>NC_022027.1:28822106-28837904 GCF_000317375.1 Microtus ochrogaster
TTTTTTTTCCTTTTCTCAATAAATAAAATAAAATAAAATAAATTCACAAACCAAAACAAACCAGACCCAAAGTCTGTACGACTTAGCCAACAGTTAGAATAGGCATTTGCAGCAGAAGCTGCAAATAGCTTTCTTAATACACACTTTTTTCCCACAGAGACTTTTCTCAACCCATTGAGTTAAGCACTCAAGAACTAGGAGAAGCACAGGTGTCCTTCTGCCTCTGGTTGTAAGATTCAGACCATGACACAGGTTGGCAACAAGCAACTGAATATTTCAAAATGGGGACTGGAGAGGATTCAGTGTTCCTAACCAGAGACATTGCAAATGAATGCCGCCGATGGCTATGATTTGATCATGAGCTCAGTGTGTGTGATTAAAATGTTATACCACACACAATAGAAATGTACAATTGCAATATGTCAATAAACAACTTTCAATGGAATTTGTAGACAGAGTATCCAGCCCATGGGTTTGCCCTGGTTCTGAAACAGCACCAGGCAGAAAAATAGGATCATTATTATTGCTTTTTAGTCCGAGACTGAACATAAAAGCTTACCATTTTTGTTTGCAAATTCGGGCCAAATGCATGTGCTGCTTCCAGACTGGATCACGTGGAGCCAGGCCTTTCTATGTGCAGAGCTGTGGACCATTTACATTGTTTATATATATGACTTATGTGTACTTAGATAAGCATTTTTTTTTCCATTTGATGAGTCTGGCTCTCTAGATTTCATTACCAAAAAGAACATGTTCTGGCGTGTGACCGCTGGGCAGGGCGACTAAAGATAATTGTGTACTGTGTGTTTGGAGAACCTAGGGGAAAGCGTTTGGAGTGTGTTTTCATCATAAAGAAACTTTAAATATTGAAGGAGATACGTTCAACATAATTTGACAAGCGTGTACATATATCCAAACATCACGTGGGACTTCGTGTTCAAATTTTACCTTTGAACTAGATAAAATATTTTTAAAATTAAAAAGAAAAAGAGGCAGGGTCATCAGAGAATTTGATGGGCAGCCAGGCCCGGTCTTCTCCGCCCTCTTGGGCTTTGTTGGGTCTTTGTTCCGCCCCTGGCTGCGCTGGTACAGAACCACTTAGCTATGATTAAAAGGAGGGGACCGGGCGGCAGGGCGGGGCCTGCGGTGCGGGGCGGCGACAGGGTGCGGGCTGCGTGATGCTCAGTGCCAGCCGCCGGGCAGCATGCACACGGGAGCGAGGACCTGCTCGCCGCACCGACGCCACGGGGACGCCTGACCAGACATATAGGTGGCGGGGACCGCAGGACCGAGGGAGGAGGCGCAGCCAGGGACAGTCCCCGCAGACCGGGCCTCGGCGACAGCGCCATGGACGGCCTGGACAACGCCACCCTGCTCCTTGACCCGTCCTCTCTTCTGCCGGACAACTTCACCCTATCGCCCAACGCCAGCAGCCCGAGCACCGGTACCCTGTCGCCTCTCACTGCCGCCTCCAGCCCCGGCCCCGGGCTCAGCCTCTCTCCGAGTTCGAGCATGGGTTTCAGCCCCGAGCCGACCCGGACCCCAGAGCCCACGAGCAGCAGCCTCGCAGTCAGCGTGGCGGGCCATGGCTCCTCCGCCTTCCCCCAACCCTGGGTCCCTCACGAGACTCCGTTCTGGGACACACCGCTCAACCACGGGTTGAACGTGTTCGTGGGAGCCGCCTTGTGCATCACCATGCTGGGTCTGGGATGCACCGTGGACGTGAACCACTTCGGGGCACACGTCCGGCGGCCGGTGGGCGCGCTGCTGGCGGCGCTCTGCCAGTTCGGCTTCCTGCCGCTGCTGGCCTTCTTGCTGGCCCTCGCCTTCAAGCTGGATGAGGTGGCCGCGGTGGCGGTACTCCTGTGTGGCTGCTGTCCGGGTGGAAATCTCTCCAACCTTATGTCCCTGCTGGTGGATGGTGACATGAACCTCAGGTATGGCCGCTTTCCCACCCCAGCCCACAGAGTTCTCAGCAAGAGGGGTGTGTGGAGCTCTGTGGGATGAAATACTGAGGAGGGAAGGATAAAGGGGCGGAAGATACGGAGGCTTGGTTTTGAAATGCTGGCGGATGCTTAGAGATTGTGTGTCAGTGGGGAAAGATGTAGCCCTGGATCTAGCTGGTTAACGGCCCTGGGATTTCACTCATAGCCCCTTCCCGGAGGATCAGGCTCCTCTAGTAACTGTGTCTCTAGTAGCTAGAAGGCAAAGAGAAGAGGGAAGTCTGAAGCTAGAACTCAAAGGAATGCAAAAAGCCAGTCAGGACTGTAGTCCCATAAAGAAAGTCATCTATCTCTTATGGAGTGCCACCTAACTGAGCTTAACCCAGCAAGTAGCATCCACTAGTGTCAGCGTCTCAAGGTATTTGGTAGGATTAAAAGAAAAGGTTTCATGTCCTCAGAATCAATCAGTTTCCAGGCTTTATGAGGTTTAGGGCAGCCATCCTGGGTCCTAGGTCATTGTCTTGGCTGGGATTCGCGTTTCTATCACAGCAGGATAAAATAGACTCTGCAGACTTCAGCCCTGAGACTTACAGCGCCCCCTTCTCCCTTTCCCTCTATAACAGGTAAGGAAAGACAAGGCTGGCCTTCTGGCTCAGAGCCCTTTCTGACTCTGTTCACACCTTTTTGCAGCATCATCATGACCATTTCCTCCACGCTTCTGGCCCTGGTGTTGATGCCCCTCTGCCTCTGGATCTACAGCCGGGCTTGGATCAATACCCCTTTGGTGCAGCTGCTCCCGCTAGGGGCAGTCACCCTGACTCTCTGCAGCACGCTCATTCCTATTGGGCTGGGCGCCTTCATTCGGTACAAATACAATCGGGTGGCTGACTACATCGTGAAGGTAAGGTCTCCCTTCCCTGCCAGCGGCACCTACCAAGAGTCTGGTCTCTGAAGAGGAGTTGTCACGCTAGGAGGTTTGGACAGCAGGGAAGGGAACAAAGGACTTTCAGGCACACACTTGACAAATTTATACGACAAGCCTAATTAATGACAAACCTCAGTGGGATAATAGTTCTAATTAAGTCCCAGCTAAAGTTGGGAAGAAGGGTGCAGACTGTAATCCCAGCACTCAGAGACTGACACAGTAGGGTCTGGAATTTGAAACCATTCTGGGTTGCAAAGCAAGAGCCTGGCTCAATCCCTTATTGTTTCTCAACCTGTGGGTTGTGATCCCTTGGCTAACTCTCTAGCTCCAAAAATATTTACATTACGATCCATAATAGTAGCACAGTTACAGTCATGAAGTAACAGTGAGAATGATTTTGTGTTTGGGGATCACCACAAGATGAGGAACTGTATTAAAGCGTCACAGCATTAGGAAGGTTGAGAACGATTGCTCTACATCTGAAAATTAACAATAGTGTAGTGTAAGAGATGAACTTAGTGGTGATACACTCATGGAGACGCAGTGCAATCAAATGGCGAGCACTGCAGGGCACAGTGGCGCATGCCTTTAATCCAGGCGCTTGGGAGGCAGAAGCAGGCAGATCTTTGTGAGTTCAAGGCCAGCCTGGTCTACAGGATGACATCCAGGACAGCCAGAGCTACATAATGAGAACCTGTCTCAAAACAACAACAAAATGGCAAGCACTTCCCATTAACTGAATAGGACTAAAATCCAGAGCAGATTGGATAAAATTATTCAAAATATTTTATAATGCATTAGAATATTTTCCGTGGAACTCTAATGCTGAGGAAACACAACCTGAAACAGGCACCCTTAAATAACATAATTAAAAAAGTCGAAGTTAGCAAGACATTGGGTCAATATAACAGAAGACACAGAATGTTGGTCTCAAAACACAGAACAAAACTGGGTTCTGGGTAGTGTGGATTCTATTGTCATAGCTAAACCTGCACATCTTTTATCTTTTCGGACACATTATTTTATATGGCTTTTCAAGTTAATGAAATTATGAGGAATTACTATTACTAGGGAATATTTCTAACAGTGCTTTATTTTAAAAATGGATATTTTATCAACATATACTTTCAATAGTTGACCAGAAAATTTTAATTAATTTTAATTCTTTTGAAAAGTGAAAGAAGATGAAAACAAAACCAAAATGTTCATTTTTCAGAAGTAAGCTAACTAAAATACACAGTTAACTAGAGTGCAGAGACAAGTTTCTTTAGACAAGGGGGGGAAAGAACCATTTCGGTGTTACAATTATGGAGACTTCAGAATATAGAAAGTTTTATTTTTATTGACTTATTTTCTACTTATACAGAGAAGTCAACTTTCCCTAGTAAAAGAAAAAGAGCATTCTGTTCTGCACAGAGATCTAGCTCCAAGAAATCGTATGAGTAGCCAACATAGAGTATAATAAACACCTACACACACACACACACACACAACACACACACACACGTACACAGCATCTCTCCATAGATGGTCTTGAGATGCATTTAGTTAGCTCAACCATTCAGCTACTGTTTTATTATTAACTCAATGGCAATTACCATGAAAGTTAAGGAATTCCAGGAGCAAAACGAGGAACTTAAGCTCTAAAAATAGAAGAAATGTATTAAATAAGGCAATTATGGCGGGTTGGTCTCACAAGAAAGATAGGGCTCATGTGCTCACTAAGCTCTTGCAAACACTTATACGAGTATTCGTTCCCAGTGTCCTCCCACAGGACTTTTTCATCTTTTCTTTCTTCCTTTTTTAAATTTTAAATTGCTCCAAGGAACTTTGTAGGTAGAATCCTCAGATGAAGAAATGGTATTCCTGTCAGTGCTTTTTAAATGATACACATTGTAAATTAATTAAAAAGTTGATTTGTAATAGGTCACTGAAAATTGTATATGTATTTTTATATGCCGTAGGAAAATATTTCAATATCTTCTAGAGTAGAATTTTTGATCAGCCTAGATCAATTAAAAAAAAATTTTTTTTCACTTAAGACAGGGTTTTTCTGTGTAGCCCTGGCTGTCCTGGAGCTCACTCTGTAGTCCAGGCTAGCCTTGAACTCAGAAATCCACCTACCTCTGCCTTCCAATTGCTGGGATTAAAGGGGTGTACCAGCACCACCTGTTCAGTTTTAAATATTTTCAAAAGAGCGTCAAGTCCGTGTTGATCCCAGAGGCTTCAGTAAGATTTCATCTTTCATCTGCTCTCTCAGAGGCAGAATTTACTTCAGCTTTCTTGGGATCACTAGTGCCCTCACACCTCATGGGAAAAGCACAACTTCACTACCTATCTCCAGGAGACTAGGGACATCTTTAGATTTCTTCCTCATCTCTGTGCTTCCTCTTTTACTTGAATGAGGAAATGTACCAGTCAGAACAGTGGGAGGGCGCATTTCACCCAACCAATAGCAGTGTTCCTGAAACCTCCCTATTGCAATACTTCCTAAGAATCGTTAGAAACTTAGGAGATTTTTTTTCATGGACAATTCCAAGAGTAGAGTTGCAGATTTATAAGGAATTCACCATATCTTTACCTACATTGTTCCCTAATATAATGAGTTGATAATTTTTTCATTGATATCAATGAGCAATTATTAGTATCGATGGTTTGGGCAGTCATTTTTGGAACTTTGAAAGTTAAAAATATCCTAAACTAAGTTAATTTTTATTGTAAACTTAACAGCCTTTTATGCCATGTAAAATAAGAACGAATTTCACGTGGAAAGCACAGGGTTCAGGAGAGGTAAAGATTAAGTTGTCCAGCCTAGTCCTCAGTCTGTAACTAGGTTCTTGGGTTCAATTCTAGCTGCTCCATTTTAGAGGCATGCATGCCAGTAAATTAAACGCATTAAAAGTCATATGACCTAGGCTAAGAGGCTGAGGGACAGTCTGCCTAGAAACAGTAACTCATCCCTCATCATTAGTTTATCATTTGAAAGACATTTTAGAAGGAGTAGTCTGTTCTTATATCGCTCCCTCCAAGGCCACTGCCAGAGCTCAAAGAAGGTAAATGCCAATGGACATCAGGCCAAGTCCCAGAGCAATTCTGTCTAATGTGGAGTCCCAGCTTTGGACATACTCTGTGCAGGAGGTCCCATCCCCTTGCCTGAATTCCTCCTCGATGATGTCATGGCTGATGGTTTGCCTATCTCCTGTCTCTTCTAGGTTTCCCTGTGGTCTCTGCTAGTGACCCTGGTAATCCTCTTCATAATGACTGGCACCATGTTGGGACCCGAACTGCTGGCAAGTATCCCGGCAGCTGTTTATGTGGTCGCCATTTTTATGCCCCTGGCAGGCTATGCCTCGGGCTACGGCTTAGCTACTCTCTTCCACCTTCCCCCCAACTGCAAGAGGACTGTCTGTCTGGAAACCGGAAGTCAGAATGTGCAGCTCTGTACGGCCATCCTCAAACTGGCCTTCCCGCCACGCTTCATAGGAAGTATGTACATGTTCCCCCTGCTCTACGCCCTCTTCCAGTCTGCGGAGGCAGGGGTTTTGGTTTTACTATACAAAATGTATGGAACTGAGATACTGCATAAGCGAGATCCCCTGGATGAAGATGAGGACACAGATATTTCTTACAAGAAACTGAAAGAAGAGGAAATGGCAGACACCTCCTACGGCACAGTGGGAGCAGAGGACTTAGCAATGGTGGAAACTACCCAGACCTCCCTCTGAACGTGGAGAGAGGGGCACAGGAGCCTCCATGTGGCTGAATTATCACTTCCTATTTATGCCCTGTGGTAGCTCATATGGGCCACATCCAGGATAAACGATGGATTCACATTCCGTGTAACAGATTCGATGGTCCCACTGTAACGTTGTATCTCAGTATTAATCACGTGTTTTTATAAGTCACCAGTGTCCCAGGATTGCTTGCACCTGGGTCAGCTAACGCGCACCTCCGCTGGTTAAGTGTGCTGTTTGGTTCTTGCCATTTTCAGGGCTGTTGCTACAGATAAGCACTGTATTAGGAAAAGGGGGCCGGAAATGTGGATGTCTGCTGCATATATGAGTAAAAGTGTAAAACAAAAACATGTGTTTGCTCAACTTACAGACACCTGCTGACATTCAATACTAGCCTGTATTGAGACAAGTCCAAAACAGGTAAATGAAACCGCAATATAGCATTACATTGTCCAGCCGCTATCAAACCAGAGAAAATCACATTCACGTATCTGGCTACTTAATCTAGAATTTATTTATTGTTAATGCCCACCAGCGTTTGACAAGGATGCAGGCATTTTCTTTCACCCATTTCCTGCATTTGTGTGAATGCATCTCAGATCCATTTATCCTTAGGAAAATTTGTAGGCCTCACCCCGGAGGAGAGAAAACCGGTACCTCCATTCACCCCTGGGGAAGGGTGATAGCTACAGGCTCTTAAGGTGTGTCCCTTCTTGAAAGGTTTGTGGGTGGACACTTCTCCACCGCTCTGAGCTTAGTGAACTGAGGCGATAAAGAGCTCAAAGCAGGCCCCTAACCTTGGTATTTTGCTCCCTAATCAGACACCGGGCTTGCCTCGCCTTCCTCATGGCAGACACCTGGAGCGATGAGGGCATGGGGCCACCTGGCTCCGCTAATCCCGGTGATGATTCTCGTGTGGAATTCTCACCTCGGCGAGTTCCCTACAAATTGCCCCGGTGTGTGGCAAGGAAAACCATCTTTCCGCATCCTCGAGGGGGTCGTCGCCCACCAGTGCAGGGAAAGCCTGGGGAGGGTTTCGCTCCGCGCGGCTAGAAGTGGTAGGGTTTAGGGCTGCTCCCGCCGGTGCCGCTGCCTATTTAGTGGGGCGTGGTGGGCAGCTGGACCACGCTGATGGCTGCCTGGGCGGGCGAGGCGCGGGATGCACACATGTTCCCGGCGAGCATGCCCCATTCCTGCCCGCATCCCCACCCGCAAGTCGACAAGGCCCAAGAAGGTTGGCGGTTCCGTGCCGGAGGTTACCGGCCCGCGCCCCCTTCCTTCTTTCCCGGCTGCGGGCAGCTCACCGCCGCCGAGTACTTCGACAGCTACCGGCGGGCGCAGCTCATGGCCCTGTTGTCTCGGGCGGGTCCCCGGCCGGTCTGCAGCCGCGATGCTGCGGTGCAGGTGAACCCTCGCCGCGACGCCTCGGTGCAGTGCTCGCTCGGGCGCCGCACTCTGCAGCTTGGACAGCGCCGACACAGCCCCGAGGTCCGGTCCGGTTCCCGCCAACCCTGCAGCCCCGCCGGCGCCCGGAGGTCCCCACGCTCCTGGCGCACTGTCGCCGTGTACTCGCCGGTGGCCTTCTGTGGCCTCTCCTCCTCTATGGAGGTCGCGGCGGGAGAGCAGAAGCCCAGCGACGGAAAGCAGAGGTCGGCACCGGCGGAGACCCGGGAACCCGAGCTGGGAAAGGGAGAGGTGTCGGTGAGAAAAGCAGTCCCGAAGCCGTGCTCCAAGGAGGGCGACGTCCAGGACGAAGGGCAGGCCGAGCAGGAGCAGCCACTGCGGGAGGACCCGGACAGTAGGGAAACCTCGCAGCCTGAGCCTGGGAATCAGGAGCTGCGTCCTGCCGCAGAGCCGGCTCAGGACCCTGGTGACCCGGCCACCGTGAGAGACGGGGCCTCCCCGCAGAGCACCGAGCAGGACAAGGAGCGCCTGCGCTTCCAGGTGAGGCTTGATGGGCCCCAGATGCCTCCAGAGTTGAGGCTCTCCTTCGGGAGGCCCTGGGAGGGGGGGATGCATGGTGGCATAACATTCTTCAATGTTAGTGTGTATGCTTTTATTTATTTGTTATTTATTCATTTATTTGTTATGTGTATGGGTGTTTTGCCTGGGTGTATGTCTCAATTGAGCGCTTGGTGGTGGTGGAAGGGTGGGAGCAGAAGGAGGGATGCCCTAGGCCTGGAGTTTTACAGATGGTTGGAAGCCGCCATATGGGTTCTAGGAACTGAGTAGAGTCCTCTAGAAGAGCAGAGCGTGCTTTTAGCAGCTGATCTAACTCTCCAGCCGCGAGGTAAACAGGATTTTGCCATTGCTGACTGTTAATTGCAGAGGGAGGTGTTTACACGATACAACCAAATGGCAGTCTGTTCTGGGGAAAGCCAGTGTAATTATTTTATTCAGCTCACATGCACACGGTCAATAAGGCCCCGTGGAGTCTGGACCGTTTAGTGAACTTTATCGCGGGAGAATCAACTCCCAAGACCCGGTTTCTTATTTTCCCACCAAATGTGGGAAACTGTCTCAGTGGCTTAGCCGGATCCTCCTACCAGATTCTTCCCTCTGTTTCTGAAGCTGTCAACTGAGGCTTCTCTCTCCCAAACTTGCCCAGCTTTAAAAAGCTCCCCATTCACCCAGCACTGCTAAGCCTTTGGGCAGTCCTGAGTTGCTGGCCTAGGCTAGACAAACGGGCGGGGGTGGGGGCAGGGGCGGGGGAAGAAGCCAGTTGTAACCCCCATGGAAAGAGATGAAAGGACTCCGAGGAAGTCCTTATTCTATCCCTGTTATCTCAAGACTGTGTTTTGTGTTTGAGGTAGAGGGAGAAAAGCATTTGGCCATTGCCATTCACAGCTGGATGTGATCTAGGCAAAAAATTTTCAGCCTTTTACGGCCCCCTGTGGTATTTGCTAACCTGTAAATTGCCTTAGGTGCGCGGCGCCTACCAGTCCTGAGGCCTAATGGGGGTGGGGGTGGGGATGACAGACAGACGGAGGACACTTGTTCCCAGCTTGTTTGTCACAAGAAGGAAGATGGGAAGTTAGAGAATCAGGTGCCGATACTGCTTAGCTTGTACTAAATGTAAATCACAGGACTTACTGGGAAACTTAACTAGCGCGTGAGAATTTGATGTTGAACACCTGAGAAAGTTTGGAAGCATCTTTCTCTTTCAGCCTAGAGAATAACTTTGCATCTGTGCATTTCCCAAGGTCCTGTGTCGTCCCACGTGAGAGGCCTAAGAATCCTGAGCTCAGGCAGCGCTAGATACGTGGCCTTTCCCTTGTCCGGGGGAGGGGTGGGAAAGACAATGTGTCAGCCGGCCCAATGAGTCTGGTCTATAAGCTGTTTTGTTTGCTCTTGGTCTGCGTATCTGTTTGATTAGCTCACCTGATTAATTTAGAGGTTGGCCCACACCTAACCTTCCGTCCCCCGACTATGATCTAGCAGGAAATTTGGTCGTTTTAAGTATCGAGTAGAATCTGTCCCAGGCTCTGAAAGGGTCACTCGGGCGTCACGTGGTTAAAGTCTGCTGTCCTCCTGTCCAGTTCTTAGAGCAGAAGTATGGCTACTATCACTGCAAGGACTGCAATATCCGGTGGGAGAGCGCCTATGTGTGGTGCGTGCAGGGCACCAGCAAGGTAAGACACAGCGCGTGGCCATCCCGTTGCTGCTGGGACGCTGAGCCGGGACTCCATGTGCTGTGTTTCCTGTCCCAGGTGTACTTCAAACAGTTCTGCCGAGTGTGCCAGAAATCCTACAACCCGTACCGAGTGGAGGATATCACCTGTCAAGTAAATCAAACATTGGCATTTTGGGAAGAGGGCTTTGTGTGCACTTTAAATATGTCCTAAAAGAGGCTAGGCTCCCAGTGGTTGTGGGCTCTGTTTGTTTGGTTTTTGTTAGGGGAGGTAGGTAGAAATTCCCTCCACTGTGGAATGGGGCAGGTTTCTTCCCTTCTGCTCCTGTAGAACCTGATAGTGCCGCCTCTTTTGAACCTGTTACCTCGTTTGCGGTATAGAAGATTTGATCACCTACCACCTCCCCCTCCCCCCCCATTTGGCGTCCAGGAAAATATACTGCAAAGCAGAATATCTTTCTGCTAGCTTGAGACAGGACCCTGTTACCTAATGCTATGCATGTAGGAACCACATAGCCAAGCTCGAGTATGAAACGCATGCATCGAGCTTCAGGCTTGCTCGAGAGCTCACAAAAGGAGTTGCCTGCAAGACCGTTCTAAGCTGCCTGTCCAGCTTTATGCATTTCACCCGTAGCTGTGGTGGCTGAGCTTACTGTGGTGCTGGCTTACTATTAGTTTAGCACTGTGCTGAGGGGCTAGATAATGTTTAAAAAGAAGGAAGTGACGTCATTTACCTGTTAATGTTAATCAGAGCCAATGGCGCCCACATGTCTGTTTGAGAGTCCAGTCAATGCACTTGTCTTAAGTTAGTAATTGGAGAACTAACTACCCTACGGTGGGCACTGAGAAACCGAGGTAAAAACCCATTTAGACTGCATTTAGAATAAAGGGGGTAGTAGGCACCTCTCTACCTTACAGTGCCTGAAACTGCTCAGTATTCTGCTTTCTATACTGTCACCTGCTTTGAAGCACCCAGAAGCAGGGGGACAGGGGCTCACCCTTTCTACTTTTCACTCTGATTTTTCAGAGTTGTAAAAGAACTAGATGCACCTGCCCAGTCAGACTTCGCCACGTGGACCCTAAACGCCCCCATCGTCAAGACTTGTGTGGGAGATGCAAGGACAAACGGCTGTCCTGTGATAGCACCTTCAGCTTCAAGTACATCATTTAGTGAAGGCCAAAAATGGTTCTGCTAGCTTGGGGCTAATGGAGTGGGCGAGAGAGCTTTCTCCCAGGCCCCGTCTCTCCTCTCCACTTTTCCCTTCTCAAAATATTTCACAAAAGGCAGTGTACTTTGATAAAGCCTGCAAAAATAAAAGGTATTGCAAAAACAGTTTGAAGCTTTATCCAGTTTATGTCTCGGGTTGAGGAGAGCGTGCGCTGAAAGTCGGGACTTGTCGCCTATACTTAGTTAACGTCTGTTGATGGCAGAGTGGACCAGGCTGAGTTAGGGAGGTTACAGGCACCTGATCAACTCTTAAGGCCTCCTAGACAAGAACAGACAATCTACAGCCTCAGTTTACAGGACTGAGGTTCTGTTATTAAACAGAATCGACAGATGATAAATTGGAACAGGGTGCAGTGTGCTATTTAAACCAGGTCTCCGTGGGAACCTTGAGAGCCCCCTGGCAGATAGTGGTGCGGGGCGTGCAGTCTCAGGTGTGTCTAGCGAAGCAAGTGTTGACTGTTGGTCTAACGCGAGCCTCACAGTTGGAACCAGGTGGAAACTGCTCCCCATTTTCTAAACACTTGTGTTGTGGCGGTTGTGCCTCCCTCCCCCGCAACCCGGATGTTAGTCTGACATCTTGTACACTAGCAAGTATTCAGAGATGTGCCACGTCCAAAGTGAGCTTGAGGAGGCTCTAGTGGCCTTGTGTGGAGGGGACAGGTCCACCTGGGCCCAAATGAATCCAGCTGATGTCTGGGCAGAGTGCTATTAGCCTGAATCACATCAGGGGCGTGAATCTCACGGGGGCGTGGCTAACAAGTACGCCAGCTAACAGCAAATACCTCCATCCTCATGGTGATTTTATGCAAACAAGACCAGGACCGACCTGGTGCAGAAGCTGCACTTAGCTAAATGCCTCAACAAAGGATTGTCTGACTTAGACCACCTGAGCTGAACTTTTGAGTCTATTGAGTTTGGACGTGTTTCCTGCCAGGACGACATGTGCAAAAATCCTGTGGTAGAGAAAACCAGAGATGCTAAACACTAAGTATAAGACAGCAGGTGACACTAGCAACTAAGACTGGGGAACGTTCCGGGCCCTGCTGGGACTGGCCATTGTGGAGATACGTATGAGAAGGCACTAAACGGTTATTTTCTTATTGATGTGTATGTGTGCTTTGCCTGCTTGTGACGTGTACTACATACATTCCTGGTGCCTGAGGAGGCAAGAAGAGGGTAGCACATCTCCCTGGATTGGGAGATGCAGATGAGAGCCACCATGTGGGTGCTGGGAACTGAACCTGGGTCCTCTGCAAGGGCAGCCAGTGCTCTTCTGACCACCTCGCAAGCCCCCACTAAAACATTTTAAAGGTGTGTTATGGATAGTGGACCGTGAGGATAAATTGCCTTTTAAAGGAAAGCCCCAGGTACCTGGGGACAGGGAAGGACTTTTAGGGACTAAAGTGGCAGTGGTGAAAAGCGAGTGTTAAGAACTGCGTGGTTAAAACTGATGTGTGCACGCATGCTCATGGGTGACTTCTGACTTAGTTGGGCCCAGGTCCAAGCAAAGGCAACCCAGTCGACTCCCATGCTTTGGGTGGGGTGCAATACGCAGAACAGGTACTTAGTAAGTACCTGCCAAAGGGATGAGTGAAGTTAAGAAATCTACCTGCAATGAGTCCTAAGACAGATCCACTGACTGCTAAGGTGGGCAGTGAAGTCATCTGTTAGTTTAATGCTGTCATCAATTTTCCGGGGCAGCTGGCAAGGATCTGTTTGGCACCAATCAGAATGTAGGCACTCGGATACTGAACAAAGTGACGATGTCTCGGTCTTTGACGCCAACATCCTAGCACTGAGGTGCCACATTGTTGATGCATGCAACCCAAAGCTTAGAGAGCATCCGATCTGAGATGGAGTGGAAAGCTAGCAGGAGCCACCCAAGTGCCACCTCTGCATAGGAGCGGTTTGTTTGCTGTGTTAACTTTTCCAAGTTAACCATAGGCCACTTTGAAAGCTGGGGTGGGAGAGGGAGCCACATAGTAACTATTAGCTCTTTCTCCTGAAGTGTAAGTGATGCTGCCACTTTGATAGATGGGGTCTGGGCGGGGAAGCCACATAGTAACTATGGCCTTTTTCCTGAGGGTGGGCAGGAGCTGTGACAGTAGCTCACTGTTCTGGTGGAGACCTTTCCTAAAAGGTCCCTTAGCAATGCTTCCAGCCAGGGTAGCTGGTGGTTAACAGCTCGACCCTCTGGGTCACAACAGTGGAGACAGCTCCAAATCCTGATGCTGTGCCCTGGCTTCCCTAACTGTTTAAAAAGGGTGGATTCTTTCTTATTTCAGATGGTCAATTTGGTGAAGAGGGTTGAATGTAGCAAACACTGGGGATTAAAATTAAGCACTAACCTTTTGTTAGTAAATGCAACAAGGCAGAAGATTGGGGGGAGATGAGAGGGGAAAGTATAGGTACGGTAGGGAAGACGGTCCTCATGGGTCTGTTTTCTATCTTTGTAGGTGGCTTCACATGTTACATCACCAGAGTAGTTACATACAAAGTATTCAAAGATGGGTAGTCAATTTAACTTCTGCTTTTTTTCCAGTGAAAGTATACGTGAGAACTCTGCTGGTAACAGGCCCTCTATAGCCGTCTTTCTTATTTTCTTTTTCTTAGAATAACCACACAAAGCAACAGCTACAAAGCTTGCTTTTTTGTTTTTATTTTTAACAAAAAGGATGTAAGGAGGGTAAGAGAAACGGAAGAGGGGATGTGAAGTGTGGTGTGTCTCTGGACACCACCCTGTGCCTGCCCCCCAACCCGAAAGTTAATAATTTAAAGGACACCATTTACAGTACCAGAACACCATTAAAATAATTGTTTTTTTTTTTATCTGGGTCAAAAAATACAGTGATTATGAGTGCTGTGACCAGTCATGGAATCTTCCAGGAAACAGAACTATGGCCAGGCAGTCCAACGGTGTGCACAGTGCATCATTACAGTTCTGTCCGGGTCCTCGCCCCCAGGAAAAGGCAGAGCTAAGCAATTCATTTCTACATTCCAAACTCTGCAGTCAGAGCCCAGTTTGAAAATAAAAGTCACAGTGGATAAGAGATGCATATAAAAAATACACGGTGTTCCTTTCAAATCAGGAGTCGTGGGACTACATTCATTGCCTTTACAAAATGCTATTTTTTTTAAAAAAGGGCAGAGGATCCAGTTTGCGTTATGCTACAGACTTAGACAGTGGAGAAGAATATTGCATGTTTTGGGAGCCAGTCTTCAGGCTTTTCTGTCTTTCCCCCATAGCTCCAGGGTTCCTCGAGCCTGAAACAAGTTGAGCCCTGCATGAACACACAAGTCACTTGCATCTCTTCTCTTGAAGTCTGCAGCCTCCAGAGCCTGCAGAAAACACAGTCCACCATCAGTGACCACAACTTCTTTCTCCTTTAGCTTTGTGCTCGTACTCTGGCGTAACAGCACGTGGCACGGATGTACAAGAAAAATCCAGGTTTTAGTCTATGCAGTGTCTATAATTACGGAGTAAAATAAGTTAACTTGTCTAATGAGGAGTGCTGACGGGCAGCGTACATCTGTATTTTACAGTTTTAAGTCTCTGCAGGCATCTACTTTGGTTAGTTATCAACAATATCCACAGAAGCACTGATCAGAGAGCTGAGCAGCAGAGTCCAATAATATTAACAGATATATTATTTCTTTTTTTCTTTTTGAGACACTGGAAAAGCCCAGTTTTAAAATATTATTAAAGTGTTCTAACATTTACACACTATGAAGAGTTAGATCTAATAAAATAAAATTTCTTCAAAAATAATCTCGCAGTGCTCTTTTAGGCATGCTCTGAGAAGCTGTCACCGGACACCTGACATCAGCCACACACTCGCACACCCCGCCCCACCTCACACACACACACACAATTCCTTATATAAATAAAAAAAAAAGTGCTGTAAGACATGACCAGTGTTGCTTTTTACTGTAGAAGCTTTCTTTGAAATATAATCACTTTCATTTGAAAGTGTATAAATTTCATGAAATGATTTATTTGAAACACACATGCATTTCTCAAAAGATAACATCTGTTGTTTCGGAAATGTCAAACTACTGTGAGAAGTGATACCAGTGTTGCTTTTCACTGTAGAAGCTTTATTTTGAAAGATAATCACGTTCTTTTGAAAGTGTATGAATTTCATGAATTGCTTTTGTGAGAAACGCACAGACATTTCTTTGAAGAGAAGAGCTGTTGTTGGAAATTTCAAAATACTGTTAGAAGTGAGACAAGTGTAGCTTTTCACTGTAGAAGCTTTCTTTGAAAAATAAACACGTTCTTTTGAAAGTGTATGAATTTCATGAAATGCTTTTATTTGAAACACACATGTGTTTCT
>NC_022027.1:28838004-28870761 GCF_000317375.1 Microtus ochrogaster
TCCAAGACAGCCTAAGTTATATACAGACCAAAAAAAAAAAAAAAAAAAGCCACAAACACACACCCCAAACCCTTCTCCCGTACGCCGGGAGAAAATAAAAACAAAACCCCAGACCCAATGGTTTTTGCAAGTGAAGTCTGTTGTCTGTCAGACTGGATGGCCATGGTTCTGGACGACAGCTAGGAATCCCGGCGGGTCTTCAGCTGCGATGAACTGGCCCCGACTCCCGCCTTGTTCCCCGCCCTGCAGTGTCTTGGATTATTGCAAACATCCTCGGGATTTTTTTCGTTTCTCCAGAGTAATGTACTTGTATGCGTCGCTTTTAGCCCTTTTTTCTTTTTTCACATAGGTTAATTTAAAAAAAAAAAAAATCCTTCTTCCTACAGTTACTGTGGAGGTACCGGCAGCGGTTAAGCGGTTAGAAACTTTCCATCAGGCTTTTGTTTCTGACGGTCTGACGTTAGTAGATACGATTGAAGGTGCTGCCAAGAGAGTTACCAGTGAACCCCACGGTTCACACAAGGTGCTTGGTTAACAATCTTGATCGTTTGCAGCTCACTCCCGCTCTCGAGGACGGGGAGTGGCTCAGAATCCAGTGCTCGCTGTGTTGCCAACCGACTTGGCCTGTGCTAGAAGCGGGTGTGCCTGCACCATGCGCAGAGACTCTCTGATCTCCAGGTTCAGCTCCATCAGTTTGTAGTTAGCTTCTGACATGTCCAGGTTCGAGCCGATGACGGCGAAGCTGCCCGTCTGGCCTAGCGTCTGGTGGTGGAAGTAGATGTGCAGCAATGTCTGCACGGGGTCATCGTCACAGCTGCCGAAGATGTCGTTGGGCCACAGGGTTCTGGAAATACACAAGGATAGAGTGCTGAGGTTGTGTCATGGCTCTGTAAGCTACATTTTCGGTTAAAACCGGTGAACACCACTGCCCGGGGAGTTCCTGGTCTCTGTTATCTGTGAGCATACTTCGGCGCTGTGTGGTCTGCCCACTCACCTAAAAGCTTTGACTTGGGCGACGGCGGACACAAATTCCTTGTTCTTCAAAGTTTCGATCAGAGAATGAATGGCGGTTTCTATTGTGGTCTGTGCGGCTTTGGAAATATCGATCTCTTCATTTTCCGAAGCAGCCTCGGCTTCCTTAAGGATACCTTCCAGCTGGGCAAGCTCCTCTGACATGTTGATGACCTGCAACAAGGGTGTCTTTAAGGACTGATTTCTACGGTCAGGAGTTATATGGTCACGGGTATAAGCTCATGGTAGGAACATCCTAGCTTTCGGCAGGGATATAAAAAATGAGCCGCCAAAGAAAAAGAAAACCAGGCAAAGTATCTGCTCATGTAACCTAGGCTACTCTGAACTTGAAAGCTTCCCACTTCAACTTCCTAAGTACTGGGTGTTATAGTACACGTGCCCCTAGACCAGGTTTAGATAATCTACAGCTATTGGGTTGCAATAAATGTTTATACTATATTTTGGAAGACTGTAATTGCTTTTGGACAGTGAAGGGAAGTGTATTTTAGAAGGGTATTTACCCAGGATACTTTATATAAATATGTGTCTATGCGCACATTATATACATATATCTATATGTATACACACACATATATAACTGTATATATAATTTAAAAAATTTGACCATTTTCCCAATGACAATTTTGGTGTGAGTAATTTAAGGAGGGAAAAAAGTCAGTAATTGTGACCCTATATATTAACCTCTGCATTAATGTCTCGGGTATTCGCGCAACTCCAGCTGGACTGTTACGGATGTCACGGTGCAAGCTTTATATTTGATTATAGATTTGTATCTGCTACCAAACCTGGGATATCAGCTCTCTTGTTTACTACAGTGTGAACACGAGCTAACTGATCCACTGAAGCAAACGTTCAGTGTGAGTGGCTTTTGACCTTAGGCTCTGTGACAGGAAACATATACATAAGCACACGTTACACACATGCATGCGCGCTCACACGTATGTATTTACGGCTCCCAGAGGTGCTCTGATGCCCAACTCACCTCTGCTTCGTTTTTGATGGTATTCACTTGGCCGATGAGCTTGCAGTAGGCCTGGAACAGGAGCAGCAGCTGGAAGTGCAGCTTGTACAAGCGCCTGCAAAGCTCCAGCTCCTGGAAGCAAGCAGCGGGGGTGGAGGTTAGCCCAGGGCTCCTTTTCGCGGCTCTGACTAGACAGCATAGCATACTTCCAGGGAAACATCACAAACGTGTTAAAATCGTCCTGGCTTTTGTGCTTCTGCGGTAAGCAAGTTAATACGGTGTGAAGCTGACGGGAGGCGAGGGAGAGGTGCTTTGGGGCTGGCATTCAGGGACCAAGGTTTGCCGCTGGTTACACCACCCCTTTTTTAGTAGGAAGCACATGTTCACACCGGACAGACAGTGTCAGGAGGCAAAGTGTAGGCTGCTTTGGAGGGGAGGGCTCAACGCCGATTTAAAGCGTTTGAAGTTGAGGATGGGAAGAATTTGCAGATGCACACGTGGGCTTTGAGCTCACTGAGGCTCTCGATGCATTTGTCAGCTGGCACAGAGCGAAACTGGGTATCCTCTTACCAAAATGAAGGGGCTTTTAGAGAAACGGACTCCTCTTTAGGAAAACCACTGGGTGATCTCATTCAGATGAGACTGTGAAGCTGACAGGGCAGCTTAAAATGTAAAGGGGGCGATGGCAAGTTATAGGTGTAGAAAGAACGCAACTGCTGGCTGCATGTGCATAGTTATGATAAAGTCTCACTGCTTCATTTAGCAGGACCGACATGTCATGGGGCAGGGCTATGTAAAATTGAAGCACACACTACTTTCAGAGTGGTCAATGACAAAACATTGCTAGGTCACAAGAGGACACATGGCAGATGAAAACCAGTTTGTCTCACAAGGATAAGGGGTCTATAAATCAAGACAGGCCACTTACTGCTAGAATTCCCATTTGCTAAGCAAGGTGATCGGGTCACAAAAAATACAAAGAGAAAAAGATCAAGAATTAGTGTAAGAAACCATTGTAACTACGGTTACAGACGCCCCACGCCAACTGAACACATAATCATATCCCGAAGAACATTTTATGAGGCCATTTCCAAACTACTACTTTCTAGACATTTACAGTGTTTCCCTTTGGCAGTTTAGTGTTGTATAAAAGCCACAAAACATAGAACAAAGTGATCTTGGGAGCCCTAGCTGTTGCGAATGTCCTTTAAGCTGGATTCTTTTTGTCCCTCTCCCAACAAACCCAACTGCAATTCCCATGAGTGCAGTGGGAAGCTTCTTCAATGAATTATGATTATTATTTTAACCTAGGGATTGGCTGAATTGGTTCCTAATCTTACATAGAAAGAAAACACTTACCCTAACCAGCAGCAGGCTCTCTGCTGTGGTCCATTCTAGACTTTATTGCCTGTTAGTCTCTGCCTAGACCTCAGGCTGTCTACTCATCCCGAGTACTGAGAGCGCTGTGTTTTGCAGTACACATTTAATGTCACGCATGTCAGAAGTCTGACCTAACTAGGCTTGAGTCAAGTGGAGACGATGCACGGGAGACCCATGGTGAAAAGCGTGGGATGAAGAAGAGGGACCGCATTAAAACAAGGCTGTTGGTGCGTACACGGAGCTGCTAGAACTGCTTTTCTGAAGTCTTCTCTGAAGAGCTTTTTTTTTTTTTAAATTGTTTATTTTTATGTGCATTGATGTTTTGCCTGTGTGTATGTCTAGGTGAGGGTCTCAGGTCACCTGGAACTGGAGTTACAGACAATTGTGAGCTGCCATGTGGGTACTGGGAATTGAACCCGGGTCCTCTGTAAGAACAGCCAGTGCTCTTAACCCCTGAGCCATCTCTCCAGCTCCCTCTGAAGGGCTTTTTTTTTTTTTTTAAACCGCTTTTTTTTTTTAAACCGCCGGTATCCCTGCCAGCTTTTTTTTTTTTTTTTAAACCGCATTTATTCCCGTCAGTTTAAAAAGGATTTACTAAGCAAAGATGAACTTTAGCTCCACACAGCTGACCATAAATTATGCAAACAGTGGCCCCAGTAACATTAGCAGAGCACAATCCAAATGTCAAACAGCAGGAGGTTTTATTTCATTTCGCTTATTTCAGGTGGGAATTCAAGTTTTAAATCTCCTTCCTCCTTCCTGTTAGCACGCGGAGTGGAACCGATCCCACACATCCACGCCAGTGGTGTCGGTTTGGCCATGCCTGGATAAAGCTCACGGTCACCACAGTTACAGGCAATGGCACAAACTCTACAGCTGTGAACCGCCAGAACCGCCAGCGATGAGAGGAGAGCAGGTCTTGAGGAGGACACATATACACATTTTAAGCCCACTGATATTGGCATGATAGATTTTTGTCTTTAGTAAGTGAATAAAATATTTACTGGCAGCTTGCATAGACTGGTACACAGGCACAGGAGGCACGAGACGTGTAAGAAGGGGGGAGGTACAAATCAGTCTTAAGTGTAGCCCCCATTTTTCACTCAAAAGAACATCTCCAGCTGCTAACCGAGTCTCAGAGATTATGGAATTGTTTTATAGGTGGAAGGTCTATAAGAACCACTCAGCATCTCCACCTAGCTTACGCGATACTTGTAGGTATCGTTATAAACCCCCACTGGGTTCGGTTCTAGAGTGAACTTCTATCTTGTCTCATTTCTTTATTCATGATTTTAATTTCCCTTTAAAATAGCACGGAGTTTAGAATTACCCGTCTAGGTTTGAGTCTTGGTTTCTATTGCTTATTTATTAGACAAATTGGCCCCTCTGAGCCTCCCTTCCCTCATCTTCAAAAGTGGAAATAATGAAGGGCCTGTTTCACCGAGCTGCAAGGAGAGGATTATGAAATTATGGGCTAGCATTATGCCAGAAAAGCTTAGTAGTTAAATTATGATCTTCTCCAGATTTCATTCTGATACTATATTAGTATAACTTTCGCAAAGATACACTATTATAAATGCCATTGGAGTTGGAAATGTGGGAATTCAAATGTCAGGTGTGGAGATGGCTTTCTCCTAGTATGAAGTTTCTCCCACTGGAACAGCACAGAGGTCTGAACATACCATCCCCAGGGGGGGAGATGCATTTTGGACACAATGTGCTGCTACTGCTTGAAACAACTAGAGGAAAACAACCACAATTTCAGTCAGAGTAACAGGGATAAAGAGCACATTGCTCTAGGCTTGGTTTCTCTCGCCAGACAGGAAGTATATTCACAGAATACTAATGGACAACCATTTTCTTCCTCTAAGAGGCAGATGCAACTAAATGTCGCCCTGGACTGTCTAGATACCCATCAGGCTTATCTGCTCAGTGTTATTAAGCCTCAGTCACAAGCTGGTTGCTCATTTTTATTAAAGTGAAGTTTTCATTACTAAGCCAATATTTCATTGAGCCTAACTTTCAGACAGATTGTTCTGATAAACCAAAATGAAAAAGGCTTACAAACATTCTTTCTAGGAACCTCGAGTAAGGACAATCAATCGCGCGCATGCGTCGTTTTATAATGCCCAATGTCATTACCCAGCAGAAAGGAGACTTACTTGCGCGTTGGTGTTTATCCTATATATGTCGTCCCTGGCACCGAAAGTCCTCTTACAATTCTCTAACCACTGTGGAAATAAGTAAGGGTAAATACATTTCAATACATCACAGAGTGGACGATGTAACTAGCTACAACAGGTCTGTCTATGCAAAACCAGAAACTGACCTGAAAAGCCAGCACTGGCTGTTGAGAGAACTAATCTCCACCCCAGGCCAATCATCTATGTGGAAAACAAGGGATCGATACAACAAGATGCACGCCCTGGCTTTATTAACAAAGACGCGATCAGTGTTCCTGGGAACCATGGTGTCCCTAGTATAGGAGCCTTCGCCTTGTAGATTTTACTGGAAATCTTCACTGTTTCTCCCTGACCTTTGTGTCTAAATGTGAGATGTGGAAAATCAAAGATCTACCTTCCCTTTGGTCAATTTAATAAAGGCAACTTACAGAAAGAAAAAAAAAACACGCTAGGGCTGCCTGCCCATCTGAAATGTTCTCTGGAGATGCATGCCAACTTTAATTAGTGAAACAGAAACCAAGATCCATCTAAATCCTGTTTCTATTTGTTTTCTTTCTCTTCGGATGGTCACAAATGACTAGCATGCTATCTCTGAGGCATTTGACACAAAAGCCAAATGTAAGTTTTCTTTACCCAGAGGCTATTCTTACAGTTGACACTAATTTAAAGTAAAGTAGCATTGTGGATGTGTATAAAGGTGGAGCCAGAGTCTCCAGAGTGAGAGCTAAGGCCTTTGGATGACACTCCTGGGCTGTGACATTGACACTGTCGGTTCTTCTGGCTGACCGGGTTTGCGGTTTTGTTTTTGGGGTGTGTGTGAAATTATTAAGTAATCAAATCAGCCACTCAGACTGCTTCCTCTGAGCAAAACTACCAGCCCATTAAGTAGCTCCCTGGAAGACATCTTAGTGCTAGATATTTAAAATCCTCAGCTGTACCTTACTGTCTGTCCTACAGGCAAAGAATTAAAATTAGAAATGGTAATTATTTCAAAAACCAATCTCTTTGACCTTCTGTCCCTTCCATCGCAAATCACCCAGACAACACTGGCCCTTGGGTTATTCTCTTGACAGCATCTTGGAATAAAAACATGTTAAACCTTCCTGGTAGGATATGGCTGGTGACAGTCATTGTCAGAAGCTATCCGCAGACCTCTTGACTGCAGCCAAATCCAGCTGACACCTACACCACGGAACTTAGACATTCATCTCTACTCATGCAACCTGTTAAGATACACTGAATTATAACTACTTGCCCAGCCTGTCCAAGTAAACTAGTAAAATGGAAAAGGTTATTTCAGGTGATTATTTACTGCCTATTCTAAAAAGTTTAAATAGTGCATATCCTATCTAGCATTTTAAGGAACACTAATGTCATTACTTCTGATCCCAGTGGCGGTCTACTGGCCTTTCACCAGCCTGTCCAGATGCCGCAGAGAACCCCCGACTCCCACCTGAGCGCGCTCACTGTGTTTTCTCCGCCCAAATGAGGGTGAAAGTGTAGCTGTGCGGGAGGCTCTAGGTGGGGCAGAGCAGATTATGTACAGCAAGCAACCGTCCAAGGATAGTGACGCTGAACGATCAGCCAGGACTTTGGAGAAGTACGGGAGTGAGCCCTGCACCTGTCCCTTGCTGCAGAGGGTGGACAGAGGGTGGACGCTACAGGTTCATGCCCTACGGCTTCTGGGGGCCGCGACATGCAGTTATTAGTTAGAGTGGGGTGGGTACCAAGGGCTGAGACACACAAGACTGTCTGTGCAGCTTCCTCTTGGGGCCCTTGCTCTGCTAATCAAGTGTAGGAGAAGGTGCTAGAAGAAAAATTGGTTTCTAGTCTCATGGTGCCGGGGAGATAAATGTTCATTTCCTTCTGGGACTTCAAGGTCCTGGCTACCACCTGAGGGCATCTGTGACATCTGACCCCTAGAGGACAGGAGAAATCTGAACGTGTACCACAAATACTAGTTGGGGCTGGGGGTAAATCTCAGTGGGGCAGCCCTTATCCTGGCTTTCAGTCCTCAAAAGACTTGGTTTACAGAAAAGGAGCAGTGGGCCAGACGCGAGTGGAAAGTTAGAGGCCCCTGACCCTATGGTCAAGGTGATTGTGCAGTCGCAAACCATTATATATCTATATATGTCTCCACCCATTTTAGAATTGCCGTTATTATGATGTTTGATTTTCAAATACAAAATTTGTGTCTTCTGACATATAAAAATGAAACATGGCTTGGTCCTGTGGATGGCCTTTCCTTTCTCTCCCGGTAATGTCTGAGGTTTCTGGGTGAAGGGCCAGCAGATCATTAGCTAGATGTCTCTGATGTATGTGATGCTGCCTCATGAAAACAGTTACCTGTTGCTGTAAAATCAACTGCCCTCACATGTAATAGCTGAAAATAACAACGAAAAGAAAAAAAACTATTTGTTGTGCACGTAACCAAGATCAGATAAATGTATGTGCCATTTCTTGTTTAACTAGGATCAGCCACGATTCTCTGGTTATCTGATGGTTTTGACCAGGGCCTCGAAGTTCCAAGCAGGCCTTACTCCTACGTGACTTGTGGGCTCTTAGCTGGGATGCCTCTTTTCCCTTATGTGGCCAGTCATCCTGTAGTGGGGATCAGAGTCTAAGTCTCCTGCAATTTCCCAAAGCTTCCCATACGCAGATGAGTTTGGTGGCAGAAGCAGACACTGTGGAAGGCGTCTCCAGCTTGTCCTGGGAGTTTCAGTGTCTCGTGAATTCTGGTGGTTAGTCAGTTACAAGGCCATTCCAGTTATGCTGGAAAGGAGTGTAGACCACAGAGGCCTAGTTTACTGGGCCATTGCGGTAACAACCACAGTGTCTAGGATAGGCAGTGACTTCTGAAGACCCACAAGGCACAACCACAGTGCAGTAGACTGAGAGCTTGCATTTAATTAAAGTGGAAGCTTCCTGGTCACTGAAAGATGCTTCAGCAGTGAAAAACGAGAGCCTCAGGAGAAGTAACTTCAATATATATATATCTCCAATAAAAAGCACGCATGGAGGGCCAGTGAGAAGGCTCAATGGTTATAGGCACCTGCCACCAATATATATATATATATATATCTCCAATAAAAAGCACGCATGGAGGGCCAGTGAGAAGGCTCAATGGTTATAGGCACCTGCCACCAAGCCTGATGACCTGAGCTGGATCTCTGGGACCCACATGGTGGAAGGTCCCACGAGGTGTCCTGTGACAACTACATGCACGCCACTGCATGCCCCTTCCTTGCCCACAAACTATAAAGCTTATATTTAAAATAAAGACTTATTATAAACACCTGAGAAGAACAGCTCATTTACAGATGTCCACAAGCTACTCTTATGAAGGTATCTATATTACGATGAAGGAAATGTAAGGTAGATAAGAATCTACTACATACCTACCAGAATAGCAAAAATTACAAAAATCAGTATCTTGATGCCCAAGAAATAAAGCGATGGAAAATTCATGTCTACCTGACAACAGGGTATTAGAAAGATCGCTTGGTAGATCCACTCTCACACCTACGACCTAGCCGTTCCTCGGCAGACGCATGGACAGCTGCATGCAGACAGCAGGATTTGTAGGGTGCCCTGATCGCACCTGGCAATTCCCTGGGCTGAAAGGGAGAACATTTCTAGCCCCCCACCCCTGGCTGTTTTTCTGCATTTGTCAATTGAAAACACGCTGGGCTGACTGAGGGAACCGGGCCAGTGTTTAAATGGCTAACTAGAATGTGGAACTTCCTAGCAGGCGACATCTGTAATCTACTCCAAGCTTGTCCACCCTAACACCATGGTGATGGCTCTGTCATTTGGAATACCACTTCTCACCCCTCCTGCTGCCCTGCGCCCAGCTGCCATCTCCCACTGTGGTCTTAGGCTCCTTTCTAAAAGCCAAAGACAGCAGTTCTCTGGACGGAGAAGAGAGGCCAGCGAGAGAGCTGCGTGTCCGTCTGGGGTACACTGCACCCAGGTCAATGATTTTGGTGCGTGGAGGAGACCGACCTGCTCGGCTGCTTCTCTCTTGGTGTTGTAGGTATCCAGATGTTCCTGCAGCTCCAAGACACTGAACTTGAGTGTTTCCAGCAAACCGCACGCCATCAGCTGTTAAAGCAGACAAACTGATCTGTCTCGGAAGGTCACGGAATAGCTCGCTGCCAGCTGGTTACTGGACACGCTCTGCTGCTGGACCAGTGTACACCTCAAAGGCACTGTCCTTGAAGCTTTTAAACACGCAGCTGTCTAACCTTGACTACTTGTAGCATGGAGGGAAGACCAAAGGGCTCTGGATATTCTGCGACAAGAGGTCTCGCCCTCTACCATTTTCTGTTCAAGGACAGGAAAGAACACACACCTCTAGAGTCTAACACTTCAGCTTCCTCCCTCTGGATTTTACATATATTGGGAGTGGGCAGGATCAGCCAAGCCTCAGACAGCATTTGAGACACTGGAATGGTGGTTTTTTTTTTTTTTTTTTGAGACAAAGTCTTACTATGTAGATCTGGCTGGCCTGGAGCTTGCTATGTACACTATACTGGCCTTGAACTCAGAACTCTGCTTGTCTCTGCCTTCTAATATTCCACCATGCATGAATAGAATGCCATTTTGCTACATATTTATATCAGAATTAAGATATAAACCCTCGCGTTTCAAGACTGAAAATTTTGAAAAAAAAATTTACAAAAGGCCAATTAATGAATTTGTTTTGTTGCAGAGAGGTGGATGGCTCGGAATTCATTAGACACTTCGTGGTCGTCCTCCAACTCTCCACCCTTTCAGCCCAGCCTCCCACGTGCTGAGGTTTCCAGGTGTGTGCCACCATGCCTGGCTTACCGTTTCGGCATCCACGAAGACGGTGGGGCATTCGGAACATGCCATCATTACTTCCAGGGAGCTTTTAAACTTGGTGCCAATGCGCTGTAGACTCTCACCAAGGAAGCCAACTGCTTCCTTCGTTAGCTCTCCAAACCTCCTCTGAATTGTCTACAAGGCAAGGCACGAGAAAAACTTAGTGTTTTATAAAACAGAAAAAGGCCTTTCCCCGCTTTCATGAACAGAAGTATAATTCACAGTGAAGTCACTGGAATGACATACAGGATTCTACTAGCAGATCTACTAAGTTTCTATATTTCTTTAGGAGATATGCCAACAGACAGCTCATGTGGTTGGGTGCAATGGCACACACCCGTGTTCCTAGCTACTTGGGAGGGTCAGGTGGGAAAGTTGCTTGAGCGCGGGAGTCCTGGCCTGCATCGAGCTAGGACCAGCAGCATGCATACAGTGGTCTCCAGGAGCAGGGGGTCATTGGGTTGCCTGGGGAGAGGCCCACCAGCTGGGTGCAGGAAATAGCCAATACATTATATACACGTGTGTAATGCTGTTGGCAGGAAGGAAGAAATACAAAGAGAAGGAAGGAATACAAATAGAAAACCCAGGGCAGCGCAGTAACCGAAGAAGGTTGAGTCGAAGCTCCCACTCCTGAGCACTAAAGACGAGGAGGAAACTGGAGGCTGGAGTGCACTGGGAATGTCAGAGGGAAGCGCCTGGCTGGGTTCCCCAAGGCAAGAGTTGGTGTAGGTGGCAAGAAGGATAACGGATAGCTAACGGGACTGGGATCTCTGTGCTGTGGGCTCTCTCCTTCCTCCCAAACAATGCTCAAAATGGTATCCACGAGCCACGGTGCTGTATGAGAGTATTTACTGAGAAGCACCACGCTAGCGCTTGGCACGGGGTGGACAGCCAATATGCGACAGTCCTTATTGTTACCATTACCTAAGGTGGACAGCAACTCCAGTTCCTTGGTTCCCACCGTGACTAAAGTGTCATTTCATTTAGCACCTCGTTATACACATTTCGAACCTCCCCGTACCAAGCTGGGAGGGCAGGTACCATGGGGTGCCTTCGTTTCTCTGGTACCCACGATGGTACCCAGCACACTGCAGAAAATCAGTCGGTATTGTGTCGGAGGCTTGCAGCAATTTCACTGCAGGTTTTCACATCTGAGCTAGCAACTGAGAAACACACCAGGAGTACATGCAACGCTGCAAATAAGAGAATGCTACCTTGACAGAAACTAGTGTTTGCTAAAGGAAATGAGCAGGAATACTAAAGCCTGAGAGGTCAAGCAGAGAAGCCTCACTTGACCAGATCGCTGGAATGTGCACCCAGACACCTTCACCTCCACTGACCTGAAACAGCCTGGAGAACACGTGGAAAGTAAACACCGCACATGACCCATCCGTGTCCGACAGCATCTGGTTGACATGGCACCGCCAGGCTTCTTCCTCGTCCTCGTAAGCCACTGGCTGAAATGCCGCTATTATGGCAGACAGAAAGGGTGTTGGGAGAGGCGACGTCTGCACTTCTGGAAAGCCGTCTTGCTCATCCTCCTCTTGACTGTAGACACAAAACCCACAGTAGTCAGCATGCTGCCTGAAAAGAA
Source organism: Microtus ochrogaster (assembly GCF_000317375.1). Taxonomy (NCBI): domain Eukaryota; kingdom Metazoa; phylum Chordata; class Mammalia; order Rodentia; family Cricetidae; genus Microtus; species Microtus ochrogaster. The sequence continues at coordinate 28,850,003 of NC_022027.1, forward strand.
CCGACTCACAGCACCGTGCCCCATTCAACAGAAACTGTTCTTAGTCACACACACACACACACACACACACACACACACACACACACACGTTTAGAGAATGCAGCCTGAACTTCCGAGGCCGGCACAAACAAATGCAAGGCCTTCCTGTTTTAGAACTCTTTAATTTCAAGCAATTATCTTAGCCCAAGTCTACAGTATGTTATTACTGGATTAACACTAGTTCCGTCCACAAAGGATATGGATTAGGGCAGGGTGCGGGGGTGTACACTTTTATTCCCAACACTTGAGAAGCAGAAGGAATGATGCTCTGAGTTCCAGGCCTGTCTGCTCTACATAGGAAGTTCCAGGGCAGCTAGGACTATGGAGACCTTGTCTCGAAATATACCATCAGTCTGGACAAGAGTGCGTTCACATCGCCATCTACTTTGGATTCCTTTGTAAAATTTTGTTTTACGCATTTAGTTTCAACTGTCTGTCTGTCTACTTATTCTGTCTGTCTGTCTGTCAGCATGCAAGCACAGGTGTATTCACATATATACCACAGCACATGAGCGGGGAGGTCAGTCCATGAGGAGAGGTTCCTTCTGGACTATGTGGATCCTGGCTTTGGGGCAAGTGCCTTTATCAACTAAGCCATCTTTCTAGTCCTGAACCCCCCCCCCCATTTTTTGAAGAGCCCTTTGTTGGTGGTCACACTGAGAAAGTTTTGGTTGTATTCTTCTGCATCAAGGACTGAGCTTCACAAAGAGTTGTCAGGCAAATGAAGAAACCAAAAGTTTAGTAGATCAGATAATGTGACTGAGGGGCTAATAGGAAAGGTGAGGATTTGAACCCTGGACCACAGGCCCAAAGCCCACAGCACCAGCCACAGCATACACTCAGCTCAGTCATTTCAGAAGCCCCTCTGTGCACCTCGCAATAAAGCAGACAAGGGTGTGGATGGAAGGGGTAGCTGTTTCACCTCAGGAATTTATCATTCCTACATGAAGACAGTCATAAAACCTCAGCCATGGAAAAGGACAAAGTTATGTTTCTGTCAGTCTCAGTATGACTCACACAACTCCATAGAGAAATGCTACCTGTGGTCTTGACACTGAATGGTTCCTACTACAATGGCAACTTTACACTTAAGACTCAAGGAACATCAAGGAAGAGAGGGTGGAAAGATTTTAAGTGCCAGAGCCCAGGACGCCTATTGCTAGATAGTGCTTGGTAGGGAAACTGCTCCTATGAGATCCAAACAGGAAGGCTGCCTAAAACCCACATAACACCACCAGTAGCCATGATGGTGTGATAGGGAAATTTCACAAGGCCCTGTCCCTAGATGAACTACAGACAATCAATAGCTGAACACACGGGGAGGAGCCATCTCCAGACATGAGCACCTATAGGATATCTGATCCCAGTGCTCAGCCCTAAACATATACACATAAGAGCAGCAGTCAGTGGACTCTCAGCAGTGTGTGTGTGTGTGTGTGTGTGTGTGTGTGTATGTGAGAGAGAGAGACAGAGACAGAGACAGAGAGGAAGGGAGCCAACAGTTGAAGGAGGAAGAGGGTGGGTACAGATCTGTACATACAGGCGGTATTCATGTATGAAATTCTTTGGAGACCCGAGTAAGGCTTGAGCATATCAAAATCCTCACCTGAAGCATTTTATAAGCTTTTACCTTATAAAGAATCACTGAAGTGATTGATTGAACAAAATGTGCCGCACCCTAGACTTGTGTGCTCGGTAGACATGCAACGTTCTGTTCGGGTTGTAGAAATTTCAGTTGTAGAAATGGACCAAAGTCAACTGCTTTGCTTTAGTCTTGTAGGATGCCAAAAGCCTGACCATTTCCCCTACAGCATTCTGTCTGCCTAAACTTGTGTGGGACTATGCAGGCCTTATAGTCAGGTGGTACAATCAGAAAGGCATGCTCGAGAGGGTGAACATCTGCATATATACGTTCAGATACAGGCAAACATTCTGTATGTATTGAGAGTTAAAAAATAGGACTCTTTATCACGTTAAGCATCAAGCTTTTGCTTTTCTGTAAAACCAAAATACTTGATTGTTAAATATTAGTTTCAAATATTAGCCATCGTCAAGAGTGCTGACTTTGGCAACAGAGAAATAAATATACTTACAGAACATGTGAAGTTAGATACTTTACCAGGAATCTCATGGCGAACCACAAATGGTCATAAATAACAGACATTAGACAATATCTTAATTTAGATCATAGATCTGATTGGTGTGCAAACTTTCAAAGAGCCACAGGGATTTCCTTTAAGAACTTATGTAATAATTACTCAGTCCACAAGCAAAGAAAAGTCTTGATTGGGAATTCTTCCCATTCTGATGATATATGTTTAATGCGCAGCCCAGAAACATCTGAGGGGAGCAGGGTGTCACCCTTTGGTACCATCAAGTGGCAGCTCGGGCTTTCTACAGTAATCTAACTAAGCACCTGACCCCTGACAGATGAGACGTTTTGGAATTATTTTAGGTTTATTTTAGTAACCCAGAAATTCATTCTACTATTGATTTTAACACTTGGCTGTTTGGTGTTCTGCCCAAATAGGCATGTGGTGTGTTAGTATCCATACAAAGTAAAAGCATTTCATCCCTAACAGGAAGGAAGGAAGGAAGGAAGGAAGGAAAGAAGGAAGGAAGGAAGGAAGGGAGGGAGGGAAGGAAGGACAAACAATTCATAGTATGCCTTATCTTTAAAAACGAAGAGTATGATTATAGACTAAATATCAATTAATCAAAATTCGTAATCGGGAGTGGGGGAGGGACACGTTGGGAAGGAGTGGGGCCATTGCAGAGACTCCTTTCTCTCTGTGACCATGCGCACCTGGACAACCCAGGGAAATCAGCCTCCTCCTCCTCACACCGTTCATCCAGCTCTTTCAAAGCCAGGGTGACGTCCTCTTCACAGATGGACTCGGGGTAGCTCTCAGGAGCCAGAGGCTCTGGCATGTCAGTTTCTTCTAAATCAAGAATCCCTCGACACACTAGCTGGTCCTGTTGGTCTTGCATAATGTATGACCGCTCATCTTCAAAGGCTGTAACATGTTCCTCCTTTAATACTGAACTTGTATCCTGTAAAATAATCACAGCTTGAGCAGACTTCAACAACACTACAAGAAGTTTACCAATGCAATAAAAGATGGCCGCCAAGGTCCCAGTCCCATTTACATCGTCTAGTTTGTATAGTTTTGCAACAGTGAATGCATACAATTGTCTACTAAAATGTCGCACTTTTTCTTTTTTCCTTTTGTTTTTTTTGCTAGTTTAGAAAAATGAACCCGGGGCCTCACACGAGAAATTTATTACTGACTCAAATCTCCAGCTCTAGAATTTAAAAGTTGTTATTATACAGCCATCTGTTCTATAAAAACACCAAACACTGTTTTCTTTTTTTCCTTATGTACAGGATTTGGGTGTTGACTAGAATATAGATTTTTTTTTATTAAAATACCTTCTATCATATACATTCTATCTCTACACAAGAGAACTTGGGTGTTATTACTATAAAGTCTCTCTTATTTGAACTACCTATCATTCCTTTAGTCTTACCAGAACACAGTAAATTCTGCTAGAGGTAGGCTCAAGACTGCATCCATTGGTAATATGGGTCTGGGCTGCCCACAAGTCATAAAGACTCAACCCAAACCACCATGTTCACTTTCCTGCTATCTGTGATATGGAGAGCTGACTTCAGGTAAGAAGACAATAGCTCACTTCAGCTTTGAGACCCAATAAAGCCTCATGGCTGAGATGGAGTTCACAAAAGATTAGGAAACTGTAGGTCATTAGCTTTTGAAATTAAATGTGCATTTAGTAAACAAGAATGGCCACATGTCCCTAACCCTCAGCAAAAGAGCAATCCTGAAAATTCATGCAATAGAGTGAATGGCTGTTAAGACCCACTCTTCCTAGCCACTGTTACCATGCTGTGGATGCTGTCGTGACTGCCAAGGGGGAGAAACCCAATGGGCACCGGCTAAATAAACGAACTACCACTGTTAAAAAAGTAAACACGTTCAAAGTATATATCATAATGGTGTCAACATTCATTTCTAACTTGCATGGATATTAGTCTGATCCCTCGGAGTTTTGACTAATAACAGCACCGGTTTAGAAGCCAAGATAAGCTTTTTTTCGGCATTAGACCATTGTCACTTTATATTCGTAGTACTTTTTAATCTTTCTTTTATGGCTTAAAAATGGAATTTTCCCCACAAAATGTGAAAAGCAAGCAGAAGTTAGAGCCCTGGATTAGCCTGAGTCCTAGTTCACTCTTCTGAAAAGAATTCTGAGCACATTCTAGTCAGGTGCTCTGCTACAAATTAATTATTGATTATGAGTCCGTAATCTTGTAACGGGCTTAGGCTAATATGCAAATGGCGACAGCACACACTGGCATATGGAATACAGATGGTAAACAGCACCAGCTACATATAAGCGCCTGCTGGTACCCAACCGAAGAGGGAGAAGAGCATGGTGGCCGGGGGCCCGAGACCAGTCTTTGAAGGAAACAGCCGATGGTGGGCTTAGAGAAATGCGGCTAGGGATGCTATTCTGGGGAAAGACACCAGAAGATCTCAAAGGCTGAGGAATACGGTAGGGAACCAGGAAGTACATTAAGGAACATGGGTCTGGATGTGGTGTGCAAGGACCTTGACCTCACAGAGCAGGACCTAAGTCAACCCAGCGGATTATATTCAATACAGCTGCAGGTTCTGTCGGAAGTTACGTTTTAAAGACCTGGCTATGGGAGGAACAGACCTCGTAATCTGGAAAGATAATTTATCTAACACTGCTGGAAGAGTCCTCACAGTTTTACTGGTATCGTTTTCCCCTCTGTATCAGTTGAGTGTACTGTGCTACAGACCCAGACACGGCAGCAGGAAGCCCCGCTTTCCATTAGTGGGCACCTGTATTTGGCTATTGCTTGCTATTATATTTTCTGAGTGATAGTTTACTGGAAAGTATTATTATTCAGTACACACTGGAAATGTATAACAACTTCCCTAGATTTTATTAAGTAGTGCACTGGGTTAGAAGAACGGATTCTATTGTTTACATGCAGATCCCGAGACTCCAATTTCCTTGAGTTCTACAGTCACTCCATCACACACACACACGTATTTTGCTACATTTAAAGGTCCATTTTCTATGTGTAAAGTTTTCTGTGGTTCATGACTGAAGGGTTCTTTAATGAAATCAAGGGAAGACTACGTGCCCTGAAGAGATCAGAGCGGAAGTTATTTTTTAGATTACTTTTACTATTCTGAATTTTGTAGGCGTGTTTGTCTATATGTGGGTACACACAAGTGTGAGTGCTGGTGGGTTAGAGGCATTGGTGCGAGGGGTGTGCTGGTGGGTTAGAGGCATTGGATATCCTGGAGCAGAAGTCACTGATGGATTGGATATGGACTGTCACAGCTGTTGGGAACTGAACTCGGGTCCTCTGAAGAGCAGCAAGTGCTCATAACTGCTCAGCCATCTCTCCAGACTCTAGTGAGCTGTTTTCAGTCAAAGAGAAGTTACAAAGTTTCCCCAGGATATGCCTCCTGTGGTGGTTTGAATGAGAACGACCCCCATAGGTTCATGTATTTGAATATTTGGTTCCCAGTTGGTGGACTGTTTAGGAAGGATTAGGAGATGTGGCCTTGTTAAAGGAAGTGTGTTCCTGGGGTGGCCATTCAGATTCCAACTTATTCATTATTCTCATTCTCTCTCTCTCTCTCTCTCTCTCTCTCTCTCTCTCTCTCTCTCTGCCTGGAACTTTCAGAGATGGGAGCTCTCACCTACTGCTCAAGTGCCATGCCTGCCTGCATCCCTGGTCCCCATATGAAATGGACTCATGTTCATGTTCTGAAACTTTCAGCAAGTTCCTAATTAAATGCTTCCTTGTATGAGCTGCCTGGGTCATGGCATCTCTGCACAGCAACAGAATAGTAATTGAGACACTCCTTTACCATCCCAATATCAGCACACTTTAAAATCTTCAGACAAACCTTTGCATAGATTTGTTCCTTTAATTCATAAACCATTTCACCTATAAAAACTAACTAATAGCAGAAATTACTTTAAAACTAACTACGATTTTAATATCTTGGTGCTTTCCTATGGTTCCTTTTATCAGAGGGTGGTTCTGGAACGCTGGACACTGTATTGGAGACACATGGATGGACATGGACAAACACGTTATGTCAGCCCAGCTAGCGGAGGCAGGGGCTGTGCTGGCACTCCTCTGGAGGAGGTATTCTTTGACTGGCAGTTTGAATGAAAGCTAGTTCGTAAGCGAAATGAACTGCCTTAACCCTTCAGTCTTGCCCTTCAGTGGCACTAAGTGTACAGTGAGAAGGGATCCTTTATTAAAAAGGAAAAAAAGGGTAAGCCGAAGTGTTTTTTTCTCTGGTAGAAAAGATGCCAAGAGGGACTTTTTGGTGCTCAGGAAGAAAGTTCTTTAGTCAGTTGTACATTGTTGTGTGTAGCTAGGCTCAGGACTGTAATCCAAGCACTTGGGAGGTTGAGGCAGTGAGTTCCAGGCCAGCCGAGGCTACATAGTGAGAACTCCATCTCAAAATCAAAAACTCTAAATCAAAACAAACAAAACAGTCAAGAAAGAGACAGCGATCCCATATATGTATGTGGGATTACATATATGTCTGTGGAATTACATATATGTGTATGGGATTACTCTGAGGCTAACTTTCTCATCATTCAATTACTGTTAAATTTCTGGAGAAGATGTAATTCACAGTTTTAAAATTTGTTTTTGCCTGCTTGTTACTCCTGCTAGGATTAGGCTCCATGCCACCACCTGCTTGTTTTATACGCCCAGATGCTAGACTAGTGTCTAGCATGGGACAAGGGCGCAATAGCACTGGCTAAACTGGGTAAGGTGGCTCACACCTGCACTTATAGCCCTTGGGAGGCTGAGGCATGAGGACTGACAAGAATTCAAGAATGACCTGGGCTGCGGAATAGGATCCTGCCTTAAAAAAGGAGAACTGAATGAATGCATGCTCACCTAAGCTGCATCTTCATCTCTAGGCTCCAACACACTGCTTACCGTGGCATAGGTATTGCTGTGCTTTGGGACGGGAATATACTTCTAAAGGTCCTTGGATAAGGGCTTGCTCCCCCACGTGATGCTACAGGAAGGTAGTGGGCTTAGAGGTGGGACCGGGTCATTGGGGGGAGGTGCCCCTGAAGGGGACTGCAGGACCTTGTTCTCCTTCCTTTTACCGTTTCATTTAAAACCATGGTAAACAGATTTGCTTGGTTCGTGCTTCTGCCATGATTGCTATGAGAGGTCACTCCGTCAGGAACTGAAAGCACCAAAAGAGGGACCCCACAGAGGCCTCGCTTCCTTTCAAACTGATTACCCAGGGCGCTAGGAAAGCGCTCATCAGTGGAGCCCCGTCCTGAAAGGAACACAGTCTCCTGCTCTCTGACGGGGCTTGGGGCTTGTCTAAGTTTGAGAATGGTGCTCCCCACCACCATGCCCGACCCTCTTCACTTCTGCTCACTTCCCTCTTCTTCCACCCGTTTTATTCTCCAGGACACTGCACCGAATGTAACACGTTGGTTTACATGCCATGTCCTCTGCATGCTATCTGAAACCTGTCCTGTATCTCTGTCCCCACCAAAAACCAGTTTATTACTCTCTGGATGTCCACAAGTCCTTCAACATAGTGAGTTCCTGTTGAAATGGTATATGTGAACACACACACACACACACACACACACACACATTGCAACTGCCTTTTCAATCATCGCCTTTCTTCCTAGCCTCCTGCTGAAACTCTGGCACCTAGTGAAACCACAAAGAACACTTGACTGAACTATTTACAGCTTCATTCTATTAGTTCAAAGACCCATGATCAGGAAGCCATATGCCTCCGATGCAAAATATACCTGTTCACCATTAAAGAGGATCCAGGCATGCCCAATTCCCAGCCGACTAACAGCACACGACTTTGGCTTACAGAGGACTAAACCATGTCAGTTGAGGTCTCGTTAACTACATCAATTTCATTAACAAAAATGCATCAGTTTCTAATACTTACCGAGCAGAAAGCCTGTTTCACAGAGCTATGGCAATAATTACATTTTTAAAAAGTATCTATAGGGGGCTGGAGAGATGGCTCAGAGGTTAAGAGCACCGGATGCTCTTCCTGAGGTCCTGAGTTCAATTCCCAGCAACCACATGGTGGCTCACAACCATCAGTACTGAGATTTGGTGCCCTCCTCTGGCGTGCGAGCATACATTGAGGCAGAATGTTGTATACATAATAAATAAATAAAATAAAAAGTATCTATAATCATCTTTAAAAAAGCAACAACAACACTAAAGACAATTAATACTTACTTATTTTGGTCAGTCATTAGCTTGGAATCTGGCTTACTTCTTACAGGCCTTCCAAAAACCATACTAGTGGTTCCAAAGTCCTTTGGTAAGGTTCATTAAACCAGCTGCTAACACAGCTAGCCTGAGGTCCTAACCCAGTCATAGCACCAAATCACAGGAAACCCATACAAAGCAAAAGGGAAGGGGAGGGACACAGGGTAGCAGTCCTTCACAGAAACACAGCGTCCCAGGCAACGCCTGCTGTCCCCAGAGAAGCGCTTGCGCCATAACCGAGTCACACTCTGCAGCGCAAAATGCTCATTGACACACTTGACATTATTTTTAACCTGTAGGCTGTTTCCGACATGTCAACTTTGTAAAAAAAAAAAAAAGAAGAAACAAACAAAACTAAAAAACAACCAACCAGGTCGGACAGTTTCGTTTAAAACAAGCCCAACAGGTTAGAAATACTGAAAACAAATCAAATCATTAGCAGCACGTCAGCTGAAAACTCTTGGGGAAGAAAAGCAAGGGATGTGGCGGGGTGCTGAAGGGAGCCTAGATTGGCCATGCACCAGCCCCATGGCTCCCCACCTCAGGCAGCTGGCTGCTAGCATTATCTAGACAGGCCTCCAAACTGGGGGTCTCGTCTCTGATCTGCAGCACGTCTTCTGTTGTGTTGCTGCTGGCGGAGTCCTGAGACTGAAGCAGGTCCTGGTGTTCGGGCATCAGGTCATCCGTCACACAGTCACTGTTCAGCTGAAAGGGGAGATGCGTTCGTTAGCAGCGACAGTCACAGGAAACAGCACGCGTCGCCAATATTTTATGGGCTTAGTTATAAAGGACTTCTGGGAGTTCCGAAAGTTACCCTCCCCCACCTAGTAACGTATTGGGATAGTTTGTGAATGGGAGCAGCTAATCCCTGAGCATGCTGGTGCATGCCCAAGGTTAATTGTGGCTAACTAAACAGAGGGAAAGAGCTGAGAGCTATCTAGAACTATACTAGCCCTGAGCCAAAATTCTCATTTTTCATGTATCATCCCATTCTCCTGGGGTGGGAGCAGGGAGAGATGCTCATATATCCAGGCAGACCTCAAACTCTGTAACCAAAGACCCTTGTACTTTTGATCCTTCTGCCTCCGCCTCCACCTCCTGGGTATGTAAACCCTCTGCCCGGCTTATGGGGCGATGGAGATCAAACCCTGTGCTTCGTCTGAGCTAAGCAAGCATCCACCAACTGAGCCCCACCCAGCCCCACAGTCATTCTGTTTGGTCTGAGAGTTTATTTATTTTTGTGGTGCTGGTATTGAAGGGACCCTATGCATGCCAGGCAAATGCTCTTCTGCTGAGCTTCGTCTTAGCCCCTCTGAGGACCTGTGACAGCGGGAACTGCGGAGGGTCAGGCAGGCGTGATGGAAAGCACCACTCCGCCACCTAAGCCAAGACCAACAGCAGTTTCACTAAGACCAAAAAGTAAGAAAAGAAAACCCAGTAAAGTTGTTTATACTAACAGAGCGTCATTGGTGAGGCTAGGTACAGTAACTGTTTTCCCTGGGTGAGTATTCAACATAGCAAATACCAACCCTTTGATTTAGAATACACAGAGGCAAATACTAATTTTTTTCCCATGCAGACCAAGCAGTTTTAAATGGGTTTCTTTACCTCAGTACCACTGGGACCGGAGCTGGTCTTGTCGGTAAGTAGTCAACTCTGCCCCATGGCTTCCGTGAGAGCTAGCCATTAATAGGCGCTCACTCACTGGGTGCCGGGTGGCTTAACTCAGCCACTACGGTTTACAGTCTATTTTTAGGGAATGGTTACACAACCTGACAAAGTGGCAAAGTGGGTAAAGCCAGCCCGAGTTTATAATCACAGTTTGCATAGTCTGAACCATGATCAGAGAGGCAGAGCCGGCCCTGTGGTTGATGGCTGGCCTCCACAGCTGCTCACCGTGCGCCTCCTTTAGTCTCTGTGGCCAGTAGCTTGGCCATTCTTCTGAACTAATCCCCTGTAGGGGATTTTTGGTGACAGGGTAAAGTGTGACTTTGGTGACACAGTGAAGTGGAAGGGGACTAGACGGACAGCCTGTTTCCGGTCCACTGACTAGCTGTGTGTTCTGAGACACGGCTCTTACTCGGTAGAAACACATTAACCCTGCTTGCCTTGTGTGGTCTGCTGAGAATGACGAGATGAGTACATGTAAGAGCTTGATTTCGTCACAAGCAACAGGATACTTATTTCAGGGCATGCATTTTGTACACAACGAAATGACAGTCGGAAGGCCACCACTTTTTTCTTTGAATTCGAAGCTAAGAGTTAGTCGAGCCCCCTCTACTTTGCGGAAAGGTGAGAGTAATACCATCTGTGTGCGCGACAGGATCTGGCTGGCCGTGAGGGCAGCTTCTTCCTCCGAGGACTCGTCTGTATCCTCCTGGTTCGTCAGGGTCAGACTGGGGGTACTGCTAGAACAGGGGTACTCCTGGAGGGATGGCGTGTCTCCTTTGTCAATACTGTCCAGCGAGCGCCGGCGGACACCCCAGTTGAAATTGTCCATGCTCTCCCCCTGGAAAAGCAAGACAGGATATCTGAGGACGCGCGCAGCTGCATGTTTATTGACGCTGCAGAAGTTATGACACCCAGAAACACACACCGAGGTGAAAAAATTACTGAATGCATCATCAAAAGCAGAGTTTCAATCAGCCCGTCTGTTTCTTTCAATGTTTAACCCGTCATCAAATACTTATATTTTTAGAGATTAAAAATTATTTGGTCATTTTTACTAAATCATTTTCTTGAAAATTCATCTCGTACTGCTGGGGGACTGACTACATCTAGACTCTAGGTCATGTCTACTCTAACACACAGGCACAAATGAGAACACACGGAGGACAGCTACATCACAAGTGACAACAAAGACAATCCACACAACACCAGGCTGCAACTTACCTGCAGTTCCTGGTTAGCAAAAAGGAAAACACACAAAGTTAGAAAGCACGAAGACACACATTCAAATATATGCTACGCTTTTGGGGGAAAACTCTGTGATTTCTCAAACCCAAAGACGGACGAAAGCTCTGGATTTAGCTTTTGGCGGGAAGCCGACATGTGATTGGAACTGGGGGAGAGCTGGAGACAGACATGTAAAACAACGCTTCTGTGATACACGTCGGCGACATGAGAGATTTACAGAAATTTTCAAAATGTACACAGCTCATACTCGGGACGATGCAATGGCTGACTTCTAGCACCCACAATCAACTGGCGACAATACAGGGTTACGGTTAATTTCTTCCGAGGGACAGCTGCAGTTAGACAGTGGTCGTTTTTCAATATAGTTTAAAACCAAGGTCACAGCTATCAAGACACAACTGTTGCCAACTTCAAAATAGGTCACAAGAGAGACGACACAATTCAGCCTCACTCCAGTCGGGATTTATGCTATGTTCGTGCTGAGCCTCCAAGTCAGAAGAACGTAATTCTTCACAGTCTAAAGCCCTGGTATGACAAACTGTACTACACTGGCAAAAAGAGAAAAGGTTGATTTATATCTCTTTACATGGGAGGGACTGTCTGAAATAGAGGCTTTCACAAAAGAACGCATTCCCCCTAAACGGAGGAATTCTTTCAAGTGGAATTTTAGCTGGAAATCAGTTTCGTAAGACTGACAGATTAAACCCAAACTGTTCACTTCACTTTGTGCTTCAAGAGCTCTGCCCACTGTGCCCTTGGATCCACTCTGGCTATTTCTCAAGGTAGATTAGACGCTTTGGGTTCTGCAAGGTTAGGGTTTGGAAAGTACTTTTCTTGAACTTGAATACATTAAAATAACCACCGTGAGTCCCTTTTTTTTACCCTGTCAAGACAGGCATGGACTCTTCTGTGACTAACTGTGGCACTCAGAGCACCGTATTAGTTTATCTTTCTGGATTCTACAGCCATATCCGTAAGGGAAGACGGCATGGTCAGAGTCTGGCTCGAGCGTGGCTCTCTGGAAATGTCAAGAAAGCCCACGTTCTTACCTCTGCATCTTCCAACTCAACATCCAAGAAGTCAAAGTCCTTAAAGACGCCGAACTGCTGCTCACTGCTGTTGTCTTCCACGGCAACTTCTTCTTCCTGAATTATGTCCTCTGTGGTGGAAATCAAGCTGGTCTGCTGGTCCCCGCCTTCCAGATCCTCATTAGAAGAAAATACAACCTGACGCCCCGAGAAAGGTTAAAAAGAAGAAGAAGAAAAAAAAAAAGGTTTGTCCATCACTTTTGTCACTCTGAGTCTGAAGGACCAGCCCCTCAAGATCCCTGTCAGCCCGACTCTCCAAGCAATGTAGAATTTCAATTTACTCTTCGTGCCTAACTAGTTCAACACTTGATCAGCATAGCCGCCAGATTTTGCAACAGACAAGACCACCTCCTTTTCATTCTTGGTTAATACCAGGACTTACTTAGAGAAGGCAAGCACCAAGACATAATGATTTTGGCGCTTTTTATCTACATGCTGATTACTCACAGACGGATTCTTTGGGAGGCCAGATTCGGGGCCACAGAGGGACAGCACGCTCATCAGCTTCTCTCTTGTTCTCCGCTAACGGGAAGGAAATCCCTGGGTTAGTATGGGTAAACTCAGACAGTACTCAGGGGTGCGCATGCTCACAAAATCGATTCCTCCAGCCCATGCTGATGCTCTCTCCGCACCTGTGATAACTGTGGCCTTTTCCAGCTGACAGGAACCAGGGCATTAGAGGTGGAGCCAGAGGAGGTGGAGGATGTGCTCCTGGTGACGGCGATCACCTTGGCTTTCCCGTTCCTTCCCGCGGCGCTATGCTGGCCTCCGTACTTGTTCCCAATGATGGGCGTCTACACAGAAACAAATGCCAAAGCTGACTCGAGGTTTCCACAGCAAAGAAACTAGCAAGGGTTAATAAAAGGTCTATCGTGACACTGGCTACAAATGATCAAGAAAGCAGGCTGAGCAAACCAGTAAACAGCACTCCTCCATGGCCTCTACAGCAGCTCCTGCCTCCAGGTCCCAGCCCTGCCTTCCCTGGATGATAAACTACAAGTTGTAAGATGAAATAAACCCTTTCCTCTCCAAGCTGACATTGGTTGTAGTGTTTTATGACAGCAAAAGAAACCCTGACCAAGGTACCCCCAAACTGTCACATCTGCTCCCTTAGAGCTATTTTTCTATACTCAGCTTAAATGTTTCCCTTCTTTTGTGTGTGTGTGTGTGGTTCCAGACATTGTTTCTCCATATTGCTTTGGAGTCTGTCCTGGAATTAGCTCTTGTAGACCAGGCTGGCCTTGAACTCACAGAGATCCACCGGCCTCTGCCTCTCCAGTGCTGGGATTAAAGGCGTGCGCCATCACCGCCTGGCAATGTTCCCTCCTTTCAGGAGCATACTGTAGATTCCCAGAGCACTGCTACCTTACTTCCAGTCAGGCAGAATCGTGATGCTCATCTGCCTGTTTCCTCAAGACGATGCAAGCTTCCTCAGAGCCAGCCTTCTCTCAGTTTTACAAACACTATTACAGTATCTGATTCCAAGTACAAGTCTTAGGCTTGAGCGAGAACTCCCAACAGTACAGTTTCGACTGTGGGGCGCCTTACCTCAGAGATGTCAAAGTGAAAGTCTAAGGTCTTGCCGGGCAACTCCTTTGAGACGTTATTGAAAATCTTAGCGAAGGATATCTCCGGAGAACCTACATCTACTCCATAGGCCTTGGGGATGTCATTGGGCACAACCAGACTTGCAGAGCGGGACACCACCAGCTTGAGGATGTTGAGGGCTTCCTTCCAGTAAGGACTCTGGGTTCAGAAAGAGCCAACACGAGAGTTACAGGTCTGCACGCTGATGAACAAGACTGTGGGAACAGTATTGCTGTAAGATGTCTATACAGTGACTCATTTTCCTCTGAGAGCTTTGAGAGGTCTGAGCTACTAAGCATAGGAAAGTCTGGTGGTGTGAGATGATCGCACACACAGATTCTTTCTTCCTAATGGAGGTCCTTATTTTTTTCTCCCAGGAGGTACTTTGTAAATCATTGATCTGGAAAGTTGTATGCAGGAACCTGGCTGCTCTTACAGGAGTCACATACATATGAACTCTCCAGGTGAAGCTTTTGACTTCAACTCTAAATCTTAAATAAGACAATAAAAATTTTTTAAAATATATACATTTTAGACATAAACGCTAAAACCCATTTTGACCTCTTTAAAAAACTTTTTATCATTTTATTTCACGTGTGGGTGCTTTGCCTGTATGTGCCTACACACATTTGTGTGGTGTCTACAGAGACCATAAGAGGGTGTTGGATCCCTTGGAACTGGAGTTACAGACGGCTGTGAGCTGCCATGTGGGCGCTGGTTGTCAAACTCGGGTCCTAACCAAAAGCAACAAGTGTTCTTAACTGCTGAGCTGTCTTAGCCCATGGACTTGTTTCTTGACTACCCAGGACCCCAAATACGAGGCACACTCTCAGGAGTTTCAGAAGAAGGTGTTCCTCATCATGGTGCCTATGTTTCCCAGTTGTATTTCATTTTTCTTAGTTTTATATATTCCTACAAAATAATTTAGAGACTGATATGACAGATACGTATGTGCAGAAGAGTTGCTGTCTAGGAAAGAACTTATAATCACCTTTTCTTTTTTTGTGGGTGATTTTTGCCTGCACATACGGCTCTGTAATGCATGTGTGCTATGCTGGAAGAGGCCAGAGGGAGGCAGCAGTTTCCCACAGATGGTTGTGAGTTACCAAATGATGCTGGGAATCAAACCTGGGTCCTCTGGAAGAGCAACCAGGGCTCAAAAACACTCTCCAGACCCACATAATTGGTTTTTTTTTAAAATTACTAAAAAGAATACACAGAAAAAACTCATTAAAAAAAAACCTTCTGCCACTGAGCCACACCCCTAACAGCTCAAAAATGGTTTCCTACAAGTTGATTAATTTTGGATTGGGACTAGACTCGGTATTTCCCTTCGAAAATTCTGCTCAGTAAATGATGCGCCAGTGGGGTATAAACTGAAAATACTCAGATAATTGTTCTCGGGATAGTTTATTTTTATTTCGTTACTATTATTCTTTAATTATGCAGTGTGTGTGTGTGCGCGCGCGTGCGTGTGCTTGGGACTAAACTTGGGTCCTCTGCAAGAGCAGCACACACTCTGCCATCTCTCCAGCCCTCCCTTGATGCTTTACCTAACAGCACCTTTCTTTCACAAGTGGTTTAAAGGTGAGATGCAGCGCCTACCAGTTTGTCAGTTGCCGTTCACATTTAAACAAAGCTTGGACGTTTCTAAATGTCTGGTGCTTCCTGACATACAAAAGCCAACTCTCAAATGCAGACTTTTAAAGTAGTCCTCTGTTTCTAAAGGTTTTTTTTATCTAATACATAACAACCGGCTAATGCAGAGTCACACAAAGAACGAAGTAAATCTCAGCCCTAATTTTTAGAGATGGTACCTACTGCCTTTTGCATCCACACACACGCTCTAGCTGCTGTGGAAATGCGACTGTTAAATCTGACAAAAGCATCACACCAATGCAATCATCCAGACGGTTCTTCTGTGTCACACTGAGAACATTTTGTTTAGTGAATACTCCTGGAAACATCCCTACCCTTGAGTATCTAGGGTGCTTCCGAATGTTATACTCCTGAATTATCTCGCGTTGAACAACGCTGCCCATGAGTTCTGCGGTCACTCACCTGTACGTATTTGCCAATGATCTTTATGATCTCCAGGTTAAACTGCTTGGCCGGGGCAGCAGACAGGTCGACGTGACTCAGGAGACTATAGATGATCTGGAGCAGCGACTGCTGCATGCTGGACAGCCCTTTCTCTAGGAGCTGGAAAGCAAGTTTAAACGTAGGCTTTAATCGGGCTGAACAAAACACGGCATCACACTTACACAGCACGAACAGGCTTAATCTGTTACTATGTTCAAGTTGTCAGAAACCAGGACACTGGTATAATAAAAGGTTATATATATATAATCTTCTGTCAGAAAAGTTAACTATTTCTCATCTCAATGACAGCTTAAATAATAAATAAATAATATTCATTTTAGGTTAAAGAAAAAATGACTACTATCACCGAAGAATGAACTACTATTCATAAACCACTTATAAAACTAGATAGTAGCTAATTGATCTTGCACAAGATTTTATCCTATAAAACTAAAAAGACTGACTGCCACCTGGACCCTCAATGGCCAGTTCACACACCTCTGACCACCAAAAAGAAACATGTACTTTAGTAGAAAAAAAAAGCAAAGTTTTTATTCTCTCTTGAGTTTTTATTCTTTCTTCCCTTCCTGGAATTCATGGTGTAGCCCAGGCTGGTCTCAAAACCTCTAGTTTCTTGATTGCTGTGATCACAGGTATGAGCCTAGCTTCCAAGAACTAATTTTGAAGACAGAAAATTTGTACCCATTCTCCAGGATCAACACCACCAAATCAGACTTTCCATTTTCCATAAAGGAGAGGTTTACATTATCATTGTGCCTGCAGTTTTGATGTCAACCTGACACACACAGGCTAGAGTAATTTGGAATGAAAGAACATCAGTAGAGAAAATGCCTTCCCCAGGCTGCTCTGGAGGCAAGCACCTGGGGCTTTTCTTTTCTTTTTTTTATTTATTAAAGATTGATCTGAGAAAGCCCAGCCCATTGTAGGTGGCAACACCCTTCGGTAGATGGTTCTGGGGTACAGAAGAAAGCAGGCCAAGCAAGCCAGTAAGGAGCACCCCTCCATGGTCTTTATACTAGCTCCTGCCCCATATTTCTATCCCAACTCTCTCAGGGACATTCTGTGATGTGGAGCCATAAGCAAAATCAACCCTTTCCTAAGTCGCCTTTAGTCTTGGTGCTTCACAGCAACAGAAATCCTAACTAAGACATTTGCGTTCATGTCAACTAAGGCAATGATTGAGAAACTAAATAGAAGTGGGAGGAAAACATCCGACTTAAAATCCTTTTGTACTTGAATCAGCTCCGTCTCTCTTCTCTGACACTCTCGCCACTCACTTTCAACTCGGAGACTAGTTGGCACCACAGGGCTGCTTCTGCAAGCAGCCACTCGACAATTTCCCTACCGAGCAGGTCAAAGGCCCCTCAATTCACCTCTGCCAGGTAAGTCACAAGACCGAAGGTTGCATCCGAGAAGGAGTCGTGCAGGTAGCGGCACACCACGTTGATCCAGTTGGAACAGTCTCGGGAGTAGGTGTGCGTGCTGTACAAACTCATCATGTGAGCCAGGTTCACCAGGGTCGGGCACTTCTCCTCTGCACAGACCTACAGAACACACGGGCTTATTTCATCTGCCTAGCATGTAAACCTGTTCTAGGCTACATGCATTTATTCCAAGAAATAACTTGGCTTGCATATTTAAGTTTCAATGCATTCCTGTTCAAAAGCTAGGAAAGTTAAGTGGAGAAGGAAACAAACCAAGGCACTACGAAGAGGATTGCAGGAGAGAACGGTTCTCAACCTGAGTCTCCCCCTTGGGCCAACCTCTATCTCTAGGCATATTTACATTATGATTTACAGCAGTAGCAGAATTACAGTTATGAAGTAGCAACGGAAATAATTTTATGGCTGGGGGGTCACAGCAATAGGAACCGCATCAAAGGGTCGCAGCATTAGGAAGGTTGAGAAGCATGGGAACAGAGGAATGCAAAGAGAAGGGACATGTCCAACCAACACTTGTCAGGGTCTTGCATGGTATAGTGTTTCGGGCTATAATAGACTGTCTCTAAACGACCATCTATGGTTTTGTAAGCCCTACCCATGACTTTGTAACTGTTTTGCCAAATCCCAAGGTGCTCTCGTGCCCCAGAGCCCCAAACTGCCTTCAGGCAGTTTGAAATTATGTCAGTGCTGAGTTCCTTGGCCACTCTTTGTGAAGTCAACCCATAAACACATCTATCTTCAGGAAGTTGCTTGACATAGAGTTACGGAATGAGCACCAGCAAATCTTTGGGGGACCTTATTGGCTGAATTCACATCCTCAGTTCCTTTATTCCCTGGGTTATCGGTAACGATGTCTCTTAGCCTCCTCAGGGAAACGCTAGAACGATCTAGAATGGATAAAGGGCCCTTGTTGCTTTACTAATCTAGTACGTACGTATCAAGAAAGACTGGCCCAGTCATCATGTCCACTCTCAGTTCTGTTCGTTTGTCTCACTTGCTCTCCTGCTTTACTAACGCTGTATACATTTTCCCAACTGCCTACAGCATTTAGTATAGAAAATATCGCCTCTGAAATATACGTATACATTTAACTATTTGTTTGAAACAATTCTGATAATTCAGAGGACGTCTGACATGGGGGGGCATTGCTCAAGTCCGCGTCTCAGCTGTTATCCCTTCCTGGGCTAGAGCTATAGGGGCAGGTTGACTGCCGACAACACGGCGTAGCATGGAAACTCTTTTCTAAACCCACTGGAAGCAGCTGATCTCATCAATCATCCATAAAACCGACGAGAAGATGGAGGGAGGCCTTGGTTGACCTTTCTTATTGCTATTTCAACATGAATGACTTAAGAAGTCATATAATCTTGTGACGTCACAGTAACTATTTAAATCTTTGCTAGAAAAATTTTCTCGAATGACGATACACTCTTTGGGGTTTTGTTTGCTTTTGAGCCTTGCCAGACTTGAATTGCTGACTCTTCCTCCTTGGCTTTTTGCTTGCTGGGATCACACGCAGGTGTGCGCTATCACCTCTGGCTGTTGTTACAAAGGGTATTTTTATTTTCTCAGCAATAATTTTTCTAAACACTTATCTTTGAAAAGGGACACAATTCCTGTGCAATATTATAAAAAAGAAAATGACCTAAGATTTCATTTTGACATTTTTGAAGCACCAGATTAGAATTCACTCTGAAGGTCCCAAAATAATGAACTGTTTTGTCATGATTTCTGCCATAATGAAGGAGTGTTGCCTGGCCCCAAAATGCCAAGCACCCCTTGGGCACAAACAGATATCTGGTGATATTTGCATAATGAGGAAGTACATAATGGCAGAGAATTACTCTCAACAGTTACAAGCGAGAGAATAAATTAAGGAAATCAATTTCACCACATCCTGCAGGTTGCTAAAAGCACACACAGAGGGAGCCATCCTGTGCTGCGCCGCAGGAGAAAGCATACTTGAAAACAATTTAGCAATCACAGAAGGCCTGATTTGGATTCTTAGAAGCAAAAAAATCACGTGGGGACTTCCTGTGGCCTGATGAAGTCATGGCAGCTGCATCTTTATCCTCAGGGCCTAGAACATCTTTAGGTCAGGCCTAAATCTGGCCTTCTCGGTGAATCCAGCATTGCACTCTGGATCTAAATGCTTCTATTTCCCTATCTATCTGTGCTTTCTATTTCCTTAAAAAGTCCAATTAAGCCTCCCCCCACATACTTCCCTTCAAGTTTTCTTTCTAACCCCTCAACTGGGGGCTGAAGGGCAACCTTGTTTATAATTTTCTGATGATGCATTATTAGAATAGTAAAATAAACTTTATTTTAACAAATTTTATATTATCCTAAACCCTTATTAGTGAAAATACTATGTATAAAGTTGGTTTATTTTAGGAAAGTATTATCTAAAAGTATTTTATTTCAAACAACCAGCTTTCCATTAAACTTATTAAAATTAGCCGGGTGGTGGTGGCGCACGCCTTTAATCCTAGCACTCGGGAGGCAGAGGCAGGCGGATCTCTGGGAGTTCAAGGCCAGCCTGGTCTACAAGAGCTAGTTCAGGGACAGGCACCAAAGCCACAGAGAAACCCTGTCTTGAAAAACCAAAAAAAAAAAAAAAAAAAACCTTATTAAAATTAACAATGAGACAATGAGAATTTTTGAGTCATCTTTTTTTTTTTACAACCAGGTATGTTTTTCTTTCAATTTCATTACATTTATTTATTACTGGATGTGTGTGCTTGTGTGTAGAGGAGGTCATTGGACAGCTCTACCTACCCCGCAGGACCTGGGACTCAAACCCAGGTTGTGAGGACTGGGGGCAAGTGTCTTTACTTATGAGCCATCTCAGCAGTCAGCTTTTCATTTTTACTATTATTATTATTATTATTATTATTATTATTTTGAGACAGGGGCTCGCTCTGTAGCCCAGGCTGGCTTAGAATTTACCATGTAATCCAGGTGTCTCAAATTCATGACACAACTCCTCAGTCTCTAGAGTACTGGAAGTATGGACAGGCGCCACCACGCCTGGCTTACCATTTTTAAGAAACTAAGATATGTTTCCATTACGTATGACAGCTAAGTTATCTACAATTGGCTATTTGAGAATCTCTTCATACTTAATAACTTAAAATAAATCTAGAAATTCAAGACCCTATTTTATCTTATTAATACAACTTTTATCCTTTTTCGTTTCTTTTTCTTTTC
>NC_022027.1:28871235-28887727 GCF_000317375.1 Microtus ochrogaster
ATGGAGGGGGTTTGCTGACTGAATGGAGGGGGTTGTAAGAAAGCTGCTTCTCCTATAAAAGGCTCTTCACAGAAAGGAAATTTACTCAGTCTTCAGTTAGAAATATCTGGCTTTTCCTCCCAGGGCTCTGGCTAGGTTCTTGTAGCTGGGCCGCCATTCACCTACTCCGCCCAGCTCACGTCATTTACTTGAGAGTGTGTATTACTTCTAAACGTATCTAACGCCTTTCTGTTTTAACTTTGAAAATCGCCCTCTCCAAGACACAATGACTGACAAACACAGCGTCGTACGTGCATAAATAGGGATCTTATCTTCAAAAAGCTGCTCAAGACAGAAGATTATTAAAACGACAAGATGGCAACATTCTATCTTGTGAAATTAAGAGATGAATATTTTCAACACATTAACAGATGATATAAGAGCTAAACTACTGCTGTCAGAACTGTGTGGTGGGAAGGTAAACAGTGAGCGCAGAGAAAAGACAGGAAAGAAAGGGTTAAAAAGAAAAGAGAAAGGATTTTAAGGAACTCAAAATATACTGTGCCTTCTCCTCTGGGGGCCCCTGCACAGGTAATTTTTCCTTTACTAGTTATATCCAATTTGTGTGAGCGTGTGCATGTTCTCTGTGTGCGGGGGCTGGGAGTGGAGCTCAGGTCCCCAAAAAGAGAGAGCGGCAAGGCTCTTTCCAGCTGAGCCATCTCTCAGCACACGCAATGTCCTCTGCCCAGAAAACTCCAGTTCCTGCCACTCACAGCTTCTCACCCAGGTACCTCACTGCGGTGGGTCCTGTTGGATTCTCAGAATCAGCCTTGACAGGGCCTCCTCATGTGTCGTCTGTGCCTCCAGGGCCCCTGCCCTCACTGCCTGGGGCCTCACCAGACTCTGGAGTGGCTTCAGCTTCCACATCTGCATCCGTCCCCACTTCAAGGCCCACGAGACCGCAGTTCTACCTACCCCAGTCACCCCAGTGCCTGGTCCAGGTTTGCCAGGAAGTAAATGAATGAAAGAGAAAGCGACAGAGTGGTAGAGAAGAAAAGTGGAAAAGGAGCAGAAAAAGACACAGACTCGGAGAAGGGTCGCTCGAATTCAGTATTTTTATTTGCTGGCTTTTGTGTAACTCCTTTGCATGATAAGCGGAATAAGCATTAGAGGCGAAATCCCGAGACTCAGAGCGAGAGGATCTGCAGGACAAAACAGTGTCCTAAGCCGGACCCCTCGGTGACACGGTTGCTTACCTTTGCTATTCGACTAGCAGTTTCTTTGCAAAACTGAGTTGGGCTGTCAAAGTGCTGGATTAAGTGAGGCAGTAGGCAAAGGATGTTAAGAGGAAAGCCTATCGGGTGGGGAAAAGAGCAAACAAGAACCAACTTTATTGCACAATATTTGGGAAGCCGAAGGCATGTTTAAACGGTCTAGACAAACCCACTTTCGCGTTTATGGGATATCTGATCTTACAAATTTTACCAAATAATTTAACTAACATGAAAAATTATCATTTTCATGCAGAAATGAGCAGTTTCAAAGCAAATGATTGGTCTACATTCCAACAACATTAAAATGCAACTGTAGACCGGCTGAGACTCGACTTCAGGGGCTGTGCGCTTGCTTAGCATTAGGAAGAAACAGGTTCAATCCCCAGCACCCCCGACCCCAACACCCCTAAAAGGTAGATGATATTCACATCACCTGACACCTGGGACGGATCCACCAGCGTGTGTTTCGAGACGGAAATGAGCTGACTGAGGAGGTGCACCGTCATCTCTTGGGTCGACACTGAGGTAAAGCCCTTCAGGAAGAGCTGCTGGAGGCCTGGGAAGTTACTCCACTTCAGCTTGCTTTGCACGTTTTCAATCTTCTCTCGACTCTCCGACCTGTCCAGGGGCAAGTGAATGAGCAGCTTGTTGAGAAGCCGGAGAGCCAGGAGGTATTCATACTCGTAATCAGACTCTAGCAGAGATGTCGCTATCCAGAAGATGGTGGCCATCAGGTTGGTGGGCTCAGTAGTGGGCTGTGCGTCGTACATGCCTTTCTCCCTCAGCGAGGAAAGGCTTCGAGTCCTGGCCAAGCTGCCATTGTGGTTTATCCGGCCGTCCATTATATCCAGTGTGTTACTCCGCCTCCGGTCCCCTCTGCGGTCACCGGCTAAACTTAACCTCAATGAGTTACTTCTTGCGCTACTGTTGTAGCCCACATAAGCGCTGCTGACGGGACCTGTGCTTAGGTCGAGCTGTCCAGTGCTTTTCCTGTTAGCTGCGTACTTGTTCCCCATCACAGGGTCATGGTATGAGGTTCTAAGAGAGAGTGGGCAGGGAGAGGGGGACGATGTCACGTTACTTTTGCTATATTGAATTTTTTCTTAAAAACTGAAAAAGCAACTTTTTTAAAAAATCTGACTTTGTTTCATGAAATTTCAGTTTTGCCTCAACAGTAAAGACAACATTGTATCTTTTGCTGAGGCTCTATTTTGAAGTCAGAGGTTTTAATGCTAGAGTCCTCGCTAACTCTAGAACTTTAAGATCTGTGTTACAGTCTGTTTGTACCATGACTGTCCATCTTGACAGCCCCTCCCGCCTTCAATGGAGCATTCTTCCCACGAGAACCAATACAGATCTTTCACTTCTACATACCCAATGGATTAAAATTAGTTACTATTCTATATGAGCCAAAGGTACACAAAAAGATGGGGCAACAAATCTATGGAGGGAGTTAAGTATGTAAAGATGCATTTATACGCCTTGACTTGCTATTATTAAAATACAAAGGAAACACAGGACTCTAAAGGATAAAATAATTAGCACACTGAGTCAGAAATGCTTGGGGAGAGGTGACTATGTGGGACCTTAAGGATTGGGAGGTGAGGCTATTCTGGGGAGAGCGGTAATCAGGTAAAGTAGGTGTCCTGAGGGATCACCTAAGTGTGACTACTGGTGACACAACAATGGGGCTTTTGGTGGAGCCTAAAGAGAAAGTAAAAAGGTCCCCAGCCAGGACACTGGAAGAGAGCACTGACCAGATCAGTTGCAGAACTTATGGGAAGTTCTCCCTTTCCATGCTTTAAAAAAAAAATTGTTAAGAAAAATGTATGTGCATGGTTGTGTAGACACCTTCAAATGCCAGAAGAGGGCGCCAGATCCTTCAGAGCTGGAGTTTTGGGGTGAATGTGGTTGCTGGAAACTGAAGAGTTAATGCTGAGCCATCCCTTCAGCCCACACCTGATGTCCCCCTTTCTTTTATTTCCTTTTTCTTTTAGACAGGGCCTGTGTATCCCAGGCTGGCCTTCAGCACACTATGTAGCCAAGGATGGCCTTTAATTTCTGACCCCCTTTAATTTCTCTCCAGCTTCCACGGGCGGCATGCAATTATAGGCAGGAGGCACCATGCCATGTTCGAGCCACTACACCATGCTTGTTTGGTTGTAGGGATCAAAACCAGAGCTTGACCAGAGCAGACCTCCACCCGCAGCCCACTGTCTTCGTTCACTGCTGACGTTAGATGCGTCCACGGCCATTCCAATCACATGGGTTTAGACACTGAAGCCCCGGGGCCAGGGCTGTAAGTTCTTACTGAGAAAGAGCAGAAAGCAGGTCGTAATGCTTCATGGTTTCAGCCAAGGTATCGATTGCAGATTCCAAGGTGAGAAGCAGTTCAATCACAAATCCCTGGGGATAAAAAATTTAAAAAAAAATCTAATTAATTATGTTCGGTTTAAAAACAAAACAACAAAACCAAAGCAACAGCAACAACAAAACCCAGAATGGCAATGGACTTCCCCAGGAGATCTAAAAATAGAACCAACCCCACATTCATGTTACAAAACAATTAACTTTCTGAGCAACACGGCTTTGCTAATTGATGAGAACTCATCAAACCAACGACACGGAATGATTAAAACTGCGGTGTAACTGCCATAAACTGCTGAGGCCAGAAGTCTAGGCACACTCTTCCTTCAATATGTACACTGCATCTGTCAACAAATATCACTTTAAAATATATCCTAAAGAAAATGGGGCACATTTACACAATGGGGCATTCCTCAGCTGTAAAAAACAATGACATCATTAAATTTTGCAGGCCAATGGGTGGAACTAAAAAAAACAAAACAAAACAAAACAAAACAAACAAAACAAAACAAAACAAACCATCCTCAGTGAGGTAAACCAGACTCCTAAAGACAAACACGGTATGGACTCACTCATAAGGGGGCAGAAGATAAAAAGCAAAGGAGAACCAGACTACAATCCATAGCTCCAGAGAACTGGGAGTGTAGGGGGCAGGGGAAAGGGTAGAAGATGAGAAGGGAGGAGGGAAGGTAGTGGGAAATATATATATAGCTCATTAAAAACAAAAACAGTTGAAAAATATATCCTAAATCTGACTGCTTTTCTCCGCACCTCCGTAGCCTCCTTGAATGGAACCTACCACTTCAGTCAGGCTTTGCCTCCGACAGGCCTCTCTGGCTCTCCTTGTGCTTAGACAGTACCTAGGCAGCACTGACAGACCCTTCCCGATCACATCACATCCTTTTCTCTTCCTCTTCTCAAAACCTCTGAGTGGCTTTCCACGAGACTGGACTGGTTCTGCCATGCCCCTGCTATCTTCAATATCTGCTGTTTCCCTTAGAGAGGACACACTGCCCGATGCCTGTTTTCTATGCAAAATGTTCTCAAGCCAGATCATCACAGGACTTGGTTCATTTCGGTCTCTCCTTAAAGATCGCCACTTAAGACAACTGAGCATGTGAGTGTGCATGTGTGCGCGCACATGAGTGTATGTGTGAGCATGTGTGGTGTGTGTGTGTGTGTGCGCATGCATGAGCATTTCCTTTCTTCATGGCTCTTGAAATCAATAGCTTATTATTTCATGGCATTTATCATTGAGTAAAGACTGTGTGGGCTGTTGTTGGTAGATTAAACCTGTGTTTCTACCATTTTCAGAACACCAAGATCTGATCTTCTTTGTCAGTGAAGATCCAATAAACCCACCGACTGCACACATTTGAGTTCTCCAGTGTGCTATTTTACTTATCGTTAAAATGAAACTGTTTCTGTTCCCACTGAACTTTATTATTCCAACTCTATTACCCTTTGGTGACTCTGGAGTAGCATCGAGACGGGTGTGTTAACGTATGTGTAAAACGAACTTTCTCTGACAGGCATAAATTACGTGATCTAAATAGGTCTTAGATAGCCAGCAGCAAACTTCGCCTGTTGCTAACCTATGTAGTAATTAAAATAGCCACCACATAGATCTTGCTGCTGCCACGAGTCCTTAGCTCGAGGAGCAGCTGACGACCGCCCAAAGAAGATAGCAAGTTTCTCACCTGTGCATCCTCCCCTGGGTCCCCCACAGTTTCCACGAGCCTGGAGAGGACGTCGGAAAGTGTATCTGCAGACAAGGGCTGCTTCAGTGCCCTGAAAATCTGGAAGGATCTCCCAGCGTAGTGTCGAGAGGAACAGGAGAGGGCCGTCTGCAGAGCGACCTCACTGAGGTGACGTTCCAGGTGTATTCCTTCTGAGAAAACATGGGAGACCACGGGTGCTTGTGTATAACGCAGGAGTCACAGCCAGGGGCTAAGCACTGTATGACCAGTGCCCTGCACACCACCTGGCTAGGGAGACCACACTTAGATTATGTCCAGTGACTGTACTGCATCTGCACTTGGGAGAGATCGCTTTCTGATCTCCAGGAAGGGATCCTGTGGACCAGGCTCTCTCTCACTCAGCAATGTTAGCTAACAGTTGGGGCCAGGTAGTTCACTCTCTAGAAGGATGTCCTAGGCAGCGAGTGGTGTTAGTAACATCCTAGTTACTTTACCAACCCTACAGCGAGGACAAAAGAACTCTAGACACTGCCAAAGCTCCAGAGAAGCAGAACCACCCCTAGCAGGCAAATACCATGTTAGCATGGAATTCTTTTACAAAGATTGTCAGATGTGTTAAATTTTAAACTGCTGAAACCTTTACTTACGTAAGAGGGATTTTATAATTTATAATCTCTGTATATTTCCCTTTAATGCTAGTCTTTCAACTCTTAATTGTATTATTCAATTCTATGACTATCATCCACAAAACTAACCTCAAGATTTCATGGAGAGAAATCTGATTTTTAACTAGTGATTTTTTTCTTTACCAACACACCCGTCATCACTCACATATTAAACAAGACAATCTTTCTAAAAATATCTGCACTGGGGAATGTTAATTATCAACTTTTCGGATGGGCATCACTGAAAATTCACCCACACCGATGTTGTATCCTGATCAAATGTTACTTGGTCTATCCATTAAAGACGATACCTGCATTTGACTGCTTGAAGACAGAAACCACATGCTTCAGAAAACTGCTGAGCTGTTCGGCACTCTTGATGCTGGGGTTCTTGGCGGAAACGTCCTCATGGTTCCAAAGGGGCCCTCGTTTTCTGAAAACAGAGGACGGTGACATACTTTTTCTGGAACTGACAGCCACTCGCTCTTACCTGTCTAGACTTTGCCTTTACACTCAGGAGGGGCAGTGGCTGAATCAGTCAGCTCACAGGTCACAGCCTACTCCTGTTACTTAAACACAAGGACAAGGAAGGGCCTACAGCAAGTGGAGCAAGACAGGGCTCCAGCTCCGAGACAGTCAAAAAAGATGACAGATTAGCCTAACACAATGAGTACTGCGCATATAAAAGGGGCTTTTAAAATTTAGAATCTCTATTTCTCTTTAATGTAATTTCCCCCAACACCTAATTTTAGGACTCTGTCATCCAAAAGGCTAACCTTCAAATTTCATGGGTCAAAGCAGACATACAGGCCAAACTCATACATAAAAAATGGTTATTTACTATTTTATGTGTGTGAATGTTTCACATGCATGTATGTATGTGTATGACCCATACATGCATGCCTGTTGCCCTTCGAGG
This sequence comes from Microtus ochrogaster, assembly GCF_000317375.1. NCBI lineage: Eukaryota > Metazoa > Chordata > Mammalia > Rodentia > Cricetidae > Microtus > Microtus ochrogaster. Next base: position 28,878,140 of record NC_022027.1, read on the forward strand.
TCAGAAGAGGGTGTCAGATCCTCATGGACTGGAGTTACAGAGGGCTGTGAGCCACCATGTGGGTGCTGGGAATAAAATCCGGGTCTTCTAGAAGAACAAGTGCTCTTAACCGCTGAGTCAGCTCTCCAGCTTGCACATATACTACACACACACACACACACACACACACACACACACACACACAATCTATAGCCACAGGCCTGGTTTTTATGGCTCTCTGGTGTGAACTTTCCCAGGCACTCTGGCATTGTGTAGAAAACAGTTTGCTCGGCACATCATTAGAAGGGCTTCCTTACCATCACCCAACTCAAGTTTGCTCGAAGCCCTGTGGTTTGGATCTTGCTATGGGACAGCGGATTTTTTCTCCATCTATTTATCTAGTACAGTCTACATATAGCAGACCATAAAAAACAAACATTTGCCGGTTGGTTGATTAGAGTGTTATTATGTATTAGCGCATATAGGAACCCCTAAGAATCACCTATCTCAGTATACGTATACAAACAGGCATTCAAAAGAATGTTCTGGTTGGATCGTAGTTTTCAGTAGACTGCACAATACAGACGTGTGTGTTTCACAGTACGGGATTACAGGAAATCCAGATCTGGCTTACACCGTTTGGCTGCCGCGAGACTAGTTCAACCACAAACAGCGCAGACATGGCCAGAGCTGCGGGGTTACCTTGAGGTAATGAACTCCATGAGGGTTTTGACTTTTCCGTCCTGCTCCACGGAGAGGTCCACCTCGCCGAGGAGGGTGGCGTGGAGGTGTGAAATGGCAGCGCTGTTGTTTCCTAAGCTGATACTAGAGGAGGTAGAACTTGAGCTAAGCCCTGAGTCAGTCATGGGGGAGGGCTGGTAATCAGGTATAAAATCATTAATGCCTGCGGAAAGAGAAAGCCCACCATGAACAGACACGCAGCAACAGGACCCAGAGAATAGTTCCTAACCACACTGGGCATGGCTACTCAGAGACGGCAGGGGACACATGAGGGCACGGGGCAGGGTACTGGACATGGTCGTCTCCTGAATCCCATGAGCACAACTAGAGTCAGCGCTCCGGAGGGAAACACTGTTCACAGTTTGTCACTGAGCCGCAGCTGCATCAGTGGCCCTCTGCTGCCACCTGCCGAAGATCACGGACAGTGGCAAATGCCTAGCAGTCTGGGGTGCTCGCTTTCCCTTTATCGAGACAAGTTACGTTTCTGTGACGAGAACTAGTTTTCAATTTCATACGGAAAGAGCTCTATAATCTCGGCTTCATTTTACTTCAAGAATCTATTTTAATTTCTATCTAATATTTACTTTAAGTCAGTCATTAAATGAACAGTTAAAAGCCAAAACCTTACAAAATGGCAAAAGGATACTCATAAACAACCAACAAGCTAGGGGATTTTGAACGAAAGTGTTTTTTATACAAAACCAGGAAGGTTTCTTCTTCTATTATTATTATTATTATCGCTTTTCAAAACAGGGATTCTGTGTGTAGCCCGGGCTATCCTGGCACTCACTCTCTGTAGACCAGGCTAGCCCCCAACTCAGAGATCCGCCTGCCTCTGCCTCCCGAGTGCTGAGATTAAAGGCGTGTGCCACCACCGCCTGGCTATCTTTACTTTCCAAGCTTCACCATAAAAGCCTCATTAATTTTGGCCTCCTTAATCTAAACTATGGAGCATAACCAAGGGGCTAAAAGATTTTAAAATGTCAGTCAACTTTCGGAAATTGTGAGACGAGACCTCACGCAACATGATTTTTAAACAACAGCAACACCAACTCAAAACCAGGTCCTCAATAAATTAACCACTCTTCATGTCTTCTCCAATTTCTATATTTCCAATCTAAAATCTGCTTGCTAGAGATCCTGAGAAGTAAGGGTCTCAACTATTTGTCCTAATGCGTTCTTCTACTGATTATGAACGACATAGATGTTATTAAAATCCTGCAACTGCATTTTAAATGGTTCCACATGTTTCAACTTTCCCATGGTTGATTTTCACTACTGCGGGATTCCAACTTGACGGAGTATGTCTCCCACTTTATAGCCCGTGGCTTCGAACTCAGTACCTGTGAAAGTATACTCTGAGTGTGCAGTTTGTCTGACTGTCAACACCCTGGGCTCATTGAACTCCTTGTTCCTGAGAAGTACAGAAGCAACAGTTCGGATGTTACTGTTGGGTCCCATCACTATCAGTAAGTGCAGAAGCAGGCGCTTGCAATGTTCGTACACCTCAGGGTGGCAGTGGTCAAACCCTGAAAGAACAGGAGAAAAGCATTGTCAGCTAGAGCGGCAGTGTGCTTGCCACCAAATGAGGGACTGGTCCCACTGCTGCCACTCAAGTTCCTGACTTGCAATCGTGTAGTGTAAGCACGCAGCCCCACACACATGTAGTGTGAGCATGCAACTCCACAGAGACTTCCAATCAAATCTGGATTACTAAAAATAGAATGGAGATGCCATCTCAGACGCGGTTAGAGGACTCCTCGGGGATAATGGTGACCAGGAAAAACACCTATATACATTAAATTCAGACCCAGAGAGTGGGGAGTTCCTCTTAGCCTGACCACAAGCATGTCCACTGCCAAGCAAGCATGTTACCTCCCAGCTTCTTCTCCAGCCCACATGAGCCTGATCCGTATACCCAGAGACTGTGCAAACTGTGGTGGATTCAGTCCAGGTATCCAGAGTCCGTGAACACAAATGCTCACTGTGTCCAAGAGATTTCATGCAACATTGTGTATTACACAGCTTATTTTTAAATTGGTTTTAAGTTTCCTCATACATTCATAATGTGGCCTTCTTCCTCACTGTATAAATGCCTACGGAGAGTAAGGGTAATTCTTTTTGTTTGAGACAGGGTATTATTATGTAGCCCGGGTTGGTCTGGAACTCACAGAGATCTGCCTACTGCCCAGCTCTCAAGGTAACTTTTCAATTGGTTTCATACCAAAAAACTTTATGACCGCTTAGAAATTATGACTCTGCTAGGTAACACCAGATATCCGCGAATTCTTTTTAAGAAAGTGGGCATTCTATTTTGCCTGGCATGAAAGACAAAGCAAATGTCTTTTGCCACGGGAATGAGGTAGGGGCAAGCCCTGTATTTATGTGCTCTCGATAGGAAAACATCATCAGAAGATGGCTACCTTCAGAAGCCAATGTACAAATCACAGAGGAATTACAGATGTGGAAGAGTTCTCACCTGCTACCAAGGACACATGCAGACTCAGCTGTCATCAGACTGTGCCATGGTCAGATGTTTTCAACAGCTGGAATACATTTCCATTCTCCACTCCCTCTGAAAGGCTCTGATCTCCAGGGTAATCTAATTTTACTGAACCAATAGAACCCCCCTGGCAGGGTAGAGTGGATATGTATTTTTATAACAGGTACAAGGAGTCATGGAATGGGCATATGGATAGGGATAATAGAGCTGGAGAAGCTGGGAGGTAACACGCTTGCTTGGTGTGCATGGAGCCCTGACCTTGTTCCCAAGTAAAAGGCAATGGACATGAAGAGAGAGAATGCGAAGAGTTTCATGGAAGCAACAAACAGAGGAAACAGAAGCATTAAGGCACTGATTTCTTGACCTTGTTGACAAGGTGAACAACCCTTTAATATAGCTCCTCATGTTGTAGTAAACCCCAACCCAAAAGTTACTTCAGTGCTGGAATTTCACAACTTCAATTTAGCCATTATTATGAATTGTAATGTAAATATCTGACGTGCAGGATATCTTGTATGCCACCCCTGTGAAGGGGGGCGTTCGACCCTCCCCCAAGGGGTCGTGACCTACAGGTTGAGGACCACAGATCTAACGATTCTCCGAAGAATGAACCAACTTAAAAATGGCCCCAGAGACACAAAAGCGGAGGAATCAGAACGCCTTACCTATAAAGATTGCATGAAGAAGAAGATGGAGGTAGCCGCCCCACTCCACCTTCACACTGTGGTCAATGATGAGATCCGTCAGCAGGATCACAGCTATGTTACACCTGTGACAGCGAGAACACGGTTAGCGGCTTCCCGGAGCGGAAGTGACCCAGAGAAATCTCCTGCTCACGTTCCTCCAAGAGTTGAGTACTCTATGGAAAAACACTTTTCTAGAGGGTAAAAACAGGACAAACAGATGCAGGAGAAGAAAACCATTAGAGTGACGGCTTTAGCTCCTTGCAGTCAAGGGCTGGATTTCCTCATCTCGACTCTTCAGACCTACCGCATATACCACTTGCCCCAATGAGTGTTCGGTACGTGTTTGGCGCATTGGTAAGTTCTAAAAGAATGTAGTCATTGCCTTTGCTGTGATTTTACTTTGTAGAATTCAGGTTAATTGAATTCCAAAAACAGGGCTGACCACAAAGAAGTCACATTTTTTTTTTTTTTTCCAGATGTGGTAACTGGGTCGTAGAAAGGTCAAGTAACTATGCCAGACACCCAGAAGGGCAGCAGAGGAAACGGTAATGTTAACTTTGTGCGCTCACAATACGGTTTTGGATCTCTTAGCATCTCAACAGAGCGGGCTAGTTTCGATGCAGCATCTCAACAAGGACGACCACTCCTACGCTGTGCGGTCAGAGAGTTATCTAGGAAGCTGAAAGCGTTCAGCTGCAACGTGGCTGGTACGAAATAGGAATGACGCTCTAGTCCACCTGTGAAGAGGTAATCCAGGTGATGACGTTTCAGGCACGTAATCCACCAGTGGTGACCAGCAGCCTCCAGCTGGTGGGAAGGGCAGTGGCTCTCCTTGGTTATGCTCCATCACTTTCAGGCGCCAATTAGAATAAAGTGGCATTGAATCACCTATCAAGATAAAATGATCTCATTTTCTGCACCATCTACTGTCTGCCATATAAGCAAGCTCTAGTAAGACACCCACTATTCACAGCATTGGGAAGGGATCTAAGATCATCCCCCACTATCTAGATACACATCTTCTATGGAGACCTAGGTACAAATATTATAAATTGGGGGGGGGGTGTTGAGAGACTGATTTATTGATTGAAGTGCTATCCTTTATAGTAAAGTAAAATCTATACTGACACGTCCCTATACTTCCCTAGTACGGCCAAACCAGGAGAGCATATTAAAACGAAGATGCTTTGAAACAAGTATCTTCTCGTAAGTTATTGGTTCTAATATTTCATGAGACCAGGCTGACACAAACCCACCTCTGAAAGAAATCTGCTCTACCACATGGGGCTGCAGGGTGCAAAACAAACACCTGGAAAAATGAATTCTGTGTGACGTGGATAAGTCACTTAACCTCTCTGGACCTCAGTTCCATGATGCCCAAAATGAGGGGACTGGACCAGATCCTCGAGGGCCCGAATCCAGTTACAACAGACGTGTTTCTGTTCTGCCTTCATGCAGCAGTGCTCCTCGGTTATGATGGATCACTTTGGAAGTGTAAGAGAAAACCTCTTGAAAAAAATGTGGATCCATAAGATAAGCAAATCTGTTTAGAGAACAGACCCATCTAATGTCTGTTCTCTGAACACTTTTGGGGGGGGGGCAGGGTATCTCTGTATAGCCCTGGCTGCCCTGGACCAGGCTAGCCTTCAAGCCAGAGATCCACCTGCCTCTGACTCCCATGTGCTGGGATTAAAGGCGTGCGCCACCACCTCCTGGCTCTCTGACACATCTTGAGAATGAATTCTATAACACCTAACACAAAAAAACCTTCAAGCTTACTATGCCTTAATAAATTCATTCCTTAAGATAAAGATGCCTCTGATCACATTAGAACTAGTGGCAGTCAAATACAGCATTCTAAAACAATTTCTTGGAGAAACCAAACTCATTAACATTAACACAGTTAACAATATAAGTCACCAAAATCTAAAGAGCATCGAGAATTGGTTACTTTTTTCCTCTTCGTAAGACCCTCCGGAGCTGCTACTGTATCGAGACTCCAGTCTGTGATGTTGCCGGTTTAAATGACTGTTCAGTCCACTGTAGATGTCCAGGTGAACATAGCTGTGGGAAGGACCACGGGAGTCATGCACAGATCATAGTGATGTGGCATTTCCACCTAACCATTCACTGTTGTGGAATATTATTTTAACTAGGCAAAGATGTGTTACATTTGTTTATACTATGGAATATTATTTTAACTGGGCAAAGATGTGTTACATTTGTTTATATTATGGAATATTACTTAACTGTGTAAAGGTGTGTTACATCTGTTTATGGTGTATTTGTTTAACGATATAAGGATGTGAGTTGAATTATGTAAATATAAGTTAAACCTGTTTCACCTTGCCTGCCTAAGGTACCTGATTGGTCTAATAAAGAGTTGAACAACCAATAGCTAGGCAGAGAAAGGATAGGTGGGGCTAGCAGGCTGAGAGAATAAACAGGAGAAATCTAGGCTCAAGAAAGAAGAAACAAGAGGAGGAGGAGGAAGAGAGAATGAGGGAGATACCGCTAGCCAGCAGACATAGAGGAGTGAAAGTAAGATACACAGAAATGGGGCTAGAGGCATGGCTCAGTGGTTAAGAGAACTGACTTCCCTTCCAGAGGACCTAGGTTCAATTCCCAGCACCCACATGACAGCTCACAGCTGTCTATAACTCCTGTTCAGGGGATCTGATTCCCAAATACAGCTATGCTTGCAGGCAAAACACCAATGTGTGTATATAAAATAAAAATCTTTAAAAAAAGAAGAGATACAGAAGAAAGGTAATGAGCCCTGAGGCAAAGGCAGATAAAGACAAACAGGTTAATTTAAGTTAAAACAACTAGCCCGAAATAAACCTAACCTAACCTAACCTAGGCCAAGCATTCCAAGTCTCTGTATCATGATTTGGGAGCTGGTTGGTGGCCCAAAAGAAAAAGTCAGGTACAATTCACTTCGTTTTTTTCTTGGTTTGTGTATGTGTGTGTGTGGAGGCTGGAGGCTGACCCTGGCTGTCTTCCTCACTGGCTCTCCACTTTCTTTACTGACCGGGTCTTGCCCCGGTGGCTACTCTCAGGGATCCCTTTTCTCCCCCCTACTCCCCACCCCGAGCACGAGAGTGACCGGACGGCTGCCATGGCTGCATGGCTTTAATGAGGTCTGAGAACCTCTTCCCTAATCCACATGTGTGGCAAGTGCCTTATGCATCAAGCCATCCCTTCATTCCCTTGATGTCTTACTTTCTATGTGCAGAAGGAGCACTTTATACAAATTATCACCACAAGGCACACACCAATTTCTGCTTTATAATTCCAAAACTGAAGCTCTCAATTATTCCCCTCTAAGCACCCCATCATGTGGGGAGCCTGGTGAGAGCTAGGTATAGAAACAGGCAGAGTAAATACTTGCAAAAATCTCTGGAGATAGTAACATTCACCCTTCATATCAAAAAGTCTAGGGGGCTGAGGAGCCAATGTGAAAATGTTCAAGTATGGAAATGCATGCATCACTGGAATATTAGCACGAAGTATTACGCATTCTGAGAGGAAATTACCACATTCTCAGAGACAGAAGTACTTACCTCTCTTCAAAGTTCTCCTTTAGGGCCTTATTGTCAGCACTGCCCTCAGTGGGAGCTACCATTGTATTGCTACTGGAAGTAGTTCCTGTCATCAAAGACAAAAGAGCACCTGTCAGCTGAGGAGAATAATAAACATTTCAATCAATCTGCCACTGGCACGAAAGCAAGGTGAGGAGATGCTCACCATGACCACCATATTCGACTGTGTCAGAACAAACAGGGATGGTGGGTGTGGGAGGGAGGGATGGCTCAGTGGGTAGAGCACCTACTACCAAGTCTGACAACCTGAGTTTGACCCCAGAGACCCACAAGGTGGAAGGAGAAAGACCAATTTTTGCAAGCTGTACTCTGACCTCCAAATGAACACCATGGCATGCCTGTTTCCCTACTGAGACTATAAAGAATCGTAATACAAAAAGGTTAATAAATGGGTAAGAAATTGTTACGAAGACAGGGAGTGGAGGAAATGAAGAGGCTTCTAGACTGTTGTCGAAACAGTGCAACCAGAGCTGTCTGAAAAATCTATGTTAAAAGTAGTCATTTTCCAAAATGTAACTCTACGACATTTGTAGCTGGTGGCCGTCTTCCCACTACTGAGAGTGAATCAAGACTTCTTGACTGGGGCACACGGATCATAGCTGAGAAAGAAACACTTCCTGGATGACCAGGGGTGGAGGCTAGATGAAAAGCTCACACTAGATTTTGGCACTGCACCACCCTGCAGCCCTCAGAGCCACAGACAACCCAAACGTGCCCACGTCCTTTCTCTCGGGAGTGCTCAGAACTCTTTCTGGGAGGTCTGGTCCACCCAGGAGATAAGGTATCACACGCTGAGGTAGACATTAGCAAGACAGTCACCTGACAACAACGCTATGCTTCTCCTCTACACTCCCAGAGCTTTCAAAGGCCTGACACTGCACCCTGCTAAGAGGCAGACCAGGAGTCAACATCTCGAGGAAAGAGTTGCTTTGCATTAAAACTGCTGAACTTATTCCAGGTGATTCAGAATTAACTCTGTTATTTATTTAATTACAAGGAATAATTAGAAATAGAAATCATCCCTTATATATAACACATACCAGATCCCATATGGGTCTACCAGGCTCTCTAGCAGAACTTATACCCCATTCCCAAAAGAGTACACAATTTCCCTCTGTAATAGTGAGAATCCTTACGTTATTCAATTTCTTTACGCATGCAGGATTTTCCAATCTCAGACCAATCACCGAACATGCCTACTATTTGATTTTGTTTTATCTGTAATGCAATTTAAAGACACAAACTCCCTTGAAGAAGCACACGTGGGCAGAGAGAGCATTGTTTCCACAGACGCAGCGCAGCGGGTGCCGCTCACCTGAGGTGGCTGAAGGGATTTTGCAGCTGGAAGTGATGCGGTAGTAGGGCGGGTTGTCCATGTGCGTGACGCCCGAGCTGACGGGGTCTGTGAGCTGAAGCTCCCCGACCAGTTCCTCCAGCAGCTGCATCGTTTTGTCTCTTCCCAGATAAACGATGACTTTCTTCACCTGCCCAGGAGGAAGCATCCAGGAGGAAAAAAAAAAAAACAACAACTTTTTAATCTCGTGGCTTGCTCTAGAGGCCATGAATCTTAAATTCACTCATTTGTTTGTTTGTTTGTTTTTATGTGTATGCACAGGCTCTGGTGAGTGTACAAGCACCGTGTTAATGCACTGTACCATGCGGAGGCCAGAAGAGGGCACCGGGTCCCCTGGAATTGGAGGTACAGTTGGTTGTGGACTACCTTGTTGGTGCAAGAGCAATAAGAGCCCTTAGTCCTGAGCCATCTATTCCCCATTGAGACACATTTTTGTTGTTTGTTGTTGTTTTTTAAAAAACTCTTTGTGGAAGATGAGTAAGCACAAGAAGAATGGGAAAGGGGTGAGGTGCTTTTCTGTAAAAACTTCTTCATTAATGGACAAAGCCTTGGGTTGGAGTGTCCTGTGACTGCTACACACCCAGCCTTCCTGGCAAGTGTCTAACTTCCACTCGCTCTTCCTCCTACAGACCTCGGAGTCTTTTTAACATGGAGGAAGTGGAAGCAGAAGTGGGGAAGAGCATCAGTCCATCACTACACCATCCTGGGGGAAGAGCATCA
>NC_022027.1:28888452-28891906 GCF_000317375.1 Microtus ochrogaster
CCTGGGGGAAGAGCATCAGTCCATCACTACACCATCTCAACACCCCACAGTCTGTACATGGAAGGGTCTGGAAGAACGCTGATGGCAGCCTCCTGAGGAACTGGCCCTCTGTGGGGCACACTTCGGGGAAGAGCTGGCCCTCTGTGGGGCACACTTCGGGGAGAGGCGCATGCCCACAGACCTGTGTGCACACCTGGACATTCACTTTAGCCTTCATTGCTCCTACTGTGTTGTTAATGAGGATGGATTTTTTTAAAATATAAATTCTATTTTGCATTTAACATGTATGGGTGTGTGGCCTGCATGCATGACTGTGCTGCGGTGGAGGTCAGAAGAGACCTTACGGTTCCTGAAAATGGAGTCACAGACAGCTGCGAGCCACCATGTGAGTGCAGGGAAATGAACCCGGGACCCCTACAAGAACAAACAGTGCTCTTAATCACTGAGCCATCTCTCCAGCTTCAGCTTTGATGGGGTTAAGTGTTCCCTTCCCCGCGGCAGGGAAGAACACCGTGTCTCCTGCTCTGCCATCTGTTCCCAAGCTTTCCCTTCCTCCCAGAAGACATAGGGCCTGAGCTCTCCATCACAACACCAGCTGCAGCCCGGGGAACCTCAGTGGGCCAGCTCTGTGTCACTACCACGCCCTCTCAAGTGTTAGCCTTTACTGGGGCTTTCTCAGATAGTCGGTCCCAGCATCCTGCAGCTTTCCTTGGGCGTCCTTGCCGCAGATGAGTTACACAGCTGCTGATCATTCTCAGTGTAATTTCAAAGAACAAAACCTGTCTAATCCAGTGTACCTGGCGTCGAGCAGCACACAGTGGCAGAGACTGAATGAGTCAGTGACTACGTCTGCACACTGTTCCTGACGCTACTCTCCGGTGCCCATACGCTAGCAGACCTCAGGTAAACGTGTGCATTTTAAAAAGATAGACAAGACTTCAATAATACATACGTAAGGCAAAAGGCTTGGTTCACTATTCACGCCGCAAATGCTGATCAAAAAGTGCAAAATAATTTTCAGGTTCTTTGGCCAGCCGTCTGCTAGTGTGGTCCACACGTTCTCCACCTCTGACCAGGCCAGCTCATCACCATACTAAAAATAGCACACACAAGAGACACTTCAGAAATAGAATAAGCCAAACTCATCACTCCACGAAGAGTTAGGAAATAGCTTCTATAGAAAGTCTCTATTAAAGAAATGATTATTTCTTGTAGGGAATGTAAACACCAGTGTCACCAGTGGTCTCTGGTGGAATGGGAGGATACACAGAGTTTATCTGTCTGTCCTGGAGCCATCTTTGCATCAATTCCCAATCACATTTCATCCTCCTGACCCCCGTACCTTTGCTGTCATATACATGAGATTGTTCAACACCATGGCAGTGGCCTGTGGGGATCCCCAGCCTTCTCCCCGGAGCCAGCGTCTGCTTGTCACCATAATCTCTCTGTCTTTCAGTGAGTCATCCTCATCTTCATCCTGCCGCCTCGCTGAGGGCAGAGGCTTGAAATCCACCAGCTCAATGTTGTTCATCCAGGGCAGCAGGTAATGCAGCATGGCCTGCCGCCCCGCCGGGTGAGCCGTCTGGATCCGCTGGCTGATCTCTGGTTCAAGGGATATCAAAGGGGAGACCTAACATCATTCCATGTGCTTCTTAGCCAATTGGAAGACACATGCCACTCATTTCCCAACGACAAAAGCCGTCTTTCATATAACGAATGTCTCTTCCCTGACATAATTAAAACAAAAACAAACACAAAACCAGCTAACACAAAGCATCTACCTCCTTCATTTTCTGATAGTTTTTCTTTACGTAGGCCAGTGTGGACTTGAGCTCCACCTCCAGGGTACTAGGGTTGCAAATGTGTGCCACCATCACCAGCCCTACTTATTTCTTATACAAGTCGCCTTAGGCAGTGAAAGAAAGGTTTCCAATACTCTTGGTAAGAGTATAAGATGGTGAACCACTCTACCATCCAAGCAACCCAACTATGGAGACTATATCTTAAACAACTCAAGGCAGAGACTGAGAAGTGACATGTGCACATCTGTATGCATAACAAAAAGGGGAGCAAGTGAAATGACAGACAGATGAAAGAATGGGCCAACGACCTGTGATGATAGACACTGGGATTCCACAGAGCCTTACAAGAGAAGGAAAACTCATTCTGCGCTATAGGAAGGAGCCCAGAAGACACTGAGCTAAGTGAAATACCCTAGCCACACACACAAAGTACCGTACGATTCCATTTGCCTACCCAGAGTAGCCACACTTAGAAAAAACACAAGGTGCTCCAAATGGTGGCCATGAGGTGATGAAGGGCAGGAAAATGGGCACACGCTGAATGAGGACTAGTTTCAACTCTGCAAGCTCAAAGAGCTCTAGCGATCTATTTTACGCTCGACACTTCTGAACCGTGTCTTTGAAATGAGCAAGACCACAGTGAGAATGACGTCAAGACAAAGACAAACACTCTGCATGGAGTCGTTCTATCGTTTATATACAAACTGTATAGTTTTGGCATGAAAAACAAGCTGTGATACTCAAGAGATTGAATGAAGACACCCTAACTTAGTGTATAGGAACTGGGGCCACAGCAAGGCTTAACCTCTTCCATGGAGATGGAGTCACCTCAGGTTGAAGTGTGGGAACATCAATATGAAGAGAAGGCAAGTCTCCACTAAAGGTGACAGGGAAAAAAAAAATCCAGAAAATGATAAGTGCCTGGGAAACCAAGACAGGATAGAACTGAGAGCCACAGAAGACAGCCAATATCCGTGGCTGTGAACCGCCACGGAACTGAAGACTTCATGCCAGAGAGTAGAGTCCGCAGCCAGAGGGGGTCTGGTGAGTTTCACAGAGCCTGCCATTAACAGAGTGAACGCCGTCCTGAGAGGGGAGCGGGGGGAACACGACATGGCGCACGGTGGATGTGGTGTAGGTACCCAAGGAAGACACTGGGGAGAGGGGCCAAGCTGAGACGGAGGAACCAGCGAGCCAGCAACCTTCAAGGTTCACTTTGTGAACCAACAAAACAGAAAACCCAAAGTGTACAGGAAGCCCTCTTTTTCTTTTTTTCTAAAAAGCAAGACAGTGTCATCAGATTTAAAAAGCAAGATGGATGAGTTTAAGTTCTTATTAAAGAAAAAACTCAAGACACATTCTGATTCAGCCTCACATTTCCGACGTTCTGAATTTTCTAAGGATAGTCTTTCAGAGCTGGGAGGAGGCTGGGTCAGTAAAACGCTTGCCATGGAAACATCAGGATGTGAGTGTGGACCCCAAACACGGGTAAAGAGGTGGGCACAGTGGAACCATCTGTAGTCTTCAAGCTGAGGAGGCAGACAGGGGAGCCAGGCCTTCTAGTGAAACCAGGGAGGCCCTATCTAAACAATGGTCAACATGCCTCCGGAAAAGACTTGCATCAGCTGCTGGCCTTCCCATGCATGCACATT
>NC_022027.1:28892006-28896784 GCF_000317375.1 Microtus ochrogaster
AGTTAATAGCTGACTGCAGAAGAAACAGGAAGCATTTCCTTGGGCAACCTGAGAATATGGCGAGAGTGAGCTCTGGATACGCCCGGGCTAGCTCCTCAGACAACTGGTAATAAGATACAGAATACAGATGTGGTAGCGGGGACAGCTGGCTGAGGACTCCATCCGTTCTCTGAACCTCCAATTTGTGAGCATAGCGAAACATCTTCGGTTCCAGGATCTATAGGAAAGTAATTCCATCAACTTCCGTCAATTCTTTATGGGTTCCTCCAGAGTTTAGCTATAATTAAAAACCAAAAACTCTCCTACACAGTATCCCACTTTTAAATCTATAGTCATTTATATCACTATGCCCGTTTCTAGTATTTAAAATGCCTGCAGAAGACGACCACCGTTCAGAAAGATTTGCACCCAGGTATCCAACATCAATGATGCTGGTACACAGCCCAGTCTGAATTAGCTTTAGCAACTCACTGTGTAATGACTAGAAAAAAATTAATCACTTTTCCAGGTAAAAATATAATTGCATACAATATGTGCACATGGGAAAAGCCCCAGGAAACAGCTCTTGGCTAATCACTAGACAGCCTATAAACTGCCCTTGGCTTACACTACATGAAGCCCGAGTGACTGTTAACCTTTTTCTTCACTAGAAAGAGTGAAATTAGATATAATTCCTTAGCGGGTCCAGCATGGGTACCACCTCAGCGCCTTTGGGAACATCAGCATCTACTCCACCGCCACTTTAAGGCCTTCTCAAAAACCACTGCATCATGCCTTGTTACCAACCAGTTAAAAATTTGATAATGATAATCTAAAAAAAGTAAGGCTATCACAAAGGATGGTTCTCAAAACAAAAAAATACTCCAGCCACCCAACTCTCATCTGTCAAACAGAAGTAGCCATTCCTATATACCAGCCCTAATTAGTGAATCCTAAGTATCAAAATACATTCACATACACTAACATAATCCTCTATAGGGCAGTTCTGAACACTTTATATTATTAAAGATTTAAACAGCAATATTGTCTTTGGCTTGTATTTCTACTAATAACCAGAACTTGGTACCCTACCTTTACTACCAATATTACTATGCATTAATGGTAAAAATAATGTATCAACTTTGCCAGATCATGAGTAAAGTTAGACTTTAAACACAATTTGTACACGAACCTGTAAGAGTTGCATAGCAACTTCATAGATACTTCTAGAAGAGTCAGCTGCTTTAAACAGTATTAGATTCAGGAGCATCACCGTGTCACACTGATAATCCCTGAAGATAAACATCATGCATTAGGAAAAGCAATGTTTGGAAAAGTTCACATCAGTGAACGGATATGGCAAACAACAGGCAAGGCTGTGAACGTCTAAGGCTACAGGTGACTTCCTGTTTTAAAGACAACAGATTTGGGGGAGGGGGAGTTGTTATCCTTTATTGACTAAATTTTACTTGTGTTCAAGGAAAGAAAATAAAGGGTTCTTAGTATTTCTGAAAGAGTCTCTTGAAAACAGACCCACAAACAACTGCAACTGTACCCTGAGTGCATGTGTGGACTAGGTACCTGTTCTGAAACACGTTGGCAATGGCTTTGAAGCAACCAGCTGCTACCCTCCGGGAACCAGTGTAGCATCGGTCCACGGCCCAGTACATCAGGTTGCTCTGGTCTGGGTTCAGCTCCAGCAGCAACGTAACTGCTTCACAGCCCAACTGGTGAACCTGGGGAAGGACAGGAGTGACAGGGAGAGGAAGTCAGGAGCAGGGTGTATGCTGAGGATGCAGCATGCATTTACTGCACACCATCACACAATCCAATCAACTAATTCCCAGTTACCTGCTGGGGGTGGGGAAATCACTTGTGTATCTGTCTTTTTATATATATATCCCTTCAAGGCTATTTTAGTTTGATGCTCTCTTCCAACAGCGCCCCAAGGCAACTGATGAATGTGAACAATGGTTCTGAACTTTCAGAAGAAAATAAATGGTGCCCTCCTCAATGATTCTTATCAAGTTTTATTATTATTTGCAATAACTCAGTGCTGGGGGCAGAGAGTGAAGGGTAAGCCACACTTTATATTGTGAAGCTGGTATGCAAACTGAATAACAGGGCATGGGGGTGAGGAAGAAGGCAGGAAAGAAGGATTAACTCAAAAGTGGTCAAAACAGTGAGCTGAAACCAAGCTTCTCCATGGAATATTTTAATACTTTAATATTTTAGTTATTTAGACTGAATCCTATTTAGATATACATACGACCCCACATTAATCCTATACCATGAAAGAGAAATTAAAATTATTCATGTGAGTAATAAGAATTCTAACTTTCTTAGGTGATATATCCTACCTAATTTTATCTCATATGCTATTCATCGAGGCAAAATCTCTCAGTTGTGCCCAGAGCTCACCAATAATGTTAGTCCAGTCTGCTCTGGCAATCCCAGTTACTTTCTGAGTAATGGGATTACGAGCAGGCTGCCCCATCAACCTGGCATTTACATGGTGCTAGGGATCTGAACTCGGGTCCTTACACTTGCCTGGCAAGTGCTCCAATCACGGAGCTGTCACCATAGTCCTTATTTTTTTTTTATGCATATAATTCCATCCTGTTTTTAAGGCAGACTTATTTCAGTGGTCCACACAGTAACTGCAAATAATGCAATGGTAATTTCTGAGAAAACTTCAGGAGCCTATTAGAATTACCTTCTTATCCAGAGAGTCCAGAATGTTATCCAGCCATTTGTACAAATACCCATCTGATGACAGTCCCACATTGTCTGCGACAGGGCCACAGCACA
This sequence comes from Microtus ochrogaster, assembly GCF_000317375.1. Lineage (NCBI taxonomy): Eukaryota > Metazoa > Chordata > Mammalia > Rodentia > Cricetidae > Microtus > Microtus ochrogaster. The sequence continues at coordinate 28,894,797 of NC_022027.1, forward strand.
GCACAGCAGACATGGCCTTCAAATGATAACATCAGAACCACATTTAACACATTTAAGAGGCAAAATGTTGCCACTTACTAATGTGTATCTAGCCAGAATACCTTTCACAAGGAAATATAAAATAGTAATTTTTTTGTTGTTCTGGGGCTAAACCCTAGGGCTTAGACATGCTAGGCAAGCACTCTGTCAGGAAGCTGTATCCCATCCTATTAGTAACTTTTAAAAGCGAAGCATTTATTATGAGTAAGCTAGTCTATCATCACAGCAAATTAACTATGCGCTGTAAAGACAAGGGGACCAAGAGAAAGAACACTTAAATACAAACAAAAATAGGTACCCTTAATCCTTTAGGAAAACAATGATGAAATCTTACAGATTTCTGGAACTCTTTTGTGCTGTATTTTAGGAAGCTAGACAAAGCTTCCTACATGGCAGACAAACCCAGACCCCGGCATTCTAGGTGCTCTGAAGAACCCCTTTCTGTTCGTGCTATGACATAAGGAGACTCTAACATAGTGAGAAGGAAATCAGGGATCTATGGAAATAAATCAGGGATCTATGGAAATACCTTTAGTGCACAGTACTGATGTCTATTGATTTGCATATTCCTATCGCTGTATCTGTCCAAGGGCGTAAACATGATGCTAAAGGGGCCTGCCCAGTGACTGAACAGCATGAACAGACTGTGACGAAGGCTTTGTTGAGGAAAAATACTTCTTCTCTGGTGCACTGTAAATACAAAAAAGGGGAGACATATTTACTCCTAGTTCATTTATTCTAATGTGCATGCCAACATCAGGATACGAAGAGGAAGCTGCATTTGAATCATCTAAAACTCCCAGGTGGATGCTGCAAGGAGTCTAAGCGGGAGCTGGAGTCAGGACTAGCCTCTTCCTGGCTGCCTCATGAACTCCATGGCTGCATCACCACAAGGCACTTGATTCATTGCTAAATGAGGGCTTTTGGCTAGGAAAGTTCTACTTCAAATTTTGTATTTTTGCCCCAGTAGAAGAGATCCCTTGCAAAAGAAAGCACACATTTGTCTTGACATGAGAGCAAAGGAGAGCAGACCTACTCCAGGTCTTTTGTGCAGACTGCTGTGTGCCCTGGGATGGTGCCAAAAGCCTGCGGGGCTCTGTGAATTGGTTCAGTACCTACTCGTGCAGGGGAGCTTGCCCCTTTCAAGTTAGGGTCCCTATCGCTGTGATGAAACACCATGACCAAGAGTGACAAGGAAAGGGTTTGCATCACTCACCCTTCCACACAGCCCATATAACAGCTCCTCGTGGCGTGCTCAGTCTGCTTTCTTACAGAACCCAGGACCACCAGCCCAGGGACAGCACTGCTCACAAAGGGCTGGGCCCTCCCCCATCAATCACTAATTACGAAAACGTTCTACAGCCAGATTTTATGGAGGCATTTTCTCAACTGAGGTCCCCTCTTTTCAGATGGCTCTACCTTTGTTACAATGACATAAAAGTAGCCAGCACACCGACCCTAATATTCTCTGGATCAATATGAGTTAAGACACTCAATAGCATCCAATAAATCATGACGGAAGCTGTGGGGAAAGTGCACAGTAACAAAACTAAATCTATCTTTATACTAGCCACTCTGCTACACAGAAAATAAAGAGGAGAAAAACGCTCTTGGCCCTTAAATAGCATTTACCTTTCAAAGGGCAAAATAAGGCTCCTGTGCCTACAATTAGCAAGCCTAATTATATACTTAAAAGATCCTGCAAAAAAAATAAAATCCATGTGATTGCATGCCAAAGGTTAGCATATAGTACTTAAGATAACAAAATCATTGTATTTGGAGAGAGAAAAATATCAACTTTTGCTGCATGCAAAAGGCTTATGGTAATCTTTTAAGATGCCTTTTTGGAAAGAATTACTACTTTTTGAAGCAGTTGTACAGATCAATCTTCCTAGCAGGGCTGGAGAGATGGCTCAGTGGTGAAGAGCACTGCTTGCTCTTCCAAAGGT
>NC_022027.1:28897394-28907403 GCF_000317375.1 Microtus ochrogaster
CTTCCTTCACGGTGTAGGTGTGACTCATTCATCTTATTCTCAGTTATCACTTTGAGCATCACTCCAGGCTCACTGTAGCTACCATAAGCTTGTCCAAACAGCTCATTCTAATTGGTATCTTCTGAATTTTATCAGTGTCCTGATGGCTGAAAATCCCTACAGAGTTGATTCCTTCTTGATTTCTAGCTACTGACACAAGGTTAAAAAAAACAAAAAAACAAAAAAAACAAAAAATACCGTCTTGCTATTGACATTGTGCGGACATAGTTTCCCAGGATGATCTCAAGTTAGAGGCTTTTAAAAAAACATTACATTTATTTATTTGTGTGTATGTGTGTGTACACGCATGCACACGTGTGAACATGCCTCAGAGCTGGTGTGGCGGTCACAGGTCAGCCTGCAGCCATCAGTTCTCTCCCTCCACGTGGGTACCAGAGATGACACTCACATGATCGGTCTGGGCACAAAGTGCCTCCCCCAAGTTCCTGCCTTAATTACACAGCTTCCAAAGCAAGAGGTACACAGAAAGGGCCGGAGCATCCCAGAGGGCTCTGAGGAGCTGAAAGCCTACCCGGAACATTCTGAATGATGTTCGCCACTAAGGCACTGAAATGGCATCGGATGTCCTTCAGGGTGTCCGAGTCCTTTTCATTCTCCGCTTCCAGAAGCTGTCGCGTCAGATCTACATACTCCAATAACGTGTTGTTGAGGAAATGCGTTTCGTTATCAAGGCCACCGCTCGCACTGAAAATACCGAAGAGAAGGAAGCACAGAGAAAAGGTGACTCTCGATTCCAACTGAAGTAAGAACCCCACTGTCACCATCAGAAGAGCACCCGGAAAACCTGGTGTGGCTGGGGCAGAACGACACTTTAAGACACAAAAATGAAATTAATATGATTTTGGCTTCCTTAAATATAAAAAGCAGCTGGTGCTTCCTCATCGAGGAACCGCTATTGTAGTTTATACCACCCGATCTCATACCCAAGTGGAAAAAAACCCTCAACATTACTGGCTGTCCATTCACAGATATTGTGGTAAGGAGCTGGCAGGCCTGTGGGGGGCGGTAGGGTGGGGATGTGTCACTGAAGAAGGGAAGGCCAGTTCCAGGGAGTGTCCTGTCTCTGTTGGTCTTCATACCAAACCTCTAATGGGGTTGCTTATCCACCAGGTACTTATCCCCAGCCTTCTAAGATGACATGTGCTATTAAGAATATATTTAAAGGGAATTCAAGGGCACAGTGCTGGATCTCAGACTGCTTTAGATCCTGGGGCAGCTCTGAGCCTGCTCTGGGATTCTTACTGAGGCAAGAGAAGTACACCCCACAGCCATGGCAGTTAGTCGGAAGTCTAAACTCCTGTCGTGTCCCTTCGGCTCTTAGTTACGTATCCAGGACTATGACAGTATGTTTCAATAAGAGCCTACATGAGTCACTATGCCTAAAATGACCCTGCAAAAAGTGCTTGCTATATCAATTAAAGGATATTATGTTTCTATTTGGCAAGGCCAGCTCTCATTATATTGGGAAAGTACTTCTATATAATATTATTAAAGTAAAAAAATTTTTTTTTTTACAAATTATATCTTCTAAAAAATCCTGATCACACACAAACAAGAGTAAGATATCTCAAAGACTATATTAAAAATATCCATCTGTACTAAAAACGTGCTGAATGAACTGATGGGCTGAATCCCGACTTCTGTCAACAGAGGAGTCTTTACCCTCAAATCATGACCAATTAGTGGGCAGCATCCTTCACTTAAATATCCAATAAGTAGCTCCTGCACATTAGGCATGTGGGGTCCCTGTCCCTGGCATTCAAACTGTCCCCCATCTTTAACCATGTGGGATGCGAGGACACACACAGCAGTGACAATCTCCTGTTAACTTTCTCTTAGAAAATAGCGAAACCAAAGCAGTCTCTTTTCAAACAATTACCGCTCAGTAGCGGACACACCTTATTTTCAATATGCCAATATTTGGTAGTTATCCAAATCAGAACCATCCAAAGAGCATCCCTTCTCTCCCACCACATTAAGAGGGACCACAAAAAGGCTCATAGCGTGCCATGTTCTTCTTGTTTTCTCAAGCCCACAAACCTCCATCTTATTTTTCACAATTTCAACCAGATTGCCTTTAATCATATCTTTTCTTTTGCTTTCCATTCAACACACAAGAAAAGCAAACCTACGACTTTAAATTCTCTTCCACTAAAGCTCTGTTTCGAGAGTCTGTCACAAGCTCCCGATGCTAGATCGGAAAGGTGTTGGGCACGCTAAGAAACAACCAGGAGAGACACGGGCACACACTGTTCCTACGCTTGTTCAATTACCGGCGTATGCCTCCTGTCTAGCACACGCTGTTCCTACGCTTGTTCAATTATTGATGTATGCCTCCCATCAAAGCTTCTTTCCAGCTACCTATTGTGTACGGGGTCAGATCCATTACTTCTTGCCTTCAAAGGTCAGCTGACACCATTACCCTGCTAAGGAAACCTTTCACTTTCAACTCATTGCTAATGGTATTTTCCTCAAGGGTCTTGGTCCTAGTGTCAAGAAAACCTCCAGGATTTATGGTTTGTGAATGGTGGGGAAAACAACTGTGAGTTACATCTGGAAGGTTCATAATCTTCCTGGCAGGACCAAAAACAGTTCATCAGAGTAAATTTGCATAACGCTAATAGTAACCCTTTGAACGTGTGAGTTTTTTTTCGAGCCCAGACAATATTTATCTTCAAAATGAGGCAAGAAATTATAACTCCGTCAAGAAAAGGCCACCACTATTGCTTTTTTCTTAGAAATCAAGGCTCCAACCAAATATCAAAGTCACGGGCACATTAGAGTTAGTTTTTGACCAATCTGATTGTAGATTTTCTTTCTTTCCATTCTTATTCTTATTATTTTGGAAACTCTATAGCTCAGGCTAGCCTCAAACTCATGGCAATCCTGCCTCTGCTTCCGATGGTACATTAATTTCTGGCTGGTGGTTCATGTATTGGATGCCTCTTTAGTGGGTAAGTATTTACAGATGTTGACATGTGTATTAGACAGGTATTTTTGTTGCAACGGTACTTTTCTGTTTTCACATATTTCAAGGAGTTTTGAAAGTCAGAATCCCATACCGACCTGTGACTAATGACACCAGCGTCCGCCAGCAGTTCAAAGATCCGTACCAGTTGTACTCGTAAAATGTCTCGACGCCTGCGCCGTTTCATATTCTGCTCCAAACATACAGAGGTGTGGATTAGGGAAACACTGGGGAAACTCACGGGGAACTGCCGGGGTGATTTGGAAAGTCAACGGTGTGGATGCTAGGAAGAGATACGGGCCCATCACGGTGACCGCATCTCAGTGTGGATGCTGAGGATGCTGCCGGCTATGGTCTCAAAGGGACAGGTGTGTGGACGGTGAGAAATTAAAGAGCCAAACAAAACCACACGACATTTTATCAGCAGATTCCCCCCCCCCCCCCCACCCCCCCGTATGTGTAGCAGAAATAACATCCTACAGTTACTCCTGGGTGATCTGTCGACCTGCTGATTTCAGAAAACTAATCAATGTTGTCTCATCAGAATCAGAAGGAATCCCTAAGACTCAGAAAGCGAGGCAGAACAAACAATCCTGGCAGATTAAAAACCTAGGGTTTTGCTCATGCCTGCCTCCTACCTAATTCATTTTTGCAACAACAAGTACGCATAAAAGCAAAGGAAAACATTGCCCGTTAAGGGATGAATGACCGAGGGTTAAAATACCAGGGTGCTGACCCCCATAGTTAGCTAAATGGGGAAGAGCAGTGCCCTGCAACACTTTCCCTCCACCTGCTCTCATTTACAAAGTCATTTTCTTAAGCCAGAGAAATTAAAAAATTAAGACACTTTTCTTAATCTTTCACTTCCATATTCCCACCCACCTTTCTGCCCTCCGGAAGCAAGTTCATTTGCCAAGTCGTGTTTACTCCTCCCTTGGGGTCTTTTAGAGTTTACAGAAACCCACTGTGACATAAACAGCTTCCTAACCACCCTCAAGGACGTTGTCTGCAGAGTCAGACTCTCGAAGGAACCCACACAGAGCCATCATACCCAGTGACCAGAGGGGGCGTGGCTTCAACGGTCTCTTTAAGGGCAGCAGCAGTCACTGACTCCCTCTCCAGCCAGGGAAGGTGGGGCTGGAAAAGCTGAAAGCAATTACTGGGTGGCCACTCTCAGAAACCCTGGAACTCTACAGATCCTGTGCCCTGCTCTCCCCGCTGCTACAGTGACTTTCCAACTGCTTTTGACTCTGGGTTCCTGCATGTGTTGTCCTGGGCAGGAGAGAGAATCTGCACAGGAAAATGTCAAGTTTAAAATACACCAGGTAGCTGGGCATGGGCTTGTGCTTTTAATCCCAGAACTCGGGAGGCTCAGACAGATGGATTTCTTGAGCTTGAGGCTAGCCTAGTTTACATAGTAAGTTCCAGGCAACGCTGGGCTACTAGAAAGCAAAAGCAAGCAAGAAAGCGAACAAACAAAAACAAAACCCATATAACAACAAAACACATCAACCTGTTACATCTTAATCTCTGCCCTATGGTATACTACTTAGCGTACACCAGGACAATGTCCACTGCACGAGTGTCCAATGGTGGGAATCTGCACAACTGCTTACCTCTGGTCGTCTTTCAAGTGCTTCTTTAATTATGGGATGTAGCTCCTCTATTAGTTCCCTAAAGGAAAACCAGCACATATTAGTTTCACTCACAGCTAAGTAGGCAGAATTTGCAAACATATACAAAAACAGTAGAAACTGACAAGTCCTAACCCTAAGCCTACTGTTTTCAACAGTTCTTAAAGCTTTGTTTTGATTATGAAAGTTTTCTAATTAAACCCTCAGAAACTGCAAAGTATGGCATATAAGCTTCTCTGTTTGTAGAGAAAAGTATCACCAATATTTTTATTCCAGCGTTTTGTGAACTGCGTGTATTTTATGGAGGTGAAGCACGCTTATGTGTAAAATGCTCTCCTTCCTTTTACACTACTGATGGGTCAGTAACATCCTGCCAGGCAGCAGGCTAGCCCAAAGGCAACTGATTAACACACACGGCTCTGTGTAGGACCAGTACTAACTGAAGAATACACAGAACCTGGCTTATGCTGATTTAAATCGAAAATGTGCTCATTGCACAGGACTGAGAAAATTCACCCACGATTTGATCATTTATATAAAAGAGCTGACTTCAGGAGAACAAGTTTGTGGAGAAGATAGAGCTTTAATTTGCTCAGTATAGACAAGAGAAGGCTAGAATACAGGGACCCAGTGGAGAAGCCAGAGCTGGCATGCAGCTGCGAGCCAAGACCTCTAGCCCACCCCACCCTACCCCTCTTATGAACACACTTGTTCCTCTAGTGCATAGAAGAACGAAGAAGAGGATTACCTAAAGGCTCCTGGGTTGGTCCTGCCAAGACCAAGAACAAGGGACTCTGTGACCTCCATGCTCTCAGAACGCATCATTGGAACTATGTGCTTAAATAGGGCCGATGGGGAGGGGATGCCGATAATCTGAAGGACAAAAAAAACAAAAACAAAAACAAAAACAAAACCAGAATTGCAGCTTACAATTAGATATCCAACCAAATAACTTGCCATTTAACCATCTTTGGTCAAGGGCAATCGAATAAATGACATTTTTGGGGGTAAACAAATGCCACTTCAAAACTAAACTCTCAGCACAGACAACCTAGAAAAGCTTGGCTTGTCCCGTGGCGCCCTGCACGTTCATTCACTGAACATGTCTGTCTGGAGAGATTCACCATCACATAATGGTCCATGCATCCATCAGACACTTTCTATTTTTTGATCCATAAACCTAAGAAAAACAGAATTCTGACACCCTTGTCTTAAGTTTCCTTCAAGCACACCAGGGCATCTTCTGTCCTATCATAAAATCTATTTATCGGATCTTTCTAGTATCTGTCATGTCACTGTGTGACTTAGGCAATTTTTTGTACAAGCATTTGATAACTTAGATGATGATTCACTCTGTAATTTCAGTAGTGAGGCAGCTGAGACAAGAGAATTGCAGGAAGTTTGAGCCAGCACGGTAAGTCCTAAGTCAGCCCGGGTTATACTGAGACCTGTCTCATAAATCCAAGAAATGAATGATGAATGATTCATTCATCATTCATCATTAGAAGTAGAAGGGCTTGGGAAGCGAACTAAGGGGAAACACTTTAAAATTTTCAGTATGCTATTTTTATGTACAAGGGCAATTTTGCCCAGTAGAAAATCTCTGTCCCTAATTCTAACCAGGAGTCCACAAAAACAATAGAATTTTCCGAGACACACGAGCGATATAATCTTCAACCTCTCTATTTTGTTTTCCACGAGAAGGAATTTAACGCGTCCTCTCGTGGAGTCACTGGGACAGAGGGTGAGGAAGACGCACCTTGGCATCAATGCTGTAGCCACTGTCAGGGGTGGACGCCAGCGTCTCGGGAGGAGAGCATCTCATGGGGCCTGTGGATGCCGAGGACGAGGGGGACGGGGAGGGGGACGGGGAGGCTGCTGCACTGCAGCAGAGAATCAGGTAGTTTCTCCACAGGCCAATGTAGGAGTCACTGCTCGTGGTGGCATTTACCTTCTTTGCATTGATGGGGCTACTAAAAAACAAACAAACAAACAAATATATAAGAGTAGAAATCACATGTTTTGTTTAATTAATATCTATTTTATTTTTCAAATATTTTATTTGAAAATATTCATTTTGTTTATATTCATTCCAATTATCACACTGTCATCCTTCCAACTATGTCTTCCTTATCAACAACCCCCACCAAATCCAATTCATCCTGCAGCTCACATGGGTGGCCATGTGCTGTGGCCTGGGTCAAGTGCTAGCGGCCCTAAAAACAAAATAACAGTGACTATTCGCTCCTCAGCAACTATCAAGGGCAGAGGCATTTAGAAAGTTTTCAGGTAACTAATGCCAAGTTGTCTACTAATTTAAAGGCGATGGTTATCATAGAGTTTTTATTGCAAGCACTCAGACTTTCTGGAGGGATCAAAGGGAGAAATGAATGAAGCCTAGCCTCTAAGATAGAACAGATGAAATAGGTATCTGTGAGTCTATGCTACATTCTTCATCACTCTCCCCCCCCTCCACAAGATAGCAATGTAGCATAGCGACTTACAGAATTTCTAGTGTCTGTCACTTTCCAAAAGCATGCCTCTCGAAAGCGGGCTATCCTTTTAAAAATACCCCCTATGCAAAGGACTTACTTTACATCAACCTGGGGGGATAACAGCTGCAGCCTTGTGTACGCGAACATCCACGCGTAGCTTACAGCTGTAGAGCAGTGTTTAGGAAGGTTTTCTTGCTTTAGAAAACTGGAGAGACTTATAATCCATGGGTCTTGGCCTTGGGTCACATGTGCAAATATCCAAATGTGTGAGGGGCTGATCACATCAAACTGGTGGCTGATGGGAGAAGAGTTCCACTCGGCTAATGTTTGCAGATCTACCGAGCTGGGGCAATACAGCAAAGTAGTCTAGAAAGAGAGCAAGTGCTTATCATATATTTGAGCAGCTTTCCAAGTTTTTATATCTGAGGTGCTTTGGGTGGACTAGATCAGGGTTTTCTGGAAGGTAAGTAGGCAGAAGGATGTGGTGAATTTTTGATATTCCCATGAGTTTCATTATTCTCAAAAGGCTGTGTGGACCAAGAAGGCTGACATCCACAACTTAAGTAATTCCTATGTGGATACTCAACTTTCATGGGTCCACAGAATTCTTTTTAGAAATGAAACAAAAACCATTAACTTTCATCCCGATGAAATGGAACAGCCTGGAATGTGAGCAGACTCACATTCTAAGGTATAAAAACAAATATTTTTTTTCCTTAACATTCAGACTCTTAAAGAAATTAATGTTAAAAAAATAATACTTTTTCATTTTATTCATTAAGCACTGTTTAAGGCATTATTATAAGTCATTTATTACTCTATTTGTTACCATAATACATAGTTAATGATAAAACAATTCTTTTAATTGTATACATTTTAAATCATGTCTTAGGCATATAAAATTTTATTATTGCCTGCCTGTGCTTGTGTATAACAGATGAGTTATAAGAACCAGGTGTTGAGCAGAATGCAAATAAATCTTCCATCCATGTATTCCAAAATAGGAGAATTAAAATGCAAGTGGTAAATTTCAGAGTCGTTTCTATAATCAACCTTGGAGTATTAACTTGACTTCCCACCCAACTCTACCGACACTCCATAAGACTAAAAGAAGTCTTCCTGAGTCAGACCGGATGTGGTCCTGGGTTCTATCCCAAGCACAGAAAACAGTGGAGAGGGAAAGGGAGAAGACGGGTGGGGCTAGAGGAGAAAAAAGTAAAGACATTTTTACCATCAGGTTTTTTTTGTAACATTTTTGCTGATAATATGTTTCTCTACATTTTCACTGAAAAAGCCAAGTGTATTTTTTCCCTTTGGTTAAAGAGTATTTCCTCCCATGTTTGTAACCAGTAAGCACCAGCAGACCATGGTCCAGTGACGTACGTTACATTTAAGGGAAGGGTCTTAGATCGGAAAGGCTAGAATTTTACAATGAGAAACTGATTTTTATGGCAACAAGAACTAGTCAGAGGATAAACACGCGTCACTTTAACCCTTTATCTGCTTGAGAAATACCGTCTAACTCACTGCATTTGTTGGGGAGCAGAGACTCCTGCAGTTACCTGATCAGCCCCTGTGAGATGGATGAAGCTCTCTAGAATGGATGGGCTCAGCCTGTCCATCACGTCGATGGCTAACTCATCATCACCCTGTAAAAGAGAGACCGTACGTCTGAACAAGCGAGGAGTGCGTAAGCAAAGCAGGCAACAGGAAGCGAAGCTGAGCAGAGTCCAAGTTAACGTTCTTGTGAAGAACTAGGGAGCAGGGTCAGGTGGGGTGGGGGGGGTTAGGGCGGGTTTGCAGCAGGCACGCTCCAGAATGCAGCAGTAAAGTAGGCTATGTACAGGAGTACATGCTACACGAACCCCACCTGCATGGAGCACAGACGGGCAGCAGGACAGTCTCAAACACGTTCATGAGATGACTAAACCTTACCTTAGGAACCTCCAAAAGTGCAAATAAAGCCCGGATTTCTCTAAGGACACTGACAGCTAGCCTTCTGGTGGTGGGCCGGCTGCTACAGAGGATGACCAGGGCAAAGCCTTCGACCACATGGAACACAGTGGAATATGGGTTCCTTTCCAGAGGAGGGGGGTGAGGACCTCCATTAGCGATACCATGCTTGATTAAAAAAAAAAAAAAGCAAGTTTAAAACAACCTTTAAAAGGATGGATGAATTTGGAAGAGAGACAGTAACCAGTAAAGCATATTACAAGCATTCTGATAACAGGGCTGCCTCGGCCCACGGGATTTCAATGGCATTCACTTCATAACAATGCGACACTGTGGACTGGGGCTGGTGGCAGAAGCCTGTCCTCCCAGACACTCAGGAGGTTGAAGCAAGAAGGCCACAAGTTTCAGGGCAGCTCAGGATACAGAGTGAGTTCAAAGCCAACTTGGGCAACTTAGTGAGACCCGATCTGAAAATAAAAAGTAATAGCAGTTCTTGGTGTATATATCGGTGGTAAAGCCCTTGTAGGCGGAATGAGGTTCAGAGTTCAACTGATCCATATTAGCACAAAAGAAAATAGAGAAGTATCCCAATGGCAGTCTAAATAGGATGTGCCTGATTGATTTGTTTGATGCCCTTGTGACCTTGCAACCATCACTTCGGCACTCTCGGTACAGCGTTTACAGATGGGAACCAAGAGACTGGACTGCATCTTTCATATGTGCAGGCTCCATATCTAAGGCACACGGCATCACCTGTGCTCAGTGTGGGATTTCTAGGCTCATAAAGGCCCCTGGGCAGCTTGGATGGTCCAACTCTGAGCTTCCAGGGTTCTACGGTGTTTTCAGTGTTATAAAGCAACCAGGTGTACACCTGTGCACTTAAGAAACTGGTCCCTTGC
>NC_022027.1:28907583-28936469 GCF_000317375.1 Microtus ochrogaster
CCCTTTGCTGAAACAATCAACCCAAGTGACAGACTAACAAAGGTTTCATATGTAAGCTTTGAAACACCTTCATGTAAGAATGACCGTACAAACCCTATGCTTGATAAAACCTAACCTGTTACCAAATGAAGGAGGCTAAAGGTTAGGTACAAGCACTTGGTTTCCAACACACGAGTGAGCACAAAGTAAGGCACAAGGGATTTGCCATCAACAGAAGGTCATTCCAACTAGTAACGACTGCGGAGCTTGAGAGAGTCAATCCCTGTCAATTGGCGTCACAACTGGTCATTCACTACTGATCACACACAAAGTGACAATGTGAGAATGAGTGGTACCTGGGAGTCCTGGGTCTTGTTATACATCTGAGCTGCCTGTTTCCACTGGTTTATTAATTGTACCAACATCTTTACAGCATTATCAAGAAGAGTGGGGTGGACATCAGTCACTTCACGGACAATAAAATACACAAATCCGGAGAGCACGTCCTCCCGCCAGTCTGGAAAATCAAGCATTAGTGCCTGCAGGGTGTTGAAAGCCAGCGCCCGCAGTTCTTCGTCCATGTGGACCGTGAGCCTACCAAGAACAGAATCCCGTTAGCGAGCCTCGGAACAAAACACAGTGTCCTCAGGAACACTTACAGCCAAGATACCTGGGCACAAACCTCTGCTCTAAAACCTAAAGATACTCGATGCATCTCTTCAAATGCTCTCTGAGGGCATGAAGATGGGGCTCACGTTCACTTTGCCATCCTATAATCCTATGTTAGTCTATAGTTTAAATTTCATATGAATGTATCCATGATCAGTGATGTTTTTACTAAAGTTCCAGGGTAGGAAGTCTTGAATTTAAATGACAGGCTGCTGTGTAGAAATACAGATGACATCAGAAATCCATTTCAAACTTCGTCCATGCTTAACATACTTTATAGTGCTCTCCTGTAATCAATAAAAAATTTGTCCAACTATACAGGATCCTAGCAGTAAATGAACATAAATAGCTCATCACAGAGGTAATGATCTAGACAGAATAAACAAATAATTCCTGAGGATGAAAATGGGAGCAACTTTAGGAGTAACATAAGAAAAGGTCTACACTTTGAAAATAAAACAATGGCGCAACAGCCCAGCAGGCCCCATAGAGCTAGGGCTCAATAAATCAGAACATATTAATTACATTTTAAAAAGTTAAATTACTTTTTAAAGACTTCAATACAATGATCATAATTTTAGTTACAGAATTTTAACAAAAAAATGAGAAAATTATATATAAAATTAAAAGGGGTTGTAGCTCTGAAGCTGTGACGCAAGCCACAACATGAACACAAGCTCCTGACCTAGAGCTGAAGATTATTTCAGTGGCTGACAACGCAAGCGAATGCGTTGAGGTTAGAAATGACTCAAAGGAAGAGAGAGTTAGAAAACACACGTTCCGTGCATGCGTGATAGGACAGAGTTAGCCACAGTGAGAGAGGGCGTGTTATGTGGTTCAGAAGGGAGGTGTCACAGTCTGCTCAACTCGGATCTGGTCTTCGCTAAGCCAGCCTTCAGCTGAGGGAGAAGCTAAAGAGACACCCGTTGCAGCTGCACAGATTTCAGAAGCAAGCCACGCAGCAGCTGCAGCAGGTACGGCGTGCCACAGTCAACACGGTGGGACTACACCTCCCGAGCCCAGTGTGCCGCCTTCGGTGGTGACACCAAAGGAACATACTGTGGAAAACAGAGTGACAATGCTTTCCATGCTAGTGACTTCCACAGCCTTTCAATCTGTGACTGAGTATCGCACACCAGTCAGCGTAACTCCGGATGGATGTGCCCGAGTTAATGACTCCCTGTGCCGAGGAGATGACAATGGGCCCTGGCTAATTAAAGTCAGGGGTTATCGTTCCTTAGGGAGTCCGCAGAGGTCTATAAATTTACGACATGCCCTTTCTTGTTGTTTGTTTGTTGGTTTCCCTTATTTTGGAGTAAGGAAGAGTCAGACATTCTAATTCCAAACCAGCATATTCAAGACTCTTTCTAGTCATGGAGGCAAATTAATTTAAAAATGGCAGCTGCAGGGGAAGTAAAGCAGCAGCAGCAATCCCACAGCTGCTCACTGCTCAGAAGCAGGCTCTTCCCCTCCTCCAGGGCCTCGACCTCTCAGGTGAGGCTTCATTCTGGGGGAGGTGAGAGCGCGGCACAGGATACTCATCTTGTGGGATCGCCTTCCACAGAGAAGTGGGTCAAGAAGGGACCAGTGAGAACAGATTTGACAGTAACTGCTCTCTCTTCTCCTCAGGAGGAAGGCTGCAATTAACCCTTTAGGGTCCTAATGGGGACCCAACTTTCCAATTCTGCTAAACTCTGGGTTTAGTTTAGTTTGGTTTGGAGACAGGGTCTCATGATGTAACTCGGTCTAGCTTCCAATTTCCAATTCTCCTGCCTCTGACTTAGTGCTGAGAGGTCAGTAGCAACACACAGCATATAGCTGCGCAATATGATTTATGGCAAAAATTAAGAGAGAAGGGCTGGGAGAAGGCTCGGGGGGTGGGAGCAGGGGAACAGCTCCAATTACCAAGTTGTCTTCTGAACTCTACACCTGTGCCATGGCACACGCACCCCCATCAGACACGTGCACATCTAATCAGGATAAATTTAAAAGAGGGCTGAGCTATTGGCATAAACGTCAAATTCCAGAGACTGTGGCAGGAGGGTTCCCAGGTTCAGGCCTGCCTGGCACGATGGAGATGAGGGCCACCCTGGACAGTGTAGTGAGATGAGACCTTGCTACAAAATGAAGCCCATGAATGCACGTATGCATGATGTCTGCTAGAGAAAGGGGTCGGGTTGCAGCTCAGCTGCTGTCTGGTACTTGTCTACTGTGCGCGAGACTTCAGGCTGAATTCGGTGCCAAGAACAACACTGCCGAGGCTGACTAGGAGAGAGGGGTTAAGGAAAGGTGCAGTTCCAGATAAGCCCCTCTGTCTCCTACATTCCTCCGGGAGACAAATACCACTCCATCTGTAGTCCCAGCACTCGAGGGGGGTGCGGCCTGCCTGTGAAATGCCAGATGTCCCCACCCAGGGCTGGAACAGGTCGCTGTTGAAATCTAGTCACTATTTACACAATTCGGTGAGTGCCCAGCAACCAGTAAACATTTTTCAATACAGCCGAGCACTCACGGTCGGGAACAGTCGCTTTGCCTGGCTTCCCAATAGGGTGTGGCTAGCCAACTGCGGTTCTGGGCTAATTCCAGGCAGATGCCTGGTCATGTTCACTCCTGTCATGCTACAGGGAGAATGCAGACAAGAGGACAACTACGGCAGTGCGTCTCACCTTCCTGACGCTGCGACCCTCTCATGCAGTCCCGCATGCTGCGGGGACCCAGGTGTAAACTGACTTTTGTTGCTATTGGTATGAATCATAATGTAAATATCTGTGTTTTCCGATGGTTGTAGGTGACCCCTGGGAAAGGATCGTTCAACCCCCACAAGAGGGGTTGGGAACCACTGGACTACGGCATGATCCGCAAAGCCTTGGAATAGTCACTGTCTGGTCTTTCGTGGAGACAGTGTGCTGACCCCTAACTGCAAGATCCCCTATGGCGTACACACAGTAGAGCCTCGGAACGCTGCCCTCTCACCTTGGAATTAGGCTAGGAAACATCATTTAAGCAAGCTATGCTCTTAATTCACGTTAGAGAACTACACTGTGCCTCGTGGGGATGCGAATACTTAAACTTGGGAGGCTCTCCTAGAACAAAAAATCTTAAGTGGGTTTTGCTCACCTGTTGGGAGTATTATTTTAAGTTGCGCTGCTTTTGTTTACACTGCATTTGTTTAACTCTGTGAAGCTGTGATTCCTTGCCTGTCTAAAACACCTGATGGTCTAATAAAGAGTTGAACGGCCAATAGTGAGGCAGGAACAAGGATAGGCAGGGCTCACAAGCAGAGAGAATAAATAGAAGGAGAAACGAGGAGAGAAGGGGGAGCAAGCAAGAGAACAGGAGAGGAGGACATCAGGGGTCAGCCACCCAGCTACACAGCAAATCATGGAGAAAGAAGCAAAGAAAAGTAACCAGAAGTAAGAAAGATACAAGTCCAGAAGGAAACGGTAGTCAAGCTGGCAAGAAACGAGCCGAGCTAAGACCGGACATTCATAACTATAAGCCTCCATGTGTGATTTATTTGGGAGCTGGTTGTGGGCTCCCCCAAAGGCAAAAGAGTAAAAAAAAAAAATCACACAATAGTCAAAACCTCAGATGCTGAATGACCATAGAAGTAAACATCAATGAGACCCGTATGCAAGGGATATTTATCATAAAGATCAATGAACTATGACTTGACAGAAAACTGGAAAATAGGGACTAGGGGAGATGTGGAAGAACATTAGAAGTTACAATTTTGAGTGGGGGCAATAAAAGATGAGAGTTAAGAGAGTAAAAAGGAAAAAGGGGGAAAAAAAGTAAATCAGCTCAAAACTGTACCTGCTGCCACCTCTGTGTTGAAGACAGCAAGACAGTGATGTCACTCACCTTGCTAACAACTCAATGAGGTCAGTTCTGCTCATGCCATCAGGAATCAGCCTTGGAATCGCAGCGATACATGTTCTAAACAAATCGATTTTGGGTTTTCTTTCCCCCCTGAAAAATGTATCACAAAAACCCAAAACAGAGTAAGAAGCGTATCATGTGGATTAGAAAAATCCATTTAGCAAATTTGTTGCCAAAGATGGGAGCCAAGGCTAATGGTTCCAGTAGAAAGGGGGCACATACAAATTCATATGAACCCAGCCGCTAGTTCCACCAACACATAAGTGGAAGGATGGAGACCATTCAGGGAAATGACAGCAAGTAATTAACTTCATTAATTAGGAAGCATTCGTACCAACTTAATAATTTCAAGTACTTACGATTTTATTTAATTTGAACTTAGCTATCTACAAACATATTAAATACTAGTTACTATTATAACTAGCTGTGTGCTGGTTAACACGTTAACTTCACAGGACGCAGCATCAGGAGGGACAACAGCCTCGGGGCATGCCTTGAGAGATTACCTACACTGGCTTAATTGAGGTAGGAAGATACATTGTGAATGGAGGAGGCACTATTCCATGGCCTAGGGCCCTGGACTAAACAGAAAAGAGAAAGCAAGTTAAGACAAAACACTCTGCTTCTGGACTGTAAATGCCATGTGACTGGTTGTCTCGAGTTCCTGCTGCCACAACCTCCCAACTACTCCTCAGTGTGCACCTGCCACCGAGTCCATGCCCACGGTCAAGTATGTTAACTCTGTGAGGTGTGCTCGTAGTTTGGACCCATGCTCTAAAGCTGTGAACTCAGATAACCCTTTCCGTCCTCGGGTTGCTTTGGTTGGGTATTTTGTCACAGTAGCAAGATGAGTAACTAATATAGTGTTGATATTATTAAATATCTAAAATTATTTAGTTTTACTACCAGATGTTCTCAAATGTCAGTATCCATATCGTTTCTTCCTGTTCTCTTGTGATACACACGTGTGCAAAGGTTTAGGTTTCATGTTGTTTAAAGGCACTGATGTTTTAAAATCCTGGGCCCTCCTGAACAGCAAATGTTTAATATAATTTAATTTTACTATATATGTGTCTATGATGGGGAGGATGCTAAGGGACAAATCTACTGCCTCATTCAGGCGAGACAGGGTCTCTACCACTGAGCTACACTCTCACCATCTGCAGCACAGTTTCTTAAAGCTTTTCACTAATTTACTTTAAATGCTAACCGATTGCTCATAGACACCGGCTTTCAATCTGATCTGTGTTTAAAGGAAAGTCTCTGGCTTTTCCTACATCCTCATTGGTTTCTAGCTGCCCAGCAGTAATCCCCAGGCAGAAAAGAATCGAAAGGTTCTAAGACTTCGGGTCAGTCTCTGTTATAGAGATATTTACACAGTTGTCACTATGTGTGGCTATACAACTGTGTGTGGTATGGATCAGAGTGACCACAAGATGAACAACACAAATCCCTTAGATGTGGCTTAAGGTACAGCTACTGAATGTCAGCAATAACGGTACAAGTGCTCTCTGGTCTGCAAGGCCCTGGATAAACCACAGATGCACACCCAGATGGTAGCCAGGCACACCAAGCCTTTCAAAACTGTTATTGACTCCTCAGTGTGCACCTGCTAACTAGTTCATAACCACGGTCAAGTGTGTAACTCCGTGAGGTATGCCTGTCCCCAAAATGTGACATTTGCAAAAGTGGACAAAGAAGAGAGGCTGGGGTCAACAAAGATGAAAATGGAGAAGAAAAAAAAAACAACTTGGCAAATTCTTACAATTTCATGTTGTCCCAGAATCTTCTCTAAATGTGAGGCTATGTCTCGAGATCCCTGATGATCTCTCACCATCAGGTATGGACGTGATTCATCTGGGTGTCACCAGTGCCATGTGGGACCAGCTAGATGCAGCTTGACAGGCCCCTGGACCACCGTGCCCAAATGCAGCAGGCAGACATGCCACAGTGACTGTTTGTCAGTCATAGTGTGACCTGGAACTTGTGGCTGCTTCTTTGAAACATGACAATTAGGGCACCACGTGGGGCATTTGTTTAGGCAACACTCTGGCCCCCACAGACGCCAGCCTTACGCCCTTTTCTCAGATACACTTTCTGGCCTCAGTGTGACATCCAGGAGTTCTGGGCAGTCTCCGAGACCTCTAAGTCATAAATTGTTTCCATCTCGTGTCTCCCTTAGTCAGTAAAAGTCTATTGTTAGTCTAAAGTTAAAGATCATGGGAAGAGAACACCAAACTAAAACATAAAAGGAGCCACAGAATAGCAAGCTGACCAGTGGACAGACACTTTAGTCACTTGAGGCTCTCACAAGACCATGGGAGGAACTGGATGTAAACTTGTTGACGCTAATGCAAGAGTACTTGTGGTGAAAAGGAGGAAGATATCTGGGAGGAAGTCAAGCACACAAAACCTTCACATTTGAAAGCTCTCAGGCCACTACATCACAGCAGTGTAAGATGACCATATATTAAATAATCCCAGAGAGAAAATATCCAATGGGTTACTCTAAGACCTACAGTACATCTATCTCAAACTGCATTTACATCCAAAATCTGCCTTATAGAAAATATTGAAGCTTGCTAGCAAACAAGAGGCATGGCTATCATAAAACATGCCATCCCATGGAATGGAAGTTCCTAACAATACAGAGAAAAAACGATGAATGAAAACTCACAAGCATGGGGCTGGGCTGTGAAACGGGTCTGTTTCTAAAGGGCTGCCCACACATTGCTCCCTCTGTGTCCTCTGGTTCCTAGACAGAAACACAGGAGCCCAGATTGGAAGGACTCCTGGCCCTTTCTTTTCTATCAAAGCAGGAATAAGTATGTGGAACCATTTGTTAGACTTAAGTCAGTAATATACCTATCTGTGGTGAGCGAGAATCATTCATGTGATAAATGAAAGTAGGGTTCATTGCTGGACTTTCATTATCTGCACTAATTCGGTATCACATAAAACAACTAAGTGGAGCTTGTGGAAGGAATCTCTGAATTTAAAACTACAGCAAAGGGCCACATGTGAGAAGTCCAGGAGAAAATGTACAAAAACAGGTAAATAAGGACCAGCCACTGACATGTACATTCCTGTGTAAACAAAGATAGTGAAAGAGGGCATATTTAGTACATACGTAATCATGTCTTCAGGCTCCTTGTTGGACATCTGCACACTGGTCATACACATGGGTCTCCCAACCTCTTTGTCCAAATGTCGAAGAATGCTGTCTAATGCTTTTCTTACTTGAGGATAATAAACTGACATTCCTGAGAAAGAAAGCACAGGCACAATAATGTCAGAAACTCACACGAGATGGCCGACTGTAATAACAACCCATCAATTTCTCAATGAAGAGCGCTTGCTGCTATCACATTAGAAGACGCTCCCAACTGTGACATGCTCTTCGGGATACTGCATACAAATCACGCAGAGAACTCAAACTCAGATTTGAGGGACCCAACATATGCAACAGCACCCCATGGGAAGACACATCTGACAAGAAGACCCTGGACAGGAATACTAAAGACATTACCCAAACGTAATCAGCAGATCACTGTACGACGGGGGCATGCACACTTGGTGCTGGGTAAACTTTAGATCTGACTATGGACTGACACAAAACAATATCCCAAAAGCAATTAATCCGTTCCACTTGACACTAACCTATGACTTTTGCCTCTTCATCAGTCAAGGTTTTATTGAGGAAAATCTTTTTCACACGAAGGGTGTTTCCTGAGGGAAGAATTACTCCTGTGGTGGGCATGGGAGGGTCGCCATCTTTCTGCTGCAGGCTGTCCGCGATGACGAGGAAGACTCTGAGGCCAATGTTCATCCTCTTCAGAGAAAACAGACCCAAGAGGAAGAAATCAGGGCCATGCACTTTATATGCCAAGGGGCTGGGAGAAAGAAGGACAGAAGGAATCTAATCTTTCGACCCGACATTGTGAACCAGCCGAGGCAGCAGAGACTACTGTGGTTTCAGATTCCCAGACGGACCCATGCCCTTCTGAGGTCACTGGCTCTCTTTGTTGCTAAGACATACTTGACACCTCTCTGCACTTTCTCAACTTCCATGACTCTTTCAGCCCCTCCCCCTCACACCACTTCTCTTCTTCACAGGAAGAAACCACATCGACCCTCTTTCCACAAGTCACAGCGATCTACTGACACACACACATGGTCTTTGTCCCCTCTGCTCTTCTCATAGTGTAGTGGGGGATGATGGTCTCTTGGACTTGGTGGAATTTCCATGAATTTCTGAATAAAAATGGCCCACAAAGGCTTATATATCTGAATGCCTGGTCACCAGGGAATGGCACTATTTGAAAGGATTAGAAGGATTAGGAGGTGTGGCCTTGTTGGAGGAAGTGTGTTACCTGGAGTGGGCTTTGAGGTTTCAAAAGCCCATACCAAACCTGGAGCCTTTCACTTAGGGATTAGGATGCAGCTCTCAGCTATTTCTCCATGTTCCCTGCCATGATGATAATGGATTGAACCTCTGAAATAGTGAGCAAGCCCCCAGCTAAATGCTTTCCTTATAACAGCTGCCTTGGTCATGGTGTTTTTTCACAGAAACAGAATAGTGAATAAGACAATGGGGGCTTGTACCTCCTAGAATATTAAAGCATCAGGCCCTTCTATCTTGTTTATTATCCTCAGCATTGCTCTTCAATTTAAAATACATCGATGTCCCTTAACCCTGAAGCAGAGCATGTGTCTCAGGTATCAGTGGGATAAGCACCCCTCACAACACTTCCCTGAAGCATGTCTCCCTCATCAGGGGAACTTCTTTTGCTTCCCACAGCACAGGCAGCATCAGGAACTCTTTTTCCCCAATACTTCCACCTCTTTTCCCAAATACTGCCACCTCTTGCCACTTCTGTGCTCCTGGCTGTGTCACCTCTCCCCCCATTCTAGGCTCCTGCCAAGCTGCCTTCCGTCATCTGTATTCTCTCCCACAGAAGGTACACAGATTTACACAGCATCAATCACTGCCCATTCCAGACTCCAAAAACTTGTACCTAGCCGCCCCCACTGACTGCATTCCTTTAAGATCAGCCTGACGTCTTAGAAGTCCCAAAATGCTGTTAGAGATGCCTGATCTTTCTCCCAGACCCGACCGCTTCTCTACGTTTCCTTGTTCAGTAAGTGTTCTGTCTTTCTCCACCCGCATCCCACTGTCTCTCCTCATATGTCACTCTCTGTGACACGCACCAGAGATTAATAAAGCAGGGACAGGCATCCCACTGGGTGGCGATGCAGTATAGGACACAAGAAGAAAGTAAAATGTCCACTCATGTTTACTAAGTAAAGAAGATAAAGCATTGAAGTGTTACTCGTCTTTAGATATAACAAAGTACTGATGTATTCCATTAACTCACACATCCGAGTGTCAGAGCCACAGTTAATAGACTCAAGAGACCCGGATGGAAGTAGAACATCCCATCCTGTGGTGGAGCTACTCTGGGCATTTGCTCAGGGCACCATTGATCGTGAGCAAGTGGGTTAATAGTTTCCTTTATCTATTTTCAAAACTTGGAAAGATTCCAGCGCTGCCCCCAGACAGACTGATGACTGAGTCAAGGATCACATAACCCCCAAGAGTACTAACTTTCACTCTCGGTATGAAAACACCATTGCTGCTACAATGACATTTTTTATCTTTACCTCTGGATTAATGGTGAAAGTTTTAGCAGATTTTCCGACACTGAGAAGATCAAATATTATTTCTTTCATTGCAAAATCCAAACGTTCCTAAGAAAAGAAATTAATTAGTAAATCATTGTACCTTGCTAGAATGTAACAAAAGCTGAGAAATATATATTGGAAACAATAGATTTCTGCTCTTAGAATGGTTAAAATGCAAATGAACGCAAGACAAATATATATGAATTAACAAGAACGGAAGTGCCTGGGGGCAGCAAGGACAGGGAAGAACCCCTGCGAAGGATCTCAATGGGGAAACAGCAAAGACACAGGAGTGCCTGAGGTACGGGGCTCGCAGACACTCTAGAAATACAGAGGGCACAGTCCAGTTCTAGAAATAAGACAGGGTGAGCAGTGTACCTTAACAGCACTGCTTCCTGAGCATAAGATCAAAACTGAAACTTGTTCGTTAATCTTTTTCATTGTTAGTCTCAGCAAATTATCATTTCTCCTCGGCACCAACCACAGATGCGCATTCGCGTTATTAAATGTTCTTTTTTCCCCTCATTGTAACAAAATAATTTGATGTGGCGGGAGGAATGGCTCAGCAGTTAAGAGCATTGGCTGCTCAGAGATCCCAAATTCAATTCCCAACAGCCACACGGTGGCTCACACTATCTGTAACGGGACCAATTGCCCTCTTCTGTCACGCAGGCACACATGCAAATATACATAAATTAAAAAAATCTTAAAAAATAATTTGATTATGGATCAACTAAACTATCTGGCTTCATTCACAAGAAATATAATGAATCTCCTAGAACCGGCATTTCCCGGAGTTGAAAGGGAATGCGTACTTTGATGTCCAAAGGGAGACACAATTGAGACCTTGGTATGGCTCCCACAAAATCCATTCAATATCCTCCTAATAAACTTTCTATTCTGTAGAGGCTAGGAAGCTAACGTTACACATCCCAGGAACGCTTCAAGGGACACAAGCCTTATGAAGTAGTGGACACAGAAGGGGTGGATACGAGGAGAGAGGAGGAGGTTGCCACCTCTTGCTCAGGGAGAAAGGCACAGCAGAAGCAGTAGGGTCCTCAGGCATCCTCACAGAGGAGGGCTCCTCTCTCAAAGCCCCCACAACACCCCGATACTTTCCCTGGCTCGGATGAGAATGGATTTCTTCCATCCTAGAAGTTTTTGGTGAGCTCTCTCTAGTCCTTAAAAGACCCCTTTGATTTAGTTATAGTTCTAGATTGTGAGTTGTGGAGCCGGCTGGGTGGGTTCACGGCACGAGTGTAAGGCCTGAGTTCAGATCCTCAGCACTCACATAAAAAAACTGCTGTGGAGTTTGCATATTCCAATAATTCTAATACTGTAAGACAGACGGGAAGGCCCCATGGGCTCACTTATTACAGACGGCTGTGAGTCACCATGTGGTTGCTGAGAATTGAACTCAGGACGTTTGGAAGAGCAGGCCGTGCTCTTAACCACTGGGCTATCTCTCCAGCCACTTTTATTATGACCATCACATACTTTCTCAACCCTCCCTCAATCAAATATGTGTCCATCTATGTAGCTCCTCCCATCCCTTGTCACATGCAAAATCATCATCGGGTCCTGTATTCTTCTGAAAACTTTCTGAATATACTTGCTTTTCACTCTTGAATCGTGTTAGCATTTTTGAAAACATTTCTCAAAATGTAGGAAAATACAAACCACCGTTGGTTAAAATGGTTGTCCCTGCCAGCCTGTGCAAGAGGGCCAATGAGACGAAGCACCCACCTGAGCAATGAACTGGATGATCTTCACAAATATGTTGAGAGGGGTGTCACGGGGGACCACGCTGCGAGAGCCTTTCGGGAAGAGCGCCGACACTATGCTCATCAGGCGACTAGGGGCAGAAGAGGAGACTTATCGGCCAAGAGACCATGATTAACACCAGTGAAGAACTCCTCCCGCTCCTGCGTCAAGGGGATTTAGACTCTTCTCCGCAATGCTCTCATGCAATTCCATGGGTCTGATGGTGACAAGCGTTTGCTTACTTCTTTGAGAACTAAGCTAGAGCTCGGAGCCCTGCATACGCTACGCTCCCGCTTACCTCTTGGCAATGCCCTACCTGCCAAGGCTTTATTCTGAATGCACTTGAAGACACAGCACTCACCTCTGGGTTACAGTGTTGCTCTCGCACTTTATTCTAATGACATAAACCCACAGCAGTCTATACAAAGACTCCAGTGCGACTCGAGACATTTTAGGGTCTTTGTTCTGTTTAAAAAACAAAAGAGAACAAGGAGAAACTTACTAAGAACACGGGCAAACATGTAAGATCAAACACATTCTCTGACAACAACTGAAAGCCCCGACCCTCCCTGCTCTGTCTGGTCTAAGAAGTTTAAACACGCCAATCTATATTTAGTTGTGCTAAGGACAGATGGTCAGAGTGACCGTCACTAAAGTTCCCGAGCTCTTCATTATGCTCTAAAAGAAGATGAAATATTAGACTCCTAGCAACATTTCTGAAAACTTCAAAATGATACACATATCACCAAACTACTTGATAAATGTCCGTACCACAATATGGACACAATCAAACTTTAGTTTATCTGCCACCATAGACAGATCGAGTAGGAAATACCAAATGGAATTAGTCACTGGACTTTGTGAGAGACGCTAGACCAGAGATCTGGCTCTACACCCAGGCCCTGGATGTCCTCACATCGCTTTTTCTCTGCTGTGATGGCCCCAGCTTCCACTGGAGACAAGACGGTGTCTGCCTCACACAGGCCAAGAAGACCAGAGCCTACAAAGCCCTGGGAACAGGGCCTGCTGCACCAAGAGTGTTCGCCCAGCATAAGCCAACCATCCCTAATCTCTATGTAGAATGAGAACATTTAAATTGCCTTATGATTTACAACGAGACAACTCTCTTATTTCAACCGGTTTTATCAGGGAATTTTCTCTTCACTCCTCCCCCTCATACAATGAGATAGCATGAATTTAAAATGTAGCAGGAAACACTTACATATCTGTTTACTGACTCCTAAAAATTTGTATTTTTAAAAATCTGTTCTAGAAAAGTTCTATATTGTTGAGCAATTAAATATGAAAACTAACAAAGAGACTTTTTTTAAATTTGTTTTTATTGAGTTATATATATTTTCTCTCCTCCCCTCCCTTTCTACCCTCTCCCATGGTCCCCATGCTCCCAATTTACTCAGGAGATCTTGTCTTTTTCTACTTCCCATGTAGATTAGATCCATGTATGTCTCTCTTAGGGTCCTCAACAAAGAGACTCTTTAAGAAAGAGTCTCCCTATAAAGCTCTGCTTGGTTGGCTTGAAACTTGTCATGCAGACCAAGCTGGCCTTAAACTCAGAGCTACTTGCCTCTGCTTTTAAGATTAAAGGTGTCTCTTAGGATTAAAGGTGTGTGATAACATGTCCAGCAAGAATTCTTAAAAATATTTTTTTTACTTTATTACTTTCATATACTTTAGCAATCTATTTTGCTTCAAGGTTTAGAATAATAAACATCTGCAACAAATAATTAAAAGCATTGCAAAAGAGATGATGTTTTATAATATACTTATCCACTAGAGACCATAAGAGATTTTGCATATATCTACATAACAATCTGATAGAATTTAAGGCTGGAAAATCTACCCTTGCTCCATGGGCAGGATCCATCATAATCCCAAACTTCAAATACTCTCCCTGGGGTAGCTTTCTGTTTGCTACTAAAGTAACCAAAGTTACAAGTAATTCATGAATATTACTAATCTAACAAACAATTTTTTGTAGTAATGTCTTCAATAAAACATAGCTTTCTACCCTTTAAATCTGATGTATCAGACATCACAATATGATATCAGCAAGAAATTAAGAAGATAGGAAAGAGAGAGACAGCAGAGAGGACAGTTTAGCCCTAAAAACCCTCTAAAGGACTCTGTGATGATGGCTACATAACACCACATGTTTGAGGAAACTCAGAGAAAACAGAGCACTGTATAAATCACAACAGTAATTCATGACGGTGGGAGAGAGAGAGGAAAGGATAGAGGAGGGAGGGAGATGGGAAGGAACTAATTCATTCATTTTGCTGTATTAGGTTGGAATTTTAAAAGTACCATAAATTGATCCAGGCCTTGAACAGAGATGTTAATTCTCTAGGCAAAATTTTTACAAATCAGAGTAATCATTTTGTTACATAGAAGTCTAAGGACTTTAACACACCAGTCAACCATGATCACCACAGTAACCACGTCAATATGTGTATTCCCCTTTCTCTAACATGAACTTAAAAACTTGCCTTGTTAGAAAACCTAAGCCAATAGGATAACAGTTTAAAAACCCATTCCTCAAGACCACGTGGAAAACCTAGGCTATTATCTCCTTAATTCCACTGGACTATATTCCTTTAACATCTTCGTTTACAACAGTCAGATGATGTAAGCTAAACACTGTAGTAAAAACCTGTGAATCAATCTCCGCCCCCCCCCCATCTCTACACTACATCCTGGGGCTGCAGTTAAGAGCAGACCTTCTGAAGAGGGCACCCTCTGTGGGCGCGGCTTCCACCTTAAAGCGGGCTGGGGTAAATCCTTCGGACATGCAATGCAACCACCGGTAAGACAAGAACAAAGGCCGCTCTTAGAGGAAATAAAGCGAGATACTTTACTTGGCGACGCCAACACAACTCACCTGCAGGGTTTCTATTTGTTTTCTGATACTGTTGTTAGATGGCATCTAAATAAAGCAACGTGAGACAGCAAACATGAACATGAGATGCAGCACATGCATGTTAGATGAAAATAAGCACAAAACAACGCAGCTCCTCACCAAGGTCTCTATTTAGAAGAAATTTGACATTTCCAAGGCAGTGGCCAGAAATGCTGAGAAAAAAAAAAAAACCAAAATAACAAAACAAAACGAAAACAAAAAAACAACCCCAAAGTTTGGTTTCCTAAAGCAGGCCTATTGTCACTCAAGCTAGGAGAAAACTAAAATGTCTCATTACCGTCTTTTTCTCAACAGCGTACTGGTTAAGTTCAAATGAAGAAACTACATATAGATCACTGGGGGCAAATCACTGTGCTGTTTTTATTTGGTCTGTCTCTTAGTAACTTTACAGAAACTTTAAAGATGGTATTCATAAACCGATTGGATCTAATCTGATTAAAAATAAAGGAATGGAAATTTACCATATTCTTCTTAAGAGACAAAAATTTGAAACTGAACTGTTGAGTGGAAATGAAGTAGCATCTCGCCTACATGAGAGCATATTTATTGTGATGGAGCCCACACTCCACTGTGACCGTCAAACTAAAACCTTGCTATGCTAACACAAGGCTCTTTGCCTGGGTCTCTGGGAGACTGTCTGCCTGCGGAGGGCACGTGTGTGTGGGCGTGAGTGGGTGCGTGCAGGGTTGCGGCTGTCTTCTGGAGTCCTCCTCCACCACGTTCCATGTCACCCAACCGACAGGCAAGGTCTCTCAGGTGAAGTGAAGCCACTGTTCTGGTCTAGTCTAGGTGGCCAGTTTGTCCTGGTGATCAGTCCCATGTCTTTACCTTCCAAGGGTTGGGCTATAGGGTAGCTGCAGTGCCCGGTCAACATCTACACGGGTTCCAGGGAACCTAGTCCGGGCCCTTATGCTGCAACAATTTAGCCAGAGTCATCTCCTCAGCCTGGTACTGTACTTACTTTTTTTTTTTTTTTTTAAGGCTGCATAATAGCTCTAAGTGCCTAGAAAATTCACTATACTAATGACTCTGGAACATAATGTCTCTTAATATCCCAAAACTACAGCCAAAATGCTTCCTTAAAACCTCAGCATCCCTTTGAGTACATTCCAGGATGGCACGGCAGACCGGAAGCAGCAAGCGTTATGAAACTGGATGACTGTGGATGCAAAGCCATCTCTATCACTACTGCCTACGTACACACAGGCCATTTATCCTCTTTTCTGCCTCGGCTACAGCGGAAATGACAAGATACAATCCCCCTAGCATCCAGTAAATATTAGAAAAAGGAATCCTAAGGAGTGGTGGTAATTAAGTGAAAAAAAATTTAGATGGATTTTTTTTTTTTTAAAAATCAAGAGATTACTTGCATTGGGTAATTGATTAGAAAAGGCCTTTGATTTAATTTTCCAATAAATAAGAGAAATAAAATATAACTTATAGCACATAACTAGATAACATTTCTTAGAATGTTTCAAACTCCTTCTACAGCTAAGCACGGTAGCCACAGTATTGGAAGTTTGATGAGCGAGAGCCCAGTCACACAATTTCTGCTGAATAGAGCCTTAAAGTAGGTTAAGGGTTAATGGCCAAGACAACTGTCATCCAAATAGTCATGCTATGCCGCGTGGCTCTTATCTCCTTTAGCCTGGCAGATTGATACAGCCATTCACATAAATGGACAATGTGCCAGAACCAGTAAACAGGAGGTAAGGGTTCAAAGGAAACAGCATTTTAAATGAAAGCCTCAAGACAAAAAAAGAAAAAAAAATGGGGGGGGGGTGCGGAGTTAAGGTGCTGTGAAAATATTGTAAGTATGTTAGGTGGAAACGAAGATATAAAGAAAGTTCAACAAAGCAACAGAAAGGTATGAACTGTCATGGAACAGCGCACTCTCCCGGAGACACTAAAAGAACATCTTAAAAACCTTCCAGAAGAAAGTGAGGCGACTCGGAAAATGCCACGTTCCCCCTTCGTGCCTATCTCCGTGTGGATGATCAAAATAAGGGCAGGAACAATTGCCTTGTAAGTAACTGACAGTGTTTCTTTCCTGGGTGTGAGACCTAAGAGTCTGATCAACTTGATCTAGTCTAAGAAGACAACCGAATGCACGTGTAAGAGGGAGAAACAGTCACAAACTGTTTTTGAACACATACATCCTTCATATACCTTACTAGGAAGTCAAACAGTGAAGGTTGAAAGAGCCCTGCTGTTCACTCGGCCTGAGACCTCCATTTAACCTATCTGAGCTCTGGTTTTACTATTGTCAAGACGTCGGGTTTTCAGGATCCAGTGTGACTTAGCCAAAGACCAGGAAGGGATGGACCGCCTCGATTATACTTCTTTGACTTGTAAGCAAATGTCTGAGGAGTCTCATCAAACTGCATTCATACGACAGTTGTGAATTCATATTCAGGTGAAGCTAATCGCTCTTCTAGTGTCAGACATTAATTGTGTGCCTAGCCAAAGAGGAAGTGAGGATGAGGCCAGCAGAGGAGCTCTGGCTACAGACTCTCACAGCTGTCTTCTCCACACCAAGAAAGCGCAGGCGTGGACGTGCCAGGCGGTGTTAGTAACAAGGAGCCCGCCTTTCAGGTCACAACAGCGCCAGGAGCTTACACACTGAGGACCTGGTACCCTGTGTTCAGATCCGCCTGCCCACACTTACTGCAGCAGAGAGGTTTTGGGGGACAGTTTACCATCAAGGCTTTTGTAAGTGACTCAGGCTTGAGCCAACATTACTGAACTTTCTTAAAATAAAAGACTAAGTATGTGGAGGGTTTTGTGAGATTAAATAACAGTTCATTTGTAATTCCTGGTAATTGTATTTGTAAGTAAATGTCACTACATCTAAGGCAATGCAATGACCCTTGAAAAGACACAATTCTGCATTAATACGAATCAAGCAGAGAATTTATTAATTTCCATATGATTCCCTGAAGAAGTACAGTCCATCACAAATATATTATTCAAATGCACCATGGGAAATGGAAGTGTTTGCTATTTACTCTTCAGTGGGTACAGAGAGAGGAACACAGCCCAGGCAGTGTCCACAGGGCAGGGGTGTGAGAGTGTCTTACCTTTAAATGCGACAAACAGTTTTGTAGGAAAATATGCCAGTTATTTAAAAAAAACTGTTTCTGACTGACACAGAGAAGACAGGTGATTAGTGGGTACAAAGCCTGTGAGAGACAGGGAGAAGAGAATTAATATCTTCACAGAAAGCCGCGGGACTCATGAATGACGGCTTCATTTACACCCTCAAAGGAAAAAAAAATTAAAGACCTTTTCCGCAGCTCCCCCATTTTCAACAGACAGACAAGGAATGAGAAATGTCCATTTCCACGAGACCTTCATTAAGCAAGCGTCTCCTGAGTTAGGACAAGGTCTTCCTTCCTCCTGGACTGTCCCATCCCTTCCCCATTACTGGGCTCTGAACAGACCAAAGGTCAAACTGGCATTTGAGTTTCAGCCGACTATGGACGAACACGAGGCTACGGCGGCTTATTTTCCAAACATGTGAAGGGAGAAGCAGGCATCACAAACGCCCTACCGAGACGGGAGGCTTAACGTGTGCCCAAGAATACAACGCATGTAGGGCAACATCTGCCACAGGCCAGCGCCATGCTAATTTCATACGAATGTGAACGGTCAATATTGACCGGTTCTCCACACTTTTCCCCAACTGCAGAAAAGTCGTGTGAAGAGGCCGGGTTTACTGGGGAAGAAATTGTCTTCAGTTTCCAACCGGAAGTGATGAAATTACACGGGAGTTGTTCTTAAAAAACGATGCTCTCAAATACAGGTTTATGGTATGAAATAAAAGAACTTATGGTTTAATATAAATATAAAACTATATTCAACATATAGTAATATAAAATTTAAAGCACCTGCCAAGACAGGTAAACACTGAGCAGGAAGTCTGAAGAACCCATTAAACACGAAGGCAGTAAAACTAGAGAAGGCCATCTGGTAGGCAGTACTCCAGGTTTCTTACAGGTTACTCAATAAACTCTCTTTTTCTCTTTCTTCTCCACCCTCCCTCTCTTTCTTACAGGGTTTCTCTAATTAGCCCTGGCTGTCCTGGAACTTGCCGTGTAGACCAGACTGGCTTCAAACTCACAGAGATCCTCCTGCCTCGGCCTCCCAAGTGCTGGGATTAAAGCCGTGTGCTGCAATATGCCTGGCAACTTTTTTTTTTCCCTTTAAAAATAAAAAGTGGAAAATCTAAAATGGAACAGGAGAGAATACGTGTGCCGTCTTCCCTGTCCTACATTCTGGGTGTCCTGCAATTTCACGTCTCTTCAATCTCTGCGGGAATCATAAACCAATCGCTACAAAACACATGGATGTTTAAACACTTCTGGGTACCAGCGAGTGCTTCTTCCTGGAACTCAGTTCGAACGTAGTCTGGTACAGCATCTCCACAAAATTTTTCAAACAGGGGACATTGACTTCATTTTTAACAGCCTGGAAAGAGAGGGAAGATAAACAGAGAGAACCGGTTACCACCAGTAAACGACAACCGTGGCCTCCTGAGAACTCTCTGCGTGGTCTGAAGAGAGTTAATGATTCACTGAGATTCGCAGAGGAGTCTTGTGCACCAAATGTTATGTTAATAAAGCAAACCTGGTCAGCGGCCTGCTAGAACAAGAGGAGAAGGAAAGTGAGCAGGCAGGAGGTGTGGGCATGACAGCCATCTGTGACCCCGTGAGGACTCAGAGGGGCCTTTTGGATGAACTCTATCGGGAGTGAGATCTAAGCTGAACCCTTCCAGCCTCGGCTCCTAAGGCTTTGCCCCTGGGAGACGGGACAAGCCATAGCATCTTCCTGGCATGGGATGCTCCTTCCCCAGACAGAACACATCTTTCTTCCTTACGCCCTTCGTGTTTGCTCAGTTGTCATCGACACCCTCAAGATGGTACTTACATAACCATACTCTATTTAAGAGTTCAACTCCCCTACCCTCAGCCAATCTTCCCTTCTGGGCACCCACGCAAGTTCTTCACAGTGCCTGCCATAACATGACATCTTACATATGCTACATCCAAGTTTATCCTGTTTGCCTGCCAGGAAAGAAGCTCGAGAATCATACAGAATCTTCCCTAGCTTACTGGTGTCTCCATTTTCTAATGCACAGTAGAGTCCCTGATACACAGAAAACAGCAGACAAGGAAGGAACAAAGACGGGTGAAGAGGGAAAGGAGGTCGTCCGAGATGTAAAATGTTCCAGGAACAAGACATCCCTTTTACATAGCACTGGGGTTAGTGGACTGAGGTATGTCCCCACAAAATTCCCATGGAGAGGGGCTACCACACATACTTAAGAGAGTAAATGGACTTGGGGAAAAGTTACTGGCAACAGATGACAGGCGGTGACTGACTTGGTTGGTTGATTGTTGTTTTTTTAAATAAAGATAGCCTTGTCTGGTTATAAAGTGAATCCGGTTCACGGGACTAAATACCAGGATAAATAACGATCAGGCTGATGGTGTCGTCTGCAAACCTTTAATTCATGGCTTTTATTTGTACCCACTTCCAAAAACCAAACAAAAAACAAAGAAACAAAACCCCTTCCTTATTTAGCACTGATTTTATAGCAAAGGCTGTGCCAACCACTGTCACTGATATCCCAACTTCTTAGCTTCTTTTTAAACGACAAGCATCTTCTGACACCCCGCCTCTTCTGAGCATGCTCCAAAAGCAGTGCAGGAGCACGTCGTTCAATTCATAAAAACACACGGGCCGCCAGACAACACGTAAAAGAGAAAGCCAAGGCAGTTTAATGTTTCCACTTGAAAATAAATATCCTCACTAAAATTCTAAGTGGAGTGAAATCTGAATAAAAGGCAATTGGCTCCCATATCTCGCCAAGACAAAGGAGGCTAGATTTGCCCTATCATCTACAATAACTACTACTATAGTAATCTATGCCGAGCAACATAACAAATGGACCTCCAGGGAGCAGGGAGCACACGGGACGAGTGGGGCTGGCATGAGCTCACAGCCCTGCAAGAGCTTTTAGGAAAGAGAGGGAAGTACGTTTTTTATATAACATATGTATGAAGACATGCGTGTATACTTACAGCAGCTACGGGGATAAGAATCTCCACAAATAAACCAGCGAGTGCATGTTTTATATCCTTATCTTTTACTTCTAAGAAATACTGAGCGCATTCCTTGAAGGGAAAAAAGGGAAGTTTAGATTGGCAAGAGGTTAAAGAATCCACAATATCACATTTTCATGGACACTTGCTTATTTTATCACAAAGCTGAGGGCAAGACAGCCTGAAGTTAAGACAGAGTCACCCCACACCAAGGAGAGCTATCTCACGTAGAATTAAAGAGAAAACAATCAGTAACAATGGCATTGAAAGGAAGAAGGACAGCCAGTGTTGGCTAACTGCAGCTGCCAGCCCCGAGGATGATGTCACCTGCATGAACTGAAACGATGCCTCGAAATCTTCCACAGGGTACATCTTCACTCGGAAAAACTTCATCCCCATTATCAAGCTGATGACACTCTGAACCACGTGCGGACTCTGCTCCTTTTGTCGTAGCTCTTTTAACTCGGTCACAAACTTCTTCCTGACCGCCTGAAACCTTTAATACACACGGAAACATCATCTGACCAGAACCAAAGACACCAGCTTCCCATGTGACCTCTAAGGTGAAATCAAAGGCCATCCAGCCCGAAGGGCACCACCTTTCTCTGCCTTCATCAGAATGACCAGGAAAACACACATAGTGGAATCTGGAATCTGTGTTGTGTTAACACACTCTGGGTTTATTTTAAAGTCAGGAGCTCCGAAAGGAGAAACCATAGAGGCTATTTTCTTGAGTCATTGGTATAGATGACACCACTGCTATTTATTATCAACAATGGAATAACACCAAATAACATCCTCAAGACACATCATCGCATACATAAGATTGTCTCCAAACGTTAAAGCCCCTTTCTAAGTTTCTTATGACAGACACATGGGGAATGGATCAGGAACTACAAATTAATTCAAAGAGACAACCAATCAATTGCAGGGTATTGCTTAGACCTGAAAATCGGTATCTCTCATGTGTAGAGACACAGAGAAAGGGTGCTGATCTCCCTGTGCGAAGGCCCGTGAAACACGTGAGCACAATCCCGAATTTAAATCAACAATCCAGTCGTTGTGACTAACATTTCCTTGCTTACAGTTTAAGAACTCTGGCGCCTGGAGGGAATCGGAGGCTGGGGCAGAAGGCCTGCTGAGAGTATGAGGCCCTTCTGGGCACTATAGCAAGTTCCATTCCAGGCCTAAAATCCTCAGGGACCAACAAAGACTGAATTGAAATCGCTACAATCAGAGAAGATCCAAACACCAAGCCTTTGTCAAGCTCCTTCCTGATTCCTTAGTGGAAATGCGCCCTGCCTCTCGGGCGCTTTGAGTCTCCTGTGCTTTGCCTCCCTTTGCACATCTCCATGCTTCTCTCTCTCTCTCTCTCTCTCTCTCTCTCTCTCTCTCACGTGGGGGGGGCGCGCGCCACAGCACTGCTCGATGGTGCTGTATTTCTTTTTCTCACAACTAAATGAGTGAAGTTAGTCCCACAAATTTCCCAGCCATTTAGCCTCCCTTTCCCTACCACTCAGAGTTAACGTGGCCACATAACTTGGTGCTCTCCAGCATCTAGCTTGCTATTATATTGGATTGGATTGGAATATCTCTGATTGATGCTTCTAAGACTGAGACACATTTTATTTTTTAAAAATCCCATGAATTACGATGTAAAGAAAAATATATTACTGCTTTTACCTAGGATTACGTGTCCATTCACCTGAGTTAAGGAATGTTGTTGGCTAAGTGGAAATGAGACATCAAGGTGCTATTTTGGGAGGCTTGATCAATTAGAACACTTGAGCTATGCTCTGAATCTTATGGCATGAGCTACACAAAGGGTCCCCAGAATAAAAAAGGATTGAAATGTACTAAATAACATACAGTACCGAATGTTAAAGTGCAAACTGGGGAGCACTGATGAGAAGCAAGCTTGCTTAAGAACTTACAAAGATTGCCTTGTGGTGACTTTAGGGCCAATGACTCTTCCAAGACCATCCAGGTAAAGACAAACTGAGAGTGTCCTAACACATTGCAAACACAGATCCGAAAGACACATTACAGTCCCCAGGAGACAGCTCAGGAACGGCCCGTGAGTGGACCTCTTACAGAGCCAAGCTCATACTGCAGCAATCCAGCATCGTTATCTTGGTATTGATCCCTGATACTGAAAACTTTCATATTAGAACAAGATGATCAGAATTCACTTCAGTGTAGGCTAAGGAATATAAGTGCTCGACTGGAAACAATAAAATTAATTACCTCTGCCCACAGCTCTAGATAAACACTCTTTGAAAACATTTCTCATAGAATTCTTAAAAAATGGGGTTGAAGCAATGTCCTGACTCTCCCGGACAACTTCTGACTTGACTCAAGATGAACACGAACACACACACACACACACACACACACACACACACACACACAAAACATAACTAAATAAGAGCAAGCTGTGTAGTTGAGGAATGGGCCTTGCTTGGGGTCTCTATGGCGCACAGTCAGCAAGGCTGGAACAAATCTCTCTAAAGTACAGCATGGACAATGGGTTCTGAGGCTTACTTTGACTGGGCAAGAACGCCAATCACCTCTGCGTACAAATCCGCAATGACATGAACGTTCCCAGTGTTGGTTCCTGAATATCTAAAACAAGAACAGAACAGACACAGTGTTTTATTAAATGTTTTCTCTTGAGACACTTAAAATTCCTTATCAGCAAGCCAGGTGTGGTGGCTCCCACTTGAATTCCCAGAAACTGGGAAGCAGAGGCAGGAGGATGACGAGCAGTGTGAGGCTAACATGAGCAACATAGCGAGTTCTGGACTAGCCTGGGCTACAGAGTGAAAACCTGCCACAAAAGCAAACTAAAAAACAAAACAAAACCAGAAAGGAGAAGAAGAATCAATCAGTAATTCTTTCCCAGAGTTTAGAGACGTCTTCACTGAAAACTTACTTATAGGACAAAAACCACAGGAATTTTCTTCTATATACATTTTAATTTGCTATGAAATTTAACATTCTGATTCTTACAAATCCAACCCACAGGGCTATAAACTATTTTTTACAAACTTTTTCCTACATTTGGGAAAGACTAAAAATAATTGGGAGATAACTGTTTTGAACTCTTTATAGAATTCAAACTTGAGATCCAGGCATGGTAGCGCATGCCTGTCATTCAGCATTGGGGAAGCGGGGCAAAAGGATCGAGAGTTCAAGGCCAGTGTAGACAACACAGTGACCAGGAGACAGCCAAAACCAGAAGTGATGAGGAGGGATTTGAACAGCCAGAATCTGGAGTGTGGAAGAAGAGCAACAATTGCAGTAGTTAATACTTACCCTTCCTTGTGCTTAAAGTGCTTAAAAGCTAGGTTTAGAACCTCGTGAATTAAGGGGTCGGGCACAGGGTGAACAGGAATCTGGAATTTAAAGAGAAGCATCATCTCAGGAAGGCGTAAGTGACACAGTAGACTTTAGGAAC
Source organism: Microtus ochrogaster (assembly GCF_000317375.1). Lineage (NCBI taxonomy): Eukaryota > Metazoa > Chordata > Mammalia > Rodentia > Cricetidae > Microtus > Microtus ochrogaster. The sequence continues at coordinate 28,932,068 of NC_022027.1, forward strand.
AGTCTCAGCAATTTCAGTGCTATCAAGGAGTTATTCCTAAGGCAATGCACGTATTTTGATAATGAAGATGGAAAATGCACAAGCTACTATTTTATACTCAATGGGAAACACTAAGTCTGAGAACAGCAAGCCGGAAAGGTAACGTAAGTAAGAGAGGCTGTACACCAATACACTGGTGTGGTGCGTGGTGCATGGCAATTTCCACCCGGCGCGTGATCAAGTGAAGGGATCACTGCACATTACCCACAAGAGGCTTCGTGAGGTGCAGGTAAGAGAAGACAGGTGTGAAGCTCTCTCTTCCGTGCTGTCTACAGCCAGGAGTGAGTTTCACTTTCTGGAGGACTTCACCCTGATGGAGGCCTGAAGGCCTTTGAACCAGGAGGACACCAGTCATTATTCCTGGAGACAGGAGGTCAGTACGAGATGGGGGCAGCGTAAAAAGGTCTGACTAAGCCACTGTTAGCTACCAGGTGTCCTCTCCTGTGTTCACCTCCCCATAATTCACTGCCTCTACAAGTCCAAAATACTTTGAAGTGACAAGTTAATACTCTGTCAAAATAGTATACAAACTTCTGGGTCTAACCCTTCTTTCCACGTGTATTTTCTTATAAAGGCCTCCGTATGCAGATACAGTAAATCCCTTGACCTGTCACTCAGTCTCTTGTCGATTTACTGTGTAAGTCTCTAGTTATTGAAACTATAGCAGAACAAGACGCTTTCTCTGTTTTGGAAAAAGATTTGTTTATTTTTATTTACTTATTTATTTTTAGGTTTCGTGTATGTGCAGGGGTCTGTGCATGCGAGTGTAGGTGCCCGTGGAAGTCAGCAGCGTTGGGTCCCCAGAAGCTGGGGTCACAGGCAATTGTGAGCTGCCCAACACGAGTGCTGCGATCAAGCTTGGGTGTGCCCTCTCCAAGAGCGGTAAGAGTCTTAACCACGGGCCACCTCTTCAGCCCGCTTTCCCATTTTCCCACAGTAACAGTTACATGCCTAAGAAAATAGTAAGGGTGACATTTCACTGGCTGATTTTAGGAACCAATTATGAGTGAAAAATAAGTACTAGATGAAAATAAATAGTATTATTTTAAAACGAGGTTCAAAATAAGAAACCACTAATAATTGAAATTCACATAAAACATATTTAAAATTAAGAAACTATTATAAAAATTAGCAGAACAGCAAGGCAGGAGGCTAGCAAAGAATGAACTTGAAATCCATGTAATTAGGTTTCAATCATAGTTGCCAAACTCAGCAGTAGGCTCACATGTAAACATTTAAAATCAACAAACACAGCCAGCCACAAAAGACATATCAGTGATAACTGTATCTCTTAAGCAGAATCATGACTTATTCAATTCCAGCAACCTGAGGTCCAATGTGACGAGAAACAAAACCACAGAGGCATCAGACTTCACTAAAATCTTTGACAATACCTATATACCAGTAAGGTGAACTTGGGTGATGATGTCCACACAAATGCATTTCTGCTTTCTGCATATTCTAGGACTTCTCAGAACTACAAGGCAACAGGCGGCTGTGGCAGAACTATAGACAGCTGGCTGGGAGGTGTCAGAGGGAGGGCTAGAATCACAGGTGAGGAGCCCATGACACTCCCGGAGCCTCTCCTTTGAGGGAATGACAACAGTTTATTTTAGACCCGATTTGAAGTCTCTCGCGGTCACTGCTGCCCTGGCAGAGGCCATTATGCTGGCAGGATGGCACGAAGTGACACTATTTAAACACGAGCTGCTTCTACTTGCTAGACAAACTTGAGTTTCTGCTTCCTCTCTGGGGCACATGCAGTGCACACCAGTATTCTCCAGTCCCGAGAGGATGCGCTTTGGGGCATGGCAGAGGGAGAGTCGCCCTGTCCGCTCATCCTCTGGAAATGCAGATGGAAGGGTAGAGGCTGGAGGCACTGGGTGCCAAGACAAGGGGAAGGAAGGGTAACAGGGCCAAACCTCACGGAAGTAGATGGCATGACTCTATGATGCCCCAGACCAATATTCCTGCACTGGGTCAACAGCATATTGCAGAGCACCCAAGGGAACAGGACATCACTGGAATCGCTGCTCTGTCCTGTAAGTTTCGGTCAGTCGGGCCACTAACCCATTATCTAACCGGAGCAAGCATCTGTCATGAGGTGATGTCAAACTTCAAACATGCAAAGCAAGATGCGCTTGACCGAGCAGTTCGGCTCCCAGAATTCAACCCCCCACTCACAATGCTCACATGCAGGCCAGGCCCAGGTGTCTGTAGCCTCAAAATCATGTGACTCTACCTTCCGAGTGGCTTCATTTGCAAGGAACGGGTACTTCACGTGGTGAACTGTGTTCTGGTTTCCCCACACCGATTGCCTCACAGTGAAGTCTGGTGTGAAATGCAAGGCGTCTTAAACCCATGGCTTCTTCTAAATACTGTGTTGGCTCTGGAGACTCCTGAGTTCTCCCCACCTCAGCCAGGACAGCACTCGGCCGCTCAGCGTGCACTACTGCCTTACGCTAAGACCACCACGCTCAGCATTTTAAACACGCCCGTTGCAGAAGTGTCTCACAGGTTTGTGGACATTGTTCACACCACTTACAACAGGCTTACCAGGTAGGTATTTGACCTCTATACACGAGGGAGATACAATTCTAGGGTTGGCTTTTATCTAAAACATTCTATGTCCCTAGGCCCTAAACTACACACACACAAAATGTACCTAAACAAGGAAACCGAAGAGGACAGAATATCTATCTGGTCTGCTCAGACTTACAGTGAGGGGGTTATAGGTGCTCGCCCCACTCAGTTTTTAGATGAATGTTGGGGATCTGAACTCAGGTCCTCGTGGTTACACAGCAGGCAATTTACCCATTGAGCCATCTACCCAGTCCTCCGTCTTACTTTTTTTTTTTAATATATTTTTTTGATCTTGAGTTAGTTCCCCCCATGGTTAAATATTAGTTAATTTCATTTTTAAATTAACGTGTTTTCATACCAAGTTGTTATGATTAAAACATTAATTTGAAAAGACACTGGCCATTTTCATCTAATGTCATAGCACTGATTTTTACTAATAAATACAAAGTTCTTATTATTAAAAGCAATCTCGCAAATTTCAAAACAAAAGAACTACTTAATAGTCATCACCACATCACTACAACAGCAGAGGGCACTGCCTGGGAATCTCCCATCCAACAAGTACTACGGAATTCAGTCCTCACGATGCAACACAAGTATATTGTGAGCATCCTTTTACACAGAGGACAAAGGGCTAGTAGAAAACAACTTAGCCTGAGTTCCCCAGCAAACAAGACAGACAGTATGTGCCTTGGCCACCTCCCAAATATGATCAGCTGGCACAAAGATTACAGAATCCTTCATGCATGGCATAGAGTTCAAAACATGGGTAGTAGTGACCATATAACTGTTATCCAGGGACAGATAATTTATGCTTATAAGGTCAAAGACTAGGTCATGTGAGCAGTTACTACTCTTCAACACTGAGCCAGGTGTACCGATACTTTAGTACCCCGAGTACCTCTACCAGTAACAACATAACAGAAAAGCACAAGTAAATTCAAGATATAGCAAGTCAATTATTTACTCTGGGATTTACGAAGCTCTATGTCATCATGACACAGGAAATGAGAAACTTCTATTGATTGTTATTTCGTTTTCTATAAATTTAGAGAAACCAATTTAAGACAAAAACAAGTCTGCCTTTTTGTGGAGAATCCCTACAAAGAGTTTCAGAAGCCGTGAGCCTAAGTCCTCAGCGGCTGGCTTATCTCTGGCTGGGTAGGTCTGAACTCTGGTGCGAGGTGATGGTCAAGGATGAGGGAAGGGCATCAGAAACCGAGTCATTATCAGAGGCGACACATTGTTGTCTCACGCTCAAGTCCAGAGAGCTATGAGTCAGCAAGGCCTTGTGCAGTGATCTTGAAAAATGAGCCAACTAGCAAGACTTCTAAAAGGCCTGTGTTCCTTGGTGCCAAGGGTGTCCTGTGTTAGAAGAGCTGTGTGGACTATAGAGGTTGAGACAGGAGGCTTGGGATGCTGAGAAAAAGGAGGGAGAGGGCAGGATGAGGGTGGGAGAAGGTACCCACCCCTTCAGTGCACACCACAGGTTGCTTTGTGGGTTGGAGCTCTAAAGCCAGTGCAGGTACAGGTGATTTTTTTGGTTGGAAAAACAAAACAATGGCAACAAGACAGAAACCAACCCACAAGTCACAAGCAAAGGAGAAAAGCTACCGTGGGGTAGGATCCCAGGAGGAAGTCCAGTACACTGCACGAAGAGAAGAGCGTATGGCCACCGCCCTCCCACTCACCTAAACTCGCGGTTGAGCCAAAGGTGCAGTGCAGAGAGGAATGGAGCACACACATTGCAGCCCCACAGACCTCAGCACAGAAGTGATGC
>NC_022027.1:28936671-28952675 GCF_000317375.1 Microtus ochrogaster
GTCAAGTTCACCAGGACCCTTTCTCTCCGCTGCTGTCCCAGTTACTTTGGCTTCAGCATCATGGCATCCGGGCCACACTCAGAGATCAGAGAAACCAAACCTGGCCTGTTAGTGCAGTCACACAGAGGAAATCTGATTCCCAGATCTACTAAAACAACAACATCAAAAACAAACAAACAAAAGCACCTTACAAAATATATACTTCGACTGAATGTGTAAGGTGACTTTGACTGCTGATGAACTCACTCATCTTTTTTATGTCTTTGTTATGCTTTTTATTTTCAGATTTCCGGCTCTCAAATAAATGCCTGTTCATACACAATGTAAAAGAAACACAAAGCATAAATGATCCTATAATCCAAGCATATATTACGTTAACTAAATCAAAGCAGAGTGCATGTTACTTTTAGATTTGGCATCTGCTCTTCTTTTACTTCCCATCCAAAGTAACAAAAATGAAACTCCTGTCCAAACACATCATTCACAAAATGTGTTCTTTTTTCTTCTCCAACCACAGTCCACAGCTAGAAATACATGGATGATCCTTTAATAACATATGTCTTAAAGACTATAAACTTTAAAAAATCGTCAGATAAATACAGGTATACTTGTATGCACACCTTTATTAATTTTTAACAAATGACATGTCTAGCATTTTTTTTTTTTACTTACACCTCATGGAAATTAAGTGGGAGAAAAAGGAGATTAAGTAGTGGAATGAGGGGCAGACAGTGCTTAGAGCTAAAAGTCCATTTAGCTCATCCCTGCTAATATGATCCTGCATCTTGGATGGCATATAGAAGGTAAAAAGAACAGAGACAGACAGGCACAGAGCAAGCGAGCCTCGGCAATGGAAAGACACGTACTTAAGTTAAATGATCTGAAGACTGTATGGGCCGGAATCAGTGATAATGTCCTAAATGAAGGCCGTGAAACACGAAGGCACAGCACACAGCGGGAGATTCTGACTTGTGAGATACAAGGCACTTACCTGCTTTAGAACTTCAACCAAAACTAAACAAAAGATGAAGTCTACAGCTAGGTCCCGCCGCTCTAGTAGATAATCTCTTTCACGATGCTGCTCATCCCTGAAACAACAAGCCAACATGAGAACCACATGGGGCCTCCAGGTTCTAAAGTGGCTCCCGTGTAGAGGTTGGTTCGTGCTGTTTCCTACATTCCTCCCTAGCTCAAGTGTGCATGACTGAGTGCGTCTGTGGCCTGTGGGGGACGGGGGTTTATTCCCAGCACTGAATGCAATGGGGACTTTGCTTCAAAAACTACATGAATGGCATATTCTGTCATTTTTTTTTTACATTGACTCTTTAAATATGTGCCTCACTGTTCTATCTAATAGAATTTGTCCTAATAGAAGAATTGGCAAGAAGAAAAATACTTTAAGTTTCATCAGAAAACCTAGTAGGGCTTCATATTTCATTGGTAGCTTTTTGTTGTTATAGGACGGCCACTTGTTTGTTTCCTGACCACCCAGCAGCTCAGACCCCAGAAATAATCACACAGAAACTACATTACTTAAATCACTGCTTGGCCCATTAGCTCTAGCTTCTTATCGGCTAACTCTTACATCTTAATAGAACCCATCTCCATTAATCATTGTATAGTCACATGGCTGTGGCTTACCGGCTAAAGTTCTGGTGTCTTTCTCTGGCGGGGCTACATGGCTTCTCTCTAACTCCTCCTTCTTTCTCCCAGCATTCAGTCTAGTTTTCCCCACCTACCTCTATTCCCTGTGCAGGCCCAAGACAGTTTCTTTACTAACCAATGGTATTCATGCATGCAGAGGGGAATCCCACAGCATTTTGTTGTTACTGTTGTTATGAACTAAGCAAAAGTACTAACTCTTCTAGATGAAAACACAATGTGGGGTAACTTTCTCACACACCTAAGGTGAATCTTTACATGGGACACACACCAAAGTATAGTACTAAGCTGCCAGCCGTCACCTGAATGATGATGTTCTATGTAACCCAAGATCCTTTGGGAAGTTTGGAGACAGAAGACAAGCTCTTTGGGTACCAATTCTTTCGTTCTCACTGTACTGCAGGGCTTCCCTGTACAAACAAGCTGGGCTTTCTCAAAGTTGGCACCACACCTTAACTGTCTTTACCAGCTCCGCACTGAATTCTGGGATGACTCTCCTGAGATCTCTTTCTGCTGACTATCCCAGTGTGGATACCCCAAGCCTTCATCAGATACAATAGATGATTAAAGTGTAAGCATGACTCACCTTCATTCTTACTGCCACACACATGGGCATAAACTCAACCTATACTGTTTCTAACTAAAGTAATCCATGCTCGGCAGCCACATGACACAATCTCCGCTTGATAACACTATCAATCCCTCAAGCGCAGGTAAAATGAAGTTCACCAAACCACTTACCCCTTAGATTTCGTGCTAGACCTAGGCCTGTACTCGTAGGGTTCATCTTCAGTTCCGTTCTGGCGTCGGTACCAGTCAAACAAGGTTCGGAGTAAGGAAGGGAGACAGTGCTCGGCTACAGAGCTCATAGAGCTTATCAACTGAAACGCAAGACAGAGCCAAGTGTAACAACAGAAAACAGCAGTGGGCAGCCGCCGCCCAGCTCCACAAACCCCCACCTGGACACGCATGGAGACAGGAACTTATATAAAACGAGTCACAGAGCTAAAAGATGAGCCAAGGCTTTGGCCATGTGATGAAATAAAACTCAGCTTAAGCTTTAGCCACAATTAAACTTTATCCCAAACCATCCAGTTTAGCTCAGTAGCTTGCCATCTTTGGGCGGCCACATGCCGTTTGTGTGTGTAAGATCAAGCGTGTCTGCTACGCCACTGGTTACGCTTGTGGCGATCCCCAGAGAGCAGCGAAGTACACGGGTGAACCACTGCTTCCTTTCATAAGCGTTCTACCCACACCTTCAAAGCATTTCTGCTCCTGCCCCACCCGCCTGTCAATGCTTATATGAACGAGACTCCAAAACATTACAGTTTCCGGCTGATAAGATTTGGAGACAAAGAAGATTACACTGCGTGAGGACGGTGGAAAAGGCTCCGTCTTATCATGTACTATGGTGACACGGAAGAACTATAATTATTCTGATATCCACAAAATAACACGGCAGAGCCACGGCAAGAACAAATTCTTGTGACCAGGACACATGAATGGATGCTATAACGATGTGTTGAATGTGGCACCTGCTAAAATGTGGTGTGTCCCTGATGCTCTCTGAATGCCCTGGTTTGTATCTGCAATGTCCCTTGAAGGCTCGGGTATCAAAGGGTTAGTGCCTGGCTCAGGCTGGTATGGGAAATGGCAGGAAATGGATCGCCTGGGGGCAGGCTCTTGAAGGGAATGTTGGGATTGTGGCCCCTTCCACAATCTGAACCATCACAAGCTACCAAGGCTATACTGTGCCTTCACAGGCAGGAAGCAACAAGATCAAGTCGCCATGAACTGCAACTTCTGATACAAGGCTTTCTCCCATCCAAGTCAATTACCTTGGGTTCTTTGTCACGGCACAGAAAGCTGAGTAACACCAAATTCGAGGGAAATGCCATTGGCTTCTCCCTTGACTAAACCCAACTTTCCTAGACTAGGTAAAATGAGTAGCCCCCAGGTCACGTGTCATTGAGGATTCCAAGGAATTTCTATATCCGATTCTACCCACTGCCTCAAAAACTAACATTTTAAAATGAGCATGTAGTCAAGCATGCTCCATGAACCACTGTCGATTTATCTAAGCAAGCTGCAGAAGAGTAGTCCAGAGCTCCTTCAGTCCTGTGGCCATAGGAAGTCTTTTAACGAAGAGAAAGTGGTATCTCTAAAATTTAAATAAATTCCCTAGTGTTTCATGTTATTTATACACTTCAAAATAAAGTTTATCCAGGAAAAGAGAAAAGAATGGCATAGTTTACTTAATTCTATGGTCTTCTTTTTGTTACTGAGGCCCTGTAAGCCTCTTCATGATTTCTAACTTCTGCTGGATTCCATTTATATATAGTATATAGTAATCTATATAGCCTATAGATTACTATAATTGGATATGTTTTGTAATATGGGAAATTCTTGTCAAAACAAGATCTTAATCCTATTGTTCATGTGCTTTAAAAAAAATTACATTTTGCTAAACTGAGCAGTGTGGCTCAAATAAGACTTCGTTTAGTATCTAAGAAAGAAGAAGGAAACATCATCTGTTCTGCCAAACACACTAAAACAGCTCAGATCACACACAACACTGTTCCTGTTAACAAACACACTAAAACAGCTCAGATCACACACAACACTGTTCCTTTAGCAAACCATTTGGCACTCATTTGAGGACTTTAATGACCATTTGCATTAAAAACAAAAAACAAAACCCAGAAAACTTTCCTGAAAATGGCACTGTCAGAGTTCAAACGCTGGTTATGCGCTCACTGAGGAAGCCAGATGCTAGTGTTCTCATTACTTCTGTAGTAGAGCAAGCCCCCAAAGGACTGAGAAACTAGGAGTTCCCTTCCTGTGTGGAGTTTCTCTGTAGGCCAGCGTCTACTCGCTCAAGGCATATGGAAAAGTGTCTTAGGGAACGGGTTGGAAACGCCAGTGCTCTACTGTAGAGCCCTCTCTTGGTGATGAAGGTTTAAAAAACTGTGGTCGGATCCAGCAGCACAGGACTTTCGCGAGTCCCAGTCAGAAGTCCTAAAAGTCTGCTTTATCTGATCAGTTGATCAAGTCTCAGCGTTCACTTCCTTTTCCTAGACACATTATTTTGGAAGGCAGCCATGCTCGCCACTATAATACCAATGAATCAGTAGAGACGGGGCTTTGAATAAAGGGTCCATGAGTCTTGGCGACACCAGATGTTATCATAAATAATCAACATGTAATAAAATGAATATGGTACAAAGACATGTGAGCCAACAAGGGACAGAATTAATAAAAGAACATTTTAGATACTGAAATTCTATATACAGGTTTCCAAGAACCATGACAGGTGAAAATATGTTAAAGATTAAAAGGTAATGTTAAATTATTAATGTTAAAATGTAAGGTAGCATAATGTAAAAGTTCCAGATCCCTAGGCTAGGAATGGTGGCACATTATCTTTTAATCTCCACATTTGAAAAGCAGAGACCCTTGGATCTCATAGAGTTCAAGGCCAGCCCGGTCTACACAGTGAGAACCTGTCTCCAAGAAAGAAACAAACAAATAGTAGAAAAAAACTGGTCCATAAAATGAGCTGGAAGGATTTAGTTAGCTCCCTGGGAAGACTTTCAAAGGCATGTTAAAGACATCAGCATTGAAAAGCAACACGTCTTGATGGGCTAAGTAGACAAAAGTCAAGCCAGTTAGTTCACTGCTCAATTTTGGGAGAACCTAACCTACCATTTAGGAATAAACAGGATCACTACACAGGACGAAAGACTTTTTCAATGGGGGACACGTGCAAGCTAGATTATTAGAACAGACACAATTCCCCAAAGAAAGAGTGTTCCCCGCAAATGACAGTACCTGGTCAAACTGTAGATCTTCACCCCTCTGAAGAGATCTAGATAACAGCTTCTCCTGTAAGTAAAACACAAACAATACAGTTTAAATACAAAACACTAGGAGGCCTCCATGTGATCAGCAATTTAGACTTCACAGTTCATTTTGCTTGTGGTCACTTTCCAGTAGGTCACTTTAAAGAAAGGAAAGCCTCACCAAGCAGATGACTCCAATACTGTCATGCACGGGACGTCACAGCCCTCTCTAGACAGCACTATTTATGACAAACGATTCTTTGACTAAAAAAAATGAAAGTTTAGCGGGGCAGTGGTGGTGTACAACGTTAATCCCAGGACTGGGGAGGCAGGGCAGGTGGATCTTTGTGAGTTCAAGGCCAGCCTGGTCTACAGAGTGAGTTCTAGGACAGTCAGGGCTATAAAGAGAAACCTGGTCTCAAAAAGAAAAAAAAAAAGAAAGTTCAACAAAGGACCTATTTAAAATGGCATCATTATGTTTTTATTAGTATGTTCGCTTGTTCAACCAGTGCTGACTAGGTTGGGAATACAGTCCAGGGGTAGGACAACTGTGTGGGAGGCCATCAGTATGGGGGGGGTGGTGGAGAAGGCAGGAGGGAGTTTGGGACCAACTTGAACTATACAGTAAACTCAAGGCCAGTGTAGTTTATGGAGCACAAATTGAGTCCGGTCTCAAGGGAGAGGGGGTAGGGAACATAAGTGCTTATGAATGGCATCCTCATACAGCAAGGTGACCACGACCTATGAGGCCAGGTAGCTCGATTTGAAAGCTGTCTGGAGGACTTGAGAGCTCTGTGCTTTGCTTTTCTCATTTGAAAAAAAAAAAATCAAACAAATAAACATAATAGTAAGTGCTGCTTTCAGAAAAGAGCTAGTTTAAGGTGGGGTGGCGCGGACTGTCTAGTTCTATGGCTGAAATTGTTTAGAGAAACAGTGGTGGGTAGGCTGCCTGCGAGCCACTGCTCTAGAAAATGTGTTTATTGCCCCTCCCTCCCCAAAACATGATTTAGGTGTACATACGCTGCTAAGTCAGTTTTCCTCGGTGTATAATTTATTCCCTCTTCGAGGAGGGCTGGTGGAGGTATAGGCATTTTGTACATCAACTCTATTTTTAAAAACAGATTTATTATTTTATAATTTATTTATCTTTAATTTTATGTGCATTGGTGTTTTGCCTGCATGTATGTCTGCGTGAGGGTGTCAGAAGTCTTGGAACTGCAGTAACAGGCAGGTGTGAGCTGCCATGTGGGTGCTGGGAATTGAACCCAGGTCCTCTAGAAGAACAGCCAGTGCTCTTCATTGCTGAGCCACTTATTTTATGTGTGTATTTGCACATGAGTGCAGGAGCAAACAGAGGTCAGAGGTGTGAAAGCCCCCAGACTAGGCTTTACAGGCAATTCGACCTCGGCTAGCTCTCCCTCCGGGGGATGTCTCTGGCCTGTGCAAGCACCTTCACTCACGTGCACATGCCTACACACAGACACATACCAACGAAATGGAAATAAGTCTTAAAGATGTGCAGGATTCGTTAATTCTGTATCTTGACAACTGCAGTTGGTTAGAACACATCAAGAATAAACCCAGTCACCAATAATGCATCAATGCCGCACTGAAGAAATCAAGGCACCACCAGCAAACCCAGCCTGAAATTCTCCACTGTCGTCTCCCTCTGTCTTCCATCAGCCCGGCTGTCTGCTGTATGAGTCTGAATCTGTGCCTGCCTGAAGGCTGTCTTGTGACTCTGTCCCCATGCCTGTGTTTTGTTGGATCTGTGTGTGCATAGGCGTGCTCCAAACAAAGAACCTCACTCTGTATTTACTGAACAGCGCAGAAAGCGTCACATGGTGAAGGGATGAGGGACATCGTTCAAAAGTCTTGAACAGAGTTTCCAAGGGATTAAGTTACTGACTCTAACTGGCCACAACTGACCGAAATAACAACAGTATTACAAGCATCCCTGTTTATCAAACACTAGCAGTATCTTGTGTTCAATATTTATGGTAGATATTCATTTATGAGAAATTTTTTGGCTTATTTGCTGTTTCCCACAAATGTTTTATCAGAACACTAGTTTATTACTGAGGGTCAGGGGCATGAGAGAGTACAAACTTAAGATTGTATCTATGCATTAGCTTAGGGAAACCCAAGGCAAGGAAGGTTGGCTGTTACACTCTTCCCTTCAAGGCAGGTTAAAGAGGCTGAACACACAGTAGGACAGCAGTCCTAAGTCTTATTATTAACTCTAACTGTGAGGTCCAGTGAAAGTTCCAGTCTCTCAGAATGGAAGAAACAGTTTCAGAATATCGTATTCCCCAACAGTGAGAAGCAAAAAGTTACAAAAGGATGTCAACTAAGATGAGTAAAGACCACAGTTTCTTCTACTGTTTAAGAACAACAAAGACAACAATACCTTCCAACCAATTAGAAGAATTTACTATAATTGCTAAGCAAAAGAAAGGAATGTCTTAATGTTGAGTGAATTTGAACTGAACTATTTAGACAGGCGTTTCCTATCTAAAACTTTCCGGATTCCAGTAATGTTCGTTTTATATATTTAGACTAGGTGTTCAGTATAAGAGAGGCTGATAGCATACATCAAAAGGTTTTACACCGGAGCTGGGGATATAGCTCTGTGGTATAGAGTGTGTGCTTCCCACACACACAGCCCTGGATGTGATGCCTGACACCACCAAAAGGAAGCAGGATGCTCCAAGCCTGAGAACACGCGCAAGGAGCTCACGGTTAACGAAAGGAAATCATTTTCTTCCAGGGTGTAGCCTCTGGTACGGTGCCCGTGCTCCTGTAAGCAGCTCTAAGGAAACTCACTGGGTTATTAATAAAAACAAAAATATGAAAGCAAAGGGGAGATTAGTTTGGAGGAGGAAGGATTAGTTATGGAGAACGGGACAAAAGGGCAGTGCGGAGTGAGAATGACCAAAAGACATCATGATGGGGTACAGATGAAGACGGTATGATGAGACCAGTATTGTGTATAGTTAATATATACCAGTAAAACATAAGACTACAAAAACGAAAGTCTGTGACTGTTTAGATTTTGCCATAAAAGTTTACCACCTATGATATAAGGCAGGAAGTATATTACAGAAATGTTAATTTGTTCTTTCACAAAAATATAGTATTTGTTCTCTGAGGGAGAAATCTATATGATGGCTATATTTTGTGGACTGTATGCTTCAACAGACAAAGGACAAAAAAAGGGAGTTTTTTTCCCCCTCTTTATTCTGTCTTGCTTCGCTCCCACTGTGTGCATTGTCCATGCTCTAGCCCTAGATTCTAAAAGCCAGGCACTATGATGTATTGGGGATATAAATTAGGGAAAACAATGAGTCCCCACCTTCAATGATGTATGTTCCTGCCTTGGGCCACCAGTCACCCCGTCCAGCGGCATGCTGAGTGCCTTATACTCTGGAGATTCAACCACGAAAAAACCAGAAGTGATCCCCACTCTCACGCAGCTGACCACAAACTGAGAGCACAGCAGGAATCCATGTGAAGAACAGGTAAGGATGGGAGGGGACAGATTTCAGAAATGACTGAGGAGACAATGACATCTGAGCCCAGCCACAGGGAAGATTGCTGGTAGGAAGTGAAGGAAAGGTAACCCAGGTGACGTTCTTGGGCTTCAAAGGGCTCAGGACTTGGAGAACTGGGGTATCCCCAAAAGAACCACCAAAGGGCTCAGGACTTGAAGAACTGGGGTATTCCAAAAGAACCAGAGTGAAGACAAAACCAAGAGGGTTGGAGATGCAGCACAGTGCTGACCCATCAGGCACAAAACCCAGGATGCAACTTCCAAATCCACATAAACCAGAGGATGCATACCTCAAGGATGCCCTTTAGATGAGGCAGGAGGATCAGAAGTTCAAGATCATTGCTGTCTACATATGGAGCTCTGTAGCTCCATATGTAGCTCCATGAAGTCAGTCTGGAAGGCATGAGATCTTCTCTCAGTGGGGGCTGGGGAAAGGGCTGGCTGGACAAGTGTTTTGAAGGAGTGTCTGAATGAGCTTTAGAGTCTCCTTCAGACCCACCTAAATTTGGGGGGTAGTAATACTTTCACAGTAGACACAGGGCACCTGTCTTCCTTAGCAAAGGACAAAATGGAGAGGTCCCAGCTGTGAGAATACAGCTGTAGATGAGGTCTCACCCCAAAGACGGGTGATTAATTACAGCCAAGCCCCCACCACGCTGGCTGTGGTGGGCTGAACAAGAATGGAACACACCGGCTCCTATATCAGAAGAGACACTATTAGAGACAGTTTGGAGGTGTGGCTTTTTGGAGAAGGTGTGGCGTTGTTGGAGAAGTATGCCACTGGAAATGGGCTTGAGGGTTCAAAAACCTATGCCAGGCCCCGTCTCTGTCTCTCTCTCTCACTCTCTGATTAGGACGCAGCTCTCAAGTGCTTCTTCAGCACCATGTCTGCCATGCTTGACCGTGCTCCTCACTATGATAATGAACCAAGCCTCTGAAACCGTAAGCAAGGTCCCAATTACTACTTTCCTTTATGAGAGTTGCCATGGTCTTCACAGGCCTCTTCAAAGTAGGAACAAGGACTCAGAACACTATCCAAAACCAAAACTGTCCCATTCAGGATACTGCAGGTCCTCCCATGAGACCCTGAGTGGCCTCTAGAGGAAGAGCTGACAGAGCCCATCCCAGTGACTACATGGGAAGAGCGCGCGCGCGCGCGCGTGCGTGCGTGTGTGTGTGTGTGTGTGCGCGCGTGCCATCTGCACCCCCAGTGCTACCTCACCAACTAACATCCCAAAGCTAAGCCTGTTCTCTTAACGACCAGGCTGCCTTACACAAATCCAATCACCTCGCTTCATTTAATTCCGACTGTCTGTGTACTTGGCAACGGTATGTCTACTCGGTCCTTATGATATCAGCCTTCTTTCAGCTTCAAGGTCGAAGATGCCAACAATCCCCATCTCTTAGGAGATCTCCAGAAGAATTCCCAACCACCAATCAAGCCACTTCACGTGGCCAGATCGCCAGTAACTCTAATACACTCAAACGAAAAATGCTCTTCTTCACCTAAGGGCTTCAAGAGAGAGCCAAGTCAGGGCACTGCCACCTTCTAAGATCCCAAACAACTGCCACTCTTAACTAACTCCAGGGCTGCTCCTGCTTAATCCACCTCAAATGCCACTGAGTCTGCTACTGCTCTCTCTTCTGCTTTTAAGGTCCTGGTTCACAGCAGCCCAAACGATGAACGATTGTCTCCTTGCGTAGCTGGCTGTGCTCTCTCTCACGAGCCCGGTCTCTTAACTGCAGGATCTTACCCACACATTTATTTTTGGCAGTGCTCCTCATCACAGCCCCTGATCACTTTTCATGTAACATCAGTGTAGAGATGTGTAACGTCAGCTACGGTGGCTCACGTCTCCAATCCTCGCACTCGGAAAGCACAGTTGGGTCAGGGGTTCAGGGTCATCTCTGGCAACAAGGCAAGTTCAAGGCCAACCTGAACCACGTGAGACCCTGATTCAAAAATCATAATTCAAAGAATGAGATGCTCACTAGGGTAAGTTTGCTATAGCCTTTACACCAATCTGTAGAACAGTCCAGCTTCTCTTTCCGGTCTTGTTAGGTTTTACTGAGCCACGCGATTTCCACCTGTGCAGCCACGTCTTTCCCTTACTTACCTCTAAGAATTTATCAGAGCGGATTCTGAAGCCACTGCTGCTGTCAGGATCAGCACTTTACAACAATCCTAGCCCTTAAATGTGTTCAAGGCTATTATTCCCTTTCAAAAATTCGTATTATACCAGCTAATGCAAAAGTTAAAAAAAAAAAGAAAGAAAGAAATGAGATTTATAGACAGTTCTACTCACCAAGGGTTCGGCCATTACAACTTCAATTTTCTTTTCAGCTTGAACAGCAAATTCTGCAAAGAGGCTCTTGATGACATATTCACCAGGCTTGACATCGGGGTCAATCGTGATGTTTGACATGATGCTCTTCTTTCTTCCCGAAGTGGGATGCAGGCTGGAGGCAGCGCAGAACTTATTCACTTTGCTGACTGGAGCTGAAGCTAAAAGTCAGAGAAACAAAAGAGCCCTGTATGAATAACCGGCTCCGCAGAGCCTACTCCATCCACCTCACGGAACTCGCACTGCGCCAACCCCTCCCCATCTCCGTTCTCCCTGAATCCCTTTCCAGGCTTGCTGCTCTAACATCTGCCTAGCCCCATGCCGTGTTTACTATGCACTGCAATTTCTCCACTTTGTTCAGGTGACTTCCAAAACGTCAGGCATTCTCATCTGCTCTGTGTGGGCCTAGATGATTCCTCTGAACCTAGAAGTACCTGGCACACCGCAGGTGCATGACAAATACTTATTGAATAACTGGACTCTGGTCAGATGGTCCAGAGAAGTGGTTCTCAACCTGGGGGTCGCGACCCCTTTGGCAAACCTCTATCTCCAAAAATATTTACATTATGATTCTTAATAACAGCAAATTCACAGTTATAAAGCAGCAACAAAAATAATTTTATGGTGGGGGGGAGGTCACCACAACACGAGGAACTGTGTTAAAGGGCTGAAGCATCAGCAAGGTTGAGAACCACTGTGCTAGAGTAATGAAGAAAATTAAAGAGAAAGCAAAACAAGTACATGAAACAGGAGCGGGATTGGGAGCCGAAAGGTGATACCTCAGGAAGCATGCGCAGGAAAGCTGAAGAAGCCACACCTAGGCGCAGGCCTAGACGATGGAAAGAGGAGCAGAACAAAGCAGTGGGGACTGAACACATGTGGACAGATGGACAAGGGCGGGCCTGGGGTGGAGGGGGATGAGAGGAGGGTCAGCCCGCGAAACACAGAGGGCCCTTTAGGACCCCGTGAAGAACCTTTCACAGTGGGGAGGGGTGGGATCTGACTTGTCCCTGTAAACCTCTCTGGCTCCTCTGGAGAAGGAGTCTGAGAAACCCAGACACGGCACCAGGGATGCCAGCCCAGAAATCCAAGTGAGATGACCGAGCTTGGTACAGAGGATGTGGAAAGGAAAGGCTCTGGGCTTTGTCTAGTTCCTGTGCTGCTGATGTGAGGTGCAGGAACCAACAGTAACTCACAGTATCTCAATGACCGTCTCAGAGGACGCTGGGCCGTCTAACTCAGACAATGTGCTCTCTGGAAGGAGTAAGGCCTATGGGGGCTGGAAGGAAACCCTGCAAGCCTACCTCACAACTGCCTATAACTCAACCGGTCACGTCCTTCTACCCAGCCTGAGGCTTAATACAAACTACTCTACAGCAGCAGGCATGACTTCTCCTGGCCTGGCATGCCCACACAGAAGTCTGTGCTTCTCTTCTACCAACTCATCTCCAGCTCCTGTCCTCTCCATAGAAGGGGCTGTCATTGGATTAACTCCGTCCCTAAAACGGGGAAGCAGAACACAGTGACTCAAACACTGAATAGCTATGAATGTATATATTACGATATGAAATTTGCCCCAAAAGATATTGATTCAAAGCCTAAATTGCATTTTTAGGTCAAAGAAGAACTGAGTCTAAGTGGGGCATTGAATGCCTGCAATTCCGCACTCACAAGGCTGAAGGAGTCAGGGTCATGAGTTTGAGACCAGTGGGGTGGGAAAGCGGTCGCTAAGCCAGCCTGTGCCACACAGTGATGGAGGTGGGGGAGGGCATCTCAAAAAATTTAAAAAAAAAACCTGCTCTATAAAATACAGCATGGGAGAATTTACTTGCAAAATAAATTTTCCAAAAATATTGCAATAATCTACAAACTGCTAATATCGAACCAAAAAACAAACACCTTTTATTAGCACCAAGTCAAAACACATTTTGTATTCTAGAATTAAAATTGTATCATAAAAACAATCCACGAGAAAAATTCGCAGTCCCTGGAACAGAGCACACATTATTCCAACAACGACCTGCTTGTCTCCGACGCGTCACGGCCCAACATTGTGCATTATCAAGGAGGGAACCCGTCAACAAGTGTCACTGTGGAAATAGCTGCAGATCTTAAATTTCTAGAAATTATTTTTGGCCCCGTAAGAGCCGCAGACACTTGTCATCTTAAACGGCCGTCACTGCGGTCTACTCGCTTCGAACGGTACCGTGGTAAAAGGTCTAAGACAGCGGATCTCAACCTGTGCATCGCGCCCCTGCATCACGCAGGATCAGATCCTGCATATTTTTACATTAGGGTTCAAAGCAGTAGCACAGTCATGATTATGAAGTAGCAATGAAATAATGTTACGGCTGGGGGTCACCACAACACGAGGAGCTAGCTGTACTAAAGGGTCCCAGCATCAGGAGGTTGAGAGCCTCTGCTCTCAGGGATCATGACGTGTGAAAGACACGTGTCAAGGAAATCAAAGTTCCGGGAAAAACTTCATTTCTACATTGAAAACTCAAAAATTTACGAATACCAAATGTTTATGATTAAGCACGTTAAAACAATATTTCAGTTTATCTTTTAGTGTGCTTTTAGCAAACGGTTGTTGTATTTACCTCAAAACAAGGGTGTGTGTGGGGGGAGGGGTCATCTGGTTGAAATGTCAGGCCATTTAACATCCTAATAACAGAGGGTTAGAAAAGAACCTAAATTTTGATAGCACAGTTAACGGAATGCTGCACGAGCAACTGAGATGATATGATCCAAAAACACGAAACAGCACGAAAAAAGTATACAAAAGACAACCTCAGATTTAAAACAACAACAACAACAAGAATATATTCACACAACCAAACTGGGAGGCAGGCAAATACTGCAGCATATCATACAGAGAATTGATCACTTTCATAGTCATTCACAAAGCACAAATGGATGACTTAGAAAACCACCAGTTCCTTCAAATAGACCACAGGGCAGAAGATAATGAGCAAGGGTAAGGGATACGTACGTAAGAGCCCAAGAAGCACAAAGTCATGCTCGGTTTTACTGATTTACTAGTAACAAGTAAGAACTAGACATTCGTCTTCTGTCAAAGTGCTGGGAGGGCCGGACAGAGCAAGCCATGGGGAGAAAGGCCGTAGGCGAAAGGTATCCTCCATGGCCTCGCCATCAGGTCCGGCCTTCCGTGCTTGGCTTTCTACCCTGACTTCCTCCAGGGATGGACTGTTTACTGTAAGCTGAAGTGAAATAAACCGTTTACCTATCCTCAAGTACCTTTTGGTCATGGTATTTTATCACATTAACAGAAACCCTAGCCAAGATACACATGACATTTGGCTGCTTGAGTTAAAATTTTTTTTGGGGGGGGGGGGTTTCGAGACAAGGTTTCTCTGTAGCTTTGAAGCCTGTCCTGGAACTAGCTCTTGCAGACCAGACTGGCCTCGAACGCCCAGAGATACGCCTGCCTCTGCCTCCCAAGTGCTGGGATTAAAGGCATGCGCCACCACCGCCCGGCAAGTTAATATTTTTTTAATATTAAATATTTTAAAAATTTAAAAAGGAACTTTATTCTAGTATTTAAATTTTTAATTATGTATGTCTGTTCATGCAGTGCTCAGTGAGGCCACTAGAGGGTGCTGCCTCCCCTGGAGCTGGAAATACAGATTGTTGTAAGTCAGCCAATAGAGGTGCTGGGAACTGAACTCATGTTCTCTGGATAAACTGAGTCATCTCTCCAGCCCAAACAATAATATTTCTCTACATGCAATTATAGAATCCTGTCCACGAAGGAATAAAAGCACATATGTTAAAGTGTAAGTCTTAAGAACATGGCCCAGACTTGAATCACAAACGGAAGAATCCAATGTCACATTAAACACTCTTGGAATATAAACCTATTGACCACAAATACCTATATTAGAATAAAGCAAGAATTAAATGTTTTATATCTAAGCACTTTTATTCTTTAGTTCATTCTCTATAGCACTGTGCTGATATAGTATACACAATAAAACAGCTGTCATGTTAATAAAACAAGAGTAAAAAGCAAATAAAAAGAGACATAGCCCTTGAACCATGTGTATCTGGGGTCATTCTAACAGTGGGCTCTGGGGCTGTTTGAACGCATGGCTTAGTAGGCAAAGGGCTTGTTCTCAGCCTGAGGACCAGACTTCAATCCCCAGCACCCACGTAATGCCAGGTATGGAGGTGTGTATCTGTGATGCCAGTTCTGGGGGTGGGCAGAGACAGCTGTGTCCCTGCAGCTCACTGGCAGGCCAGCCTCACCCAAATCAGGGCGCTCCAGGTTCAGTGAGAGACTTGCTCAAAAATAAGGTGGGAGGTAAGCTAGGAAGGTACCCAACACTGACCTCTGGTCTTCACACCCACATTCATGCACTCATGTACATGTATGCACGTGCGCGTGCGCGCGCGCACACACACACACACACAACATGCCCCTCTGTAGGTACAGGTTCATACACCTCAGATACATACAGTTCACACATTTATATAGGGATTTATGTGATGATGTGGGAATGATTTCTTATTAATAAAGAAACTGCCTAGGCCCATTTCATAGGCCAACCCTTAGGTAGGCGGAGAAAACAGAACAGG
>NC_022027.1:28953540-28955820 GCF_000317375.1 Microtus ochrogaster
AAGATCAAAAGACTAGCCCGGAGGAAGGAAAAAAAAATCTAATAAAGAATTTGCTTGCAAAATATAAAAACAACAATGGTAAAAAAAATAAAAAAGAAAAAAAGAACCCAACATAAAAGCAGGCACTTCACAAAGACTCACAGATGCCAGGCGAGAAGATGCCCATCCCAATAACGTCCCCAAGAAACGGTCAACAGCAAAGCATCACCGCACAGCTCCTGGAGTAGCGGAACCCCCAGGCTGACCACGTCTTGTAGGAAGGGAGACAAGCGGGGACAGAACTGTCATTCATTGCAGGTGGCAAGGCAAGATGGGGCAAACCATGTGGGAAGAAGGCTCGGTACTTTCTTACAAAACTGAACGTGTTCTTCCTGCGATACCCCTCGCCCCTGCTCATGGTTCTCACGCGTAGGAGCTAAACTGTATGCCCATACCACAGCCTGCACGCTGCTTCCAGTTAATTTGTAACAGCTTTGATGGGGTCACCAGAATAGACGCAACCAACCAGGATATTCTTCAGCGGGCACGGGTGGAGGCATCCACACAAGGGGCTACTGCTTGGCATGTTCATGAAGCTAGCCATAGAACCACCAAAACCAGAAGAATCTTTCTAAGATTATTACATTATTTACTTATTGTGTATGTGGTGGGGGGAGAGTGTTCCATGTCCTTGTATCCACGTGGAGGTCCGAGGACAACCCACGAGAGTCAATTCTCTCCTTTGACCAGGTGGGTTCCTGGCATTGAACGCAAGTCACCAGGCTTGGCAGCACCTGTCTTTACCCACTGAACCATCCTGCCTTCCAAGATGGAAGGATCTCAAAGTATATTATTCAGTGGGCAACCCACTCAACCAAATTCCTGGGGAAACCACACCGAGGAGTAAACTGGTTTTAAATCAATTTCAACTTCTCTCTCTCCTTCCCTCTTTGCCTTTTTGAGACAGGGCTTCTCTGCGTAGTCCTAGCTTTCCTAGAACTCGCTCTGTAGACCAGGTTGGCCTCGAACTCAAAGATTCACCTGCCTCTGCTTCCCAAGTGCTGGGATTAAAGGTGTGCACCACCACCCAGCTAACTAGCTCCAAATTAGTATTACTTGTCACAGGAAAGAACAAGTTCTGATGCATGCTCCTGCCGTAGCTGATAAGAACTTGCCTTTGGGAACCTTACTGCCCCCAGAACTGTACGATTGCCAGTTCTTTATCCGCTAAGGTCCATCAGACTTTTTTTGGTTGAATCTTTTAACTTATTTACAATGCAAAGGTCTAAAAAATGAGAAAAGGCTCACTTTGAGAGATAAACATATTCCTGTATTTTGCTGTAACTCTTTCTTTGATCGTTTATTTATTTTATTCTAGTCTACTGTCTGCCTCGAAGTTTCTCTGGCTACTACTGCAGATCGTCTTCCAAGATTTAACTAGTTCTTCCGGGTGCGCTTACTGAAGTTTTGTACTGGCTGTATCACCAGAAAATAAATCAAATCCATTCTTTTTGTTGTTGGTGGTGGTTTTTCTTTTTTTCGAGACAGGGTTTCTCTGTAGCTTTGAAGCCTATCCTGGAACTAGCTATTGTAGACCAGGCTGGCCTCAAACTCACAGAGATCTGCCTGCCTCTGCTTCCCGAGTGCTGGGATTAAAGGCGTGTGCCATCACTGTCCAGCCTAAATCCATTCTTTTTTTGTTTTTTTTTTTTTTTGTTTTGTTTTTTGAGACATTCTTGAATATGTGTTTGGGCTCCTCGTTCTGTGTATTACTACTCTGTTTCTCTGTTGGCTCCAAGCTATTAGTTACTGTGGCTTTGGGGCAGGGTGTTACATCTTGTGCCACACCTTCCTACATACAAACTTCACTACTGCTCACACTGCTGGGCTATACACATCTCTACACGCTAACTTAGGGGAAAAAAATATATAAGAAGACCATGTAGCCGGCATGGTGGCTCACAACTTTAATCCCAATATTCCGAGACTGACATAGGCACATGGATCTCTGCAAATTTGAGGCCAGTCTGGTCTACATAGTGAGCTCCAGGTCAGGCAGGGCTACATGGTGAGACCCTGCTTTAAAAGAAAAGGGAAGAGAAGGAAAACTAAAGTCCATGTTCAGAAGCTGAACACATATCTATATCTTGTTAATTCCAATCCCGAAATATTCTGCTTCTCTACTGTGTGAATGAAATCATTTTTCCACACTAGTTAGTCCAGTCATTTTCTCCTCATTCAACTGTAACGGGTAACATTGTTTTCTCCTCATTCAACTGTAACGGGTAACATTGTTTTCTC
>NC_022027.1:28956120-28979831 GCF_000317375.1 Microtus ochrogaster
GGGTAACATAATTAAAACTTTTGCTTGTTCTCTGAGCAGCTGTTTCAAAAATGTTTATTTATCCTAATTGAAACTATTTCCACTAAAAACAGTTTCTAAACATAGAAGTCCTGTGACATCTCTGGCATGTGTTCAATGTTTTTTTTTTATTTGAAATCTTCCACAGAAATATTCTATATTCCAAAGCTCAAGGAAAACGAGCCATCTTCTAAATAACCCATTATTTACTTGGCTAGAGAATTCCAGTTATGATGGTCTTGACTCCGAATGGAGCTCGGCTCAAGTCATCCTAGAAACCCAGAGATAAGGCAGTATTTAAAGAATATGCTGGCTGGCGGGCGTGGGGCTCATGAGGCCCCACAGCTAGCTGGGAGCTACTGCCAACTGAGGGCTGCCGGGCCAGGGAGAGTCAATTTTCTTCAGGGGTGTGGCTCTTGGTGGGTTGCCATGCTCCAGTGGCTGGCACCACACCCATGTGCATAAGAACAGCACTAAATTGACTCAGTGAGTATTTAAAAAAAAAAAAAAACTTACAAAGGTCTGGGATTAAAGGTTGAAGCAGGAGGATTGCAAACTCACCGCCTGTGTTACACAGTGAGACCTGATCTCAAATAACGTAAAAGGCAACGTGGAAAGCTTTGGCAAGTTCACAACTTGGCCAGAAAAGCAGTGTATGCCATGGTCCAGTTAAGCAGCATAGCACTGTTAACCCTGGGAAGGTTAACAGAGAAGCCATGGTGTTTGTACCGAGACCCTTGGAAAGCTGCCTCAGGAGTAGCCACCAAATCAACAAGTCCACTCAAGACTGGAAATGTGGTCATATAGATTTGTTTCAAAGGCTTTGCTGGCTGAGTGCTTCTCAGAACAGAGCTATGAGGTACCCCGCCCCGACCCGAAGGCCCAGTGAAATATTCCAAGGCTGCAATGGCTGTGGCTCAGGCAGGCCCAGGTTCAGCTGGTACTGACAGCAGAACCTGGCACCATACACAGGACGCCGGCTGTGCAAGCACGCGGAATACACAAGTCACAGAGCGATGGCAGCTTCCACCAAGATTCCAAGTTAGCGTGAGTCCCTTCAGCTAGGCCTAAGGAAGGTGAACTGTGAAGTCTGGATACCCCCAAGAACGTAGAGGTGTCAGCATGGCGCAAAACCTCCTATAGCAAGCTGCAGACAACCCGCAAACACCTGCCCAAGAGACAAGTCACATGCAACGGATGAGGCCAGAGGAGCAAAACACGCAAACCCTGGGAACCCACTCCCTCCAACAGGCCCTGTCCTCCATAGGAAGCGCTAGGATTTAGTGCTGACCCTGTGCTTCTGCCCCGCCTGGAGCCAGTGCCTCTAACCACTTTCCTAGTTCTGGCTTCTGAAATAGCTCACTCTGTGCCTGTAACTTGTAACAGGCACACGTAACTGGGAAGTGTAATTCTCTCTGATTTTTTTTGCAAAGGCTCACAGTTAAGTTTGCCTTCGGTCACAAAGGAGACCATGAACTTGGACTTTTGGGCAATGCCAGAACATTATTAACACTTTAGGGACTTGGGTACAGATGGGAAACATTTTGTACTTAGGCATAGATATGATCCTTTGGGGCTGGCATCAGAATGCCACAGTTTAGATGTTAAGTGTGGTGGTGGGCCTGGTTCAAATGGTAGTGATACCGAGGAGGGAGGACATGGTGGCATAACTAGAAGCATTCCCCCAGGGAACTGCGGGACCCTGGCTAGCCATATCCTCTTCCTTTCTGGGTCTCTGCTTCACCACATGGCCCTAACAGAGGCTTAGAAATGGTGGGCTCATCCAGCCACAATCTAGGAGCCATAATAAACCCTTTCTCTTTACAAGCAATTGTCTCAGGCATCTTGTTATGATGAAAAGCGGGTAGGTTTCAAGGCGTAAAACCCATCTCTATTAAAAATAGAAACAAAATAAAGATGCTGACTTAGGCCTTATTGTTTACTACCATTCTGGAGGCTATAGGTAATATACGTAAATGCAACAACATAAGAAAACTGTCTGGACAGTGGTGTCAAACTTCTTTAATCCCAGAACTCAGGAGACAGAAACAGGTGGATCCCTGTGAGTTTGGGGCCAGCTTGATCTACAGAGCTAGTTCCAGGACAGCCAGCGGTACACAGAGAAACCCTGTCTAGAAAAACCAAAAGAAAAAAGAAAACCAAACACTCTTATAGATATTTTAAAAATACGCAAAACTTTCTATACTATAATTATCAAGAAATAAGGATGGATTTTAAAAAATCTTCCACTCATAAATAGAAAATAAGAGGAGAAAGAGTTGTTAAAGCATGGAGAATTTTACTTTTTAGCCCTGCACAGCCGTGTCTGGAATTCGTTCTGTACACAAGCTGCTCTTGGTCTTCGTGGGAGAAGGAGAAGGTTCTTTGAGTGTGGTGATGGCAAAGACTTATAACTAGTCAAAGTACTGTGGATAAGTAACCGTGAGTCTCAGCCA
This sequence comes from Microtus ochrogaster, assembly GCF_000317375.1. Lineage (NCBI taxonomy): Eukaryota > Metazoa > Chordata > Mammalia > Rodentia > Cricetidae > Microtus > Microtus ochrogaster. Next base: position 28,958,595 of record NC_022027.1, read on the forward strand.
TCAACACTCTACTGAGGCTCAGGGAACATCCCGAAAGAGGCAGAAAGGATACTTTCCATCCAGCCTGACCCCCGGGGCCCCCAGGGGAGAGGGAGAGGGTTCAACCCCTGTAATCTGTCATCTGACTGCAAGACTCCCACTGTGAGCTGCACACCCCAACACACACCGAGGAATAAATAAGATATAATAAAAACAACTTAAAAATTTCATCTAGCCTCACAAACCACTTAAAATACTTAAAGAAAATAATACCACAAACAAGAAAGAGCAATTTTGAAAAGTACTGATACATGAAAGGAAATATAAAGCGTTCAATGACGCATTTGAAAGCACCATAAAAAAAAGACGACACTGTGGAGAGAAACTGGCAGCAGACGGACAAACCACCCAAAAAAAAGCGAACTAGCATGATAATGGGATTTAACTCTGTATGGGAGTAAATCGAACACACTGGCTGAACAGAATAACCGTAGCTACTGTGGGGGAGATGCAAGGAGTTAGAACACTTCACACACTGCTGGCTGAGGCAGTGAGCATTCTGCGCGAGCTGTGGGCATGCTGGCCCTGCAGCCCTCAGCATTGGTTCGCCGTGCAAATGAGAATTCACCCTATGAGCTTACTCAAGGACAGCGAGGGACCACAGGCCAGCTGCAGCACTAACATCCACTTGGCACGTTCCTCAGAGCAAATTAGGAAACTGGCAAACCCCTGAAAAGAATCTATCTGTAGCAAGATTTATTATCACTTCACCCTCTGAGAGACATTTCAGATCCATAGTTGGCATTCTGGCAAAGCTAAGCCTCCTGGCTTGAGGTTCAACTCTGCTGCCCATCCCCGGCAACGTCTTAAATCACAAACAGACGTAGCGGAGTTGGGGTCCTGGCATCCAAAGTTTCTGGAAGCTGCTAACAGTGAGCGTAAGAAGGGTCACTGCCTTACACTAAAGAACAACGACTCAACACTATGACCGCAGTTAGAATTAATTTCGACCATTGCGTTTCTGAAGCTCTGTAAGTACAGAAACCTGTCATATAATATTACCAGGTAGTACGGGGATATTTAAATAGCTGTATGTCATGGAGCATGAGCATAAAAAACAAAGGACCAACCAATAGGACACAGACAAATATGATTCTCTTATTTCCTATTAGAAAGCTTGATGAATTGGCTTTTTCAAGGTTTTAACCATTTTGATCACTGTCCATGCCTTCAGCTATTTATCTTGGTGCTCCACCCTCCTCTGCTTGTCATTATCTGTGATTTCAAGGGGCAAAATTTAAATTATATACTCTAGAATAATTATCAATTCTTCTCTACGCCTAATGCACATTCTTTATCTAGTCTACCTATCAACTCTTAAGCTTACTTAAAGTCACCCACTACTGCATTTTTAAGCTGATGAGCGTGTGCATGGTATCTACATATCCACATGTGGCAGAGTACACGTATGTGTGGGGTATGTACTGGGATCACAGGCAGGTGTCACACCTCCCTGGCTTCCCTGTGAGCTCAGGGGACCAGAACTCACACGCATGCTCAGGGGATCAGAACTCATGTGCATGCTTCTATGGCAAGTTATGGTCAGCCGTAAGCCGTCTGCCAGCCCCTGGCTAACTTTTGAGTTTAGAAGCTGGTAATAATATCTGCCATACTTTCTCAAATTCTTTCTCCTGGGAGATGAAGGGGCAGACCACTCCCCATCCCAACCACCAGAGGCTCCGTGTGCCAACCACAGCGTAAATCACACCAATAACTTGATCGCTGAGCACACTCAAGACCACTATATTGGAATCATCCTCTCTCTCAGTCTCCCGATAGTAAAGATGAGTCATGCACATCCTGTTCCAAACTTTTATGAGAAACCAGCTTAAATAAAATGGTATTCATTAATTGTGTGTAGTGTGGGTCTCCGCTTGCTATAACACTGTTAGTCAAGTATCTGTTAAAAATTATTATTTATCTCTTCATCCTACACTAATTATCATGTGCTAATCAGGTAACTGAAAATACAAGTTATAAAGCAATTTAAATGCTTTCCTACTGTGAATTCTGGCCATATGTAAGATACCATACCTTCCCAAGGAAAGATCTAGTCCTTTAGTTTTAGGCTTCTAGGATCTGGAGAGAGAGTTCAGCCGTTAAGAGCACTGGCAGCTCTTCCAGAGGACCAGGGTTCAATTTTCAGCACCCACATGGCAGCTCACAACTGTCTGTAACTCCAGTTCCAGGAGATCTGACACCCTCACACAGATATACTTGCAAGCAAAACATTGATGCACATAAAATAAAAATAAATAAATAATTTTAAGAAAAGGATTTGGCTTCCAGAGCCTTTCCTATTCACTCAAGTGGATTTTTCTGTAGTTCTCTTTCTGAAGGAGATAAAAACTTTCCTTCTCTAATGGCTAAATTTTAAAAAATAGAAAATAATATGAAAAATGAAAAACAACTCATACAGTCCTGGGACACCACACCATCTGTAAAAGGCTAGCCACCCATGTCTAGGAAGTTTCTTCTTAACGGTGAGAAAGATGCAAATACGCTTATTTCTAGAAGAGAAGTTCAAGAACTCCACCAGCAGTGGAATGTACCATACGCCAGTGACGTGACAGCCTGGACACTGGTCATGCCTACAGTGAGCCAGATGCCTCTCAGGCATCATGTTTGAGATCTAAGTCATCAGTGCCAAGGGCATCCAGAGGAGCTACTGGCTGCCAAGGCTTCTGCCCCACAAAGGTGTAGAAGGGATGAACGGCAGCCACGCTGAGGACACGAGAAGTCCAATAAGGAGAGACGGAACACGGTATCTGCAAAGTAGGGTAGTGACGAGGGGTCCAGCAAACAGGTGCAGAACGCACACGAACAGGAAGCAAGCAGGCAGGAAGACATTCAACCAGGGCTCAACCATGGAAAGGACCCATTGGTGGATTCGGTAGGGTTACGGTTTTTTCCAGGTTGTCTGGCTTTGTTTTCTAAAACCACAAGAGCAAAGCAGACACCTTATTTGCAGGAAGTGACCCAACAGAGTTTGACAAAGGAAGAAAGAGCAGGAACCAGAAGTGGATCATCACCCCTTTTCACAGGGGTCACCTAAGACTATCAGAAAACACAGACGCTTCCCTTACGATTCATACCAGTAGCAAAAGGACAGTTATGAAGTAGCAACGGAAGTAATTTCATGGTTGGGGGGTCACCATAGCATGAGGAACTGTATTAAAGGGTTGTGGCATAAAGTTGAGAACCACTGGCCTAGAGGGGAGGGTGCGTTAGGACCAGAGTCTGCGGTGCCCTTGGGCTGGGGGAGAGGCAGCTGGATGAGTGAACAGGACTCTTCTGGGCTCCATACCTTAGCACAAGATAGGACCCACCATCTGACAGACGACAGTTCATAAACCACCTTAACAGAGGGCACAGGAAAGGGGACAGTCACAACCGGCTATGCTTTACGAAGCAGGCACTCAAAATTTCACAGGGAAACCACACTGAACTTTGTGTAGAGTCTCAGTCGCCCACAAATGTGGTGGCGTTCTTGTTAGAGTTTCCTGATTATGTATTCCATTCTTTTTTTTCTATCTTTCTCTTTCTTTCTTTTTGTTTTTGTTTGTTTTTCAAGACATCTGACATCTCTATGTAGCTTTGGAGCCTGTCCTGGAACTTGCTCCAGGCTGGTCTCGAACTCACAGAGATCTGCCTGCCTCTGTCTCCCCAGTGCTGGGATTAAAGGCCCAGCTTTCGTATTTCATTCTTATACTCTGTTCTTATTCTAAAATTTAGCAGGTTAAAAAAAAATAATAAACACAAACATTCAATAAGTAACCAGCTATACTTTTTAAAAACCACAATCTTATTTTACCAAATGAGGTAGGTCTAGTTTAAGGATTTAGAATAATATTAAAAAAAAAAAAAAGATAAAGCAGGCTTGACTCCAAGGCCAGTCCTATCAGAAGCACATCACAAAGAGCTCACACGCAGAGGAACACTGAGCTGGCTTCCTGTCTAGGATCCATCTCCTAAAATAAAGACTTCTCTTCAGGGCAACAAGCAGGGAGGGATTGATTATTTTTCATGACAACCAACATGCAGTCTCAACAGCTAAATCACTGGAATGGGTGGCTATGGAAACGCCACCCTACAGAATGGCCTCAGAGGAACCTCGCTGACAAGACCCAGCACCTCCCCTGTCACAGCCAAGACTTAATGTTCTACCTCTTCAATGTCTTGCATCTATGACTAAATGAGCTGACATTCTGTAATGGACTTAGAAGAGTGTCTTCCATAAAATAATTCTGTATTTGTAACATAAAGACACTGCCCTCTGTTTAACCTTCCTCTCTCGTGCCTACTACAGGGGCATTCTAACTCATAACCACACGCAGTGTGTCTCTCTCTCCACTCTCTCCCTTCCCCATCCCACACTTGATTGAACTGACTCAGCCATTGTCATCAATGGTTCCCCATTTAGTTTCAAATCAAAATCCCTGAGAAGGTTTTCAAGATCCTCTGTGGTCTAGCCCCAGCTACCGATCCAGCCTTGGCCCCCACTCTTCCCCACTCCCGACGCTCCAGCCAAGTCAGCCACAACCCGTCCAGTCTCCTGCACCTGACAGCTCTTCTGTCTATTCTATGCTTTTCCTGAACTGCTCCTACCTGACTCTTCCTTCAAAATTGCTCAAGCAGCACTGCACCGGAAGTCCCTAATAAACTATGAAAGACTAAAGGAAGCATGTAGGTGTGTAGGACTGGAGGGCAGGCAAGGGGCCTTAACGTTCTTTAGGCTATCTGAACCTTAAAGAAACAGAAAAATCAGAAATCTGTCAGCTGATGAATGGATATTGAAAATGTGCTATATTTGCTATTCACACAATGGAATTTATTCAGCCATAAAAGGTAATGAAGTGCCAATACATGCTGCAGCACTGTATGACGCTGTTATACCAAGTGTCTAGAGGAGCAACAGGACACAAAGTAGATCATACTGTGACTGAGCTATTTTTAGAATCAGGGTATTCCTCATCAGGCCATCGTGATTGAATGGGGGGCTTATGAATGTGTGTGTAACATGAGGGCATGCATGTACACGCACACAAACACACAAACTATACATCAGACCAGGCCCCCAAAGTTCTGCAATAAATGCAAAGTTTTACTTCAAAGACCATTATGATTTTAAGAAATTTAGATAGAAAGTATGATGCGGGTGGGGATCACCCATCTGTGATCCAGGAACAACATTTCTGAGTACTAAAAGCTATTTAAGACTTACTCCATTGTGCCAATCCAAGCAATCTATGCAAATTTAGTCCCTTAACACACCATATCGAATTCACATCCTAATGTACAAGATGGTTAAACTGGGTCAATTTATCTCTTCTACTGTCTGTGATAAAAACGGAACCCTTTGAAATACTAGCTGCCATGTAAGATTATGTAAGCAGAGATAATTCTAAAAATACGTTCACAGAAGGTACTGTCCACACATCTGCCCCCTTCACCAATACCACAGATAATAACGGAAGAGGCGGAAGCTTGCCTGGCCTTATCAGTTTGGGAGGGAGAGGGGGGACTCTACCAAGTTTGTAAAGAACAACACCCTCTATGTGCAGCTGGTTTCACAGAATGTCCCTGACTCTGTTTGTTGTTGCTGCTGCTGTTGTTTAAAAGAGTGATGCCTGACAGTGTTGGCGCAGAGTCAAGCCCTGAATTTAGGCCACACAAATGTGGCTTCATTGTTACAGGAAGACAAAGGCTCAGCTTTCAGCAAACTTCAGTAGGGCTGCATGGACATTCCGCCAGCTAAGCAGTCCAGCTCGAGGGCCTCTGCCATTAGAACCCAACGTAGCATCTGACCTACCAGGAACCAGGCAAGCACATCATGTAAAGAAGGTCTGCTACTGTCAATGACAGGCACTGTGGTTAGGGTCCAGCGAGTCAGGAAGACGCGAGATTTTTCTTTCTTTTTCCTTTACTCTTGAGGGGGGTGCGGGCAACATTTGAAATAAAAATTTAGTGGGATTTCTTTTTCATCTCTTTTTTTTTTAAAGCTACCTAACAAATCCTGTTGTTCTCTGCTCTCCCCAAGAAATTCACTAAATGGAACGTAATAAATTATTATTTTTTTTGGATCACCGTGGTATGGTTTCATACAACTTTGCCCCAGGAATTGTTCCCCTGAGGGGAGTGTTAACATAAAATATTTTCTAAACTTTTAAGTTTTTTTCTGTTTATTCTTTTTTATATATTTTACTTTTTGAGAACATCTTACATGAGCACTGCATCTACCTTACCTTCACCCCACAGCTCCCCCATGTTCCCAATCCCAAATTCATTACCTTTGCAATTATTACTATATAATGTATATATATATATGCATGCATGTGTATATATATATATATACACACACACACACACACACACACACACACATATAGCTTATGGAGTCCATTAGCTCTGTTCATAAGAACATGTGTCCAGAGCATGTCATTTAATAATCAGATAACAGGAGGCGGGCCATATATTTACCTTCTTATCGTCTATGCTATTTGTTAATTTATTCCAAAAAAAATGACTACATCTTTACCTGCTCTGTTAGGTGCTCAGACATTTCCTAGAGCGCAGCGAAGCAATAAGTATACAAAGAAAAACAAAAAGACAACCAATCTATACCCCGAGGAGAGCACAATCAAGTAGCAGAGAGGGAGAGGCGGGAGGGGGTGGCAATGACCAACGACGCCCAAAGGGAAGCACAGGACAGATGCAGCGAGACTGACGGCAAGGATGGGTGACGAAGATGACGTGTTTCGTGCAAAGCAGACAGGATGGGACAGGATAGGGTACACTGTGGAGCAGACAGGATGGGGTGCCCTGTGGGGCAGACAGGATGGGGTGCACTGTGGAGCAGACAGGATGGGGTGCACTGTGGAGCAGACAGGATGGGGTACACTGTGGAGCCGACAGGATGGGGTGCCCTGTGGGGCAGACAGGATGGGGTACACTGTGGAGCCGACAGGATGGGGTGCACTTGGAGCAGACAGGATGGGGTACACTGTGGAGCAGACAGGATGGGGTGCACTGTGGAGCAGACAGGGAATGGGTAGCAGGGGGAACGGAACCAGCCACAGCAGAGCAGCACGCTCCCAGAGTGGGGTGAGAATGGCAAGAGACAGATGGGATGGACAGAAGCTACAAGAGGGAAAACTTTATTCTACAGGGAACAGAAAGACTGGTAGGGAAGGGAAGGACTTTAAGGGAAGGCAGTTTAAAAAGAACCTTTAGCAGCAAACAGAAGCTACAAACAGGATGTAAAAAGGATATGATGGAGATAATCCAGGTGGCCATGTCCCCGCCCACTGGGAGGAAGGGTGTGTGTGCATTTATGCGGGTGTGTGTGTGTGTGTGTGTGTGTGTGTGTGTGTGTGTGTGTGTATGCCAGAACAGCCAGGAGATCACAAGGAAACTCAGAAGGTGGAGGGACAAGTCTGGGCCATGACTAAAGGAGTGGAATGAAGGGGCTCACTAACAAACCCTGGTCTCTGGGTCACAAAGTCCTGGATGCCAACCAAGCCTGACTGCGAACCTAGGGAATATCCCAGTACTCCAAAATAAGCACTGAAAAGCCTCCTCCCTCTCTGTATCCCCCACCCCTGTGTTAATGCCACTTTTTCCACCCCTGTCCTCCCAGGTCATTTCACGGGCCACCATCAGCTGGTAGTCACGGGGGTATGCATGTCACCTCTCGACCACCTCACTGTAACTGTCATGACGGGCGACCTCTCCCTGAGTAAGCTCACAGAGAGCAGAGACCCATCTGCTTCCTTCTGGATCCCACAGCATACACTCAATCCATGCTGGCTGATTCAAAAGTGTTGGTGTGAGGAAAGAATCCCTGGAAAGAGACAGGTCTTAATAACCCCGCCCCTTCTGTGCTGACATACACTGATACTGACCAAATTAAAGACACCCGCCCATTTCCCAGGCCTCAGGCAGACATGGTTGGGGCCTTACTAAACCCTGACCCTGGCGATATATTTTCAATATTAACACATTGCTTTGTAACTCTGAAACCATCTTCGATATGCAGGATGAATGCCCAAGGGCAACGCGTTACCCAGCCACTGAATCTCTCTCCTACTGGCACAGCTAAAAACCCGAGGCTTCGCGAGCATCTGCTTTGGGTTCACTCTCAGATTCAGGGAACATGACTAAACCAGATTTGGCTGTGGCTGTGCCTGGCTGCGGGACAGATAGTACACTAAGTTGCTCTGTGAGCAGCTGCTGTGACATAATAGGCTGTTCTTCTACGTGAGTGTGCTAATTACGCCTTTGGTCGGCTCGCTATAGATAGTGTGCTGAGGACAGGAGAAGGGGAAGCCAGAAGGATTACTAACTCTGAGCTATCTACATACTGAGCTCGATCAACCTCCTGAGTCCCCCAATATTTCAACTATGTTCACTCACTTGAAAACTCTCCTAAAACTAACAGTTTCCTGCCATCGGGCAAGGTGGCATCTGCGTGTGAAAAGAACTACTTAACAGACCAGAAATCAATGAAGTCAAAAGGCACAGCCAGGCGAGGCAGACCCCTTCAGAATGTCTGCAGTGAGCTCTCCTTCATGTCAGCATTTGGACTTGCATCTCATTGGCTTATGAAACAAAACTCCATTAAATAAGTCTTCTCATAAAGAGCTGGGCAGGAAAGACTTTAAATTTAATCTCTCATGTTTGATTCATTAGGCTACTTGGGCACCAGCAGCACAGTTAGAAGCGAGATCGAAGGGATTCTGTGCCCCCAGCTCTCTGCTACCTACATGACCTTGGGAGAGTCACGATTTTTCTACGCTTCAATTTTCTTTGCATAAAACAGTCCTGATAACAAGGCTGGAGCTCGCGCAATTCATTACTCTGATCTCCTAAGTTGATGGTGATGATTACTTTGGCAGCAGAGTAAAGAGTCGGAGATGATAAATCTTATCGTAAGTGCTCTGAGGGTTTTTCAGAGAAAAAGTAACCACTGAAAACAGACTAAATGAAACCAGTATTTCTGCCAAATCATCTGAGGGAAGGACTTAGGGAGGATGGCACTTGCTTCCCGACGTAAGTGAACTGGAAATATATTCTCCTGGTGCTCTTTCTCATAAACTCCAGCACATATGACAACCGCCCGCTGCAACTTCAGTTACAGCAGAGGAAAGTTACTGCCAGCCTGTGAAACCGCCTGCTGCCTGGAGACAGTGGATGCTGCTGCACACACACTCGGGGCTAACAGCACTGTGGAGCGGCCCTGGACCCGCACGACCCTGCAGGAATCCCAGCTGACTTGTCACCTTCCCCATTTTTGATGGATTCTGAGAAACTTTGCCAGAATAACACACTCAAGAACAAGCCCGAGGCTGGCAAATTTCGTCAAGGAAACCTAACTCCCCAAATCACAACCGCCTCGCGTGTGCACCTCAAGATTCTCATCTGACAGATGGCCACGGGAGAGCACGCTCTCCAGGGTACTTTCAAGGCTCTGATTCTATCTGGATGGGTCTGGGGAGAAGGCATGCAAGGAATGGCAAGAATATTCACAACTCAGCATTCCCCCCAAGCAGGCATCTCTACTCACAGCTGCTGCTCCAGGACTTTAACAAGGACTTTATGCTAATTTCGAAACACACAGAATCCTGTAGACTCAACATTGTGTCTTGGCTGGCTGCAGGAGCTGTGGCAGCAGTGGCAGCAGCGGCGGCCGCAGTAGCGGCAGCAACAATTCTGTGGCTCTGGCTCCCGGCCGCTGTCCTCCTGCCTCTCTCGGGCGGCAGAGTTCTGGCCCACAGTGCCACGGCTTCATTACCATGCAGTCTGGCGGTGACGCACAACTATAGTGGAAGCGCTGCTTGATGCAGATGAGGTGCCCAGCTGAATTAAAGCTTACAAGTTGATTCCAAGTGCCCTGAAGGACACCCTCACCTTTCTCTGTGCCGACCTGCATGTGGCCAACAAAACCTGCCCCGTTTGCACTCAGATTGCCAGTCTGAGGAGCCTGCAGCTCATGGGGGGGGGCTGCCAGGAAACAGGCACAGGCTGCTGCTCCCTGCCCTTTGATGCCAACTCTCCTCACAGCAAAGGGCCTTGAAAACAGTTTCTTAAAATGAATTAGCATAAGATCTTTAATGTCTTCCTTTAATAGCTGGTGTCCTCCTCGAAGGGGTGGGTGGGGGTGCAGCAGTCTCCTAGGGGACTTGAGCAGTACATTCTCTCTACCACCACCGTGGGTTTTGTTCAGCATGCTTACGATGAGACCGAGTCCACGGGCCCACTCACCCCACTGGAGATAATGCCGCCTAATGGAATGAGAGATGATGTCATGAACACTGCCTGAGCCTCCTCTGGCAGCTCCAACCGCTCAGCTCAGGACCAAGCTGTTTTCTGGTGCCTGCAACTTCTTCTAAAGAGCTAAGAGTCAGGTAAGCGGGCTGTTTGAAAGCAGCCTCTTCTATTTTTAATGAAGCATTCAGTTCCCATGAAAGACAGACAGCCAGAATGTCAGTGAACAGACAAAGTATCCACTGGTCAGATAAACGCATCTGGACAACTTCATTCTATGGAAGAGGTTCTCAGATGAAAATACACTGTCCAAAGCATAACTGCTCTTTAAAATGAGGTCACACAACCAAAACAAATCACATTTCATGCCAGTATCAGGAGGAAAAAGCACTTTCACCCCAATCGGTTTACTGCATCTTTAGAGGACAAGAGGCATGTGTTCAGAGGTGTTCCTTCTCATATATAGAAATACATTTGTAGCGAACCATCTGCATTATTGCATTCTTTAAGTACCACAGAGAGTAACTGCAATTATCAAAGTCATAACTGAATAAATTCAGTTGCGGTCAAATTGCTAGCTAGGCTAAAATAACATCTTCCCATGCATGAACACCATTCACTACATACAAAAGGACAATCGCATTCATTAAGACATATTCAGCGGCAACAGTACAGGGGCAGATGTCCGAAGCTGTGTGAGCTTTTTGCTTTGTTTCTTTTTGTTTTTAGAATAGTTCAAGAAATCTGATACAAATGTGGACCATTCCAATTCTTAAACTAACAAGAAAATCTAAACTAAGGGAGGAAAGGCTGACTAACTCAGAACTCAACTCCACACCGGGACCCAGGGCTGACCAATATGGAACCCATTCCCACCCCAGGACACAAGGCTGACCAACATGGAGGCTAACACCACACCAAGACACTGGGTTGACCGACATGGAACCCAACCCCACCCCAGAACACAGGGTTGATTGACATGGAACCCAAACCCACCCCAGGACACAGGGTTGACCAACAAGGAACACAACTCCACCCCCAGGACACAGGGCTGACTGACATGGAACCCAACTCCACACTGGGACACAGGACTGACCAACATGGAATCCAACTCCACACCAGGACACGGGGTTGACCAACATGGAACCCCAACTACATGTGGCATGCCAACATGGAACCATAATCCCATGCTGAGATGCCAAAGCTGACCAAGCGCAAACCCCAACTCCACATCACTGTCATTTGCTTCAGCTATTAAAAAAAATTTAAAGGTCAGCTAAGAGCAGAGTTTCCCCTCATTCAAAGAAGAACCAAGGCATCCAGAAGTTAAATGAACAAACGATATCCCACAGTCCAAAAGCCCAACCTCCCACATCCTATTCTTGCCTGTGTCTCTTTTTTTAAACACTTTTTAAATATTTATTTATTTATTTATTTATTTATTATGCATACAATATTCTGTCTGTGTGTATGTCTGCAGGCCAGAAGAGGGCACCAGACCTCATTACAGATGGTTGTGAGCCACCATGTGGTTGCCTGGAATTGAACTCAGGACCTTTGGAAGGGCAGGCAATGCCCTTAACCACTGAGCCATCTCTCCAGCCCACATCCTATTCTTGTATATTAACAGTGAACAGACACAGTGCTACAAAAACTACAGATTTTACAAAAGTCAGTTTGCATTTTGTTCTTAATTACAGTATTCCCCAAAGTCTGTGGGGGATGGACACCTGAACCCAAACAAACGACAGCATTAAACACCAAAGCTCGGAACTGAAGCATAGCAACTGGACCACTTGGTACATGGCATCCAGTACTCTGCCATGTTCTTGCTGCCCCTGGTGCGCTGGGCTCACCCAAGACTTAAGAGCAAGCAACTTGACACTGTCTGACTACAACTTCCTATAAAAGTAAGTGAGATTCATTCCTAGTAAACCTTCAGAAGTATACAAGTGTCATACAGAACTTAGTCTGGTGACTTTGGGAGAAAGGTGTAAATAATAAGAAAATTTCTCTTGCCTTTACAAATGGACTGTTTCCTTTTTAAATCTGTCTATTTAGATATAAAAGAATAAGCCAGAATCTGAAGTTTCTATTTTACATAATCAGTATATGTGCACAGGTGTGTGTATGTGTGTGTGCGCACACGCACGCACAAACATTCCATTTATATCAGAAGCTCGCTATAAATACAATGCAGGTGAAATGGTATTTTCCATTTATATATTGACTAATCTAGCATACGAGCAGAGCCTGGTTCTAGCCAAACCTTATTCTAAAGTATAAAGAACACAATAAACTGTTATTCGTTCAAGTCCTGATCACAAACACCATAGCAATACTTACTTAATGGAGCATTTCCTTTCTACATCTTCTGATGCTTTTATTTGCCAAACCACCAAACTATTAGCTTTTGGGGGGGGGGGGACACCACATACACACCCAGCAATCCTTGTAGAAGGCCATGGAAGAGTCCCGCTGTGCTCCAATTTCTTTCTCAATCCCTCAATGACTAATACTCTTTTTAAGTTACACAAATAACGACACTGCCATTGTTCTTCAAGTGAGTGCTCTCTTGTTAAACTGCCAATCAATTACATCAGCCAAGACATAGCCTATTGCAAGGTCTTCGGATTACCAGAGACGCCATATTTTCATTTTCCACTTTGTAAACGTGGAATCCTCCGTATTTTCACGTCACTGCCATGAAGACAGCAAGAGAACTGTTTCTAGATGTAGCCTTGGCAAAGCACCCCTTAGCTATACTCCTCTTCCCACTTTAGACTACAATTTTTCAGGCTATGAAAATGATGTTTTAGAATGCCAGAAATTTATAGTTTCAATACAGGCTATTCCCATTTGTCTTCAGACCCTATTGCTGACTTTGATCAGAGGACATGAAGAAATCAAGTTGGCATTCATCTGTGAGCTTCCTCCTTGCTGCTAGATTTCACAGTACTGGGGGGAGGAGCAGCTGGGAGAAAAAAGTCATCAGCAGTCTTACCCAGCTTGAATCCTATGAATTGTTATAGTCACTGGCATGACAAGATAAGCCCATGGGTTCAATAGTGGCACAAATGTTATAGGAGTAACCACCAGCTTTCTGATTGGATTTAAACCTGTTCTACAAAAGGAAACATAAGCCTGGTACCGCAAATCTGGCCAAGAACCAGGGCTGAGGAGCTCATAGGTCCCAGGGAAAAGTCTACAACTGCTCTGTCAAATAGCCATACTATCAAACTCTGCTCTACAGTCATATCATCAGCACAGCCCTCAGACAGCACCAATGTATCTATATCATATGCCTCCCCCAAGGATCAGGGACCACTCACTGTGGAAGATGGGGCGGAAGGATTCCAAGAGTTGGATGTCGGAGAGGATTCGGATAAAACAGTGTCTTCTGGGCGTGATGGAAGCACTTTGTTCACAAGCTAACAGCTGCCCTGGTTCCCTACAGAAGAACTACTCAAGATCCAGCCAATCAACATCCAGCACTGATTGGGGAGGGGCTCATGAGCCCCCACACCCAACTGAGCAGCTATTGACAGTTGATGACTTCTGGGAAAGAAAGAGTCCCTTTCCTTTAAGGGTGTGGTCCTTGGTAGGTGGACCACACTCCAGTAGGTGGCCTCACACCAATGAGTGTACGAGCAGCACAAACTGAATTTGGCGGGTGGTCAGTAAAACAAACAGAAAAGGGCACAAAGTTGGGAGGTGGTGGGGAAGAAAATGTGGGAGGCGGTGGGGGAGGAGGGTGCAATGATAAAAACACACTCTATGAAATTCTCAAAGAATGTTTTAAAATAATACATGTTTAAAAAAAAGAGACCCACCTTTTGCGGCCACCCTCCCACCATGGGCTAGATACTGCAGCAAACACAGGGTACAAATGATGACCACGCTGGGTCTCTTGCCCTCCAGGTGTTGGAAGGTAGGTGTCCCCCTCCTTTTAATTGGTTCCCATTAAATCAGTGCCCTTTCAAAAGACTCTACAGTTTAGCAGAAGGTAGACTCCATACACCGAAACACCAGCAAAACCCCCAGGAAAGCATACAGAACCCTGCTCTCTAGAAGGGAGGGATCCGAACAAAATGTTCCCTGGCACTTGGAAAAGTCTGAGTTAACTTAAAATATCACACTCTCCACTGGAAAGTCAGGTTCTGAGAGAATTCCTTAACTACTAACTCATTTTAGGAAAGGACTCAAGTGCATGGATCTGTCCTCATTGTAAGAGCTTCACCAGCGTCTCAAAAACTCTGAACACTGGTGTCCAAAATTAGCACATACGGAAAAGAGCGAAAATATCGGGAGCTTCTCTCTGGAAAATGTCAAATACCCTTCCACTCCTGGAGACTTCCACAGCTCCCCCGGATTCCAGCCTCTTCAGGAGATTCTCCTCTTCGCTGGAGCTTGGAGGAGACATTGAAAGGCTCGAGAACAAAGACGCTATCGGGTCCGTTACATAATTACCAAATATGAGATGCAACACGGGAAAAAACTGCAAAAACAGCCTCCTGTTTTGCTTTGGGACTTCATTAAAAAAACAAAATGTTGATGGTGTGGGTGCGTACCGCTGGCTGGCACTGGATTCTCACTGTGCTCACTCCTGACCTCTGTCTTGTCTGTCCTTCTTTGTATTGCTCAAAGTTTCTACAAGGTTTGATGTCTTAAAGCTGTCACTACCAACCAGAGGCGAGAGCTCCTTGGATAAATGATCAGGTTCCAGAGTCAGGGCAGGAAATACACAAGGAAAATCCAGAATATTCTGCAGGGTCAGGAAAGAAAGCTAAAAACAAACAAGATGGAGGAGCAGCCAAGGGGGAAGAGGCCAACTTTGGGAGGTAAGTTTCAAGAAGGCTGGGTGGGTGGGTTCCTCATGCTGCAAGGCAGCAGTGTCTCAAGAGGTGGTTCTCCAAGTAGGAGATTCTGAACTAGTGGCGGCCTGCAGCCCCTGGGACTCTACAGGGCATCTCTACCAGCAGGGAGGATCAAACTGCATGCGGCCTCTGGTCTTGAACTTCCAAGCCTTCGGGGTCAGAACAAATAAACCTTCGCTTCTGTTTAATTATAGCAACACAAAATGACTAAGACGCTGATATAAATAAACCACTGGGCAAATAAATAGGAAGAAGAGGAAAATCTTCCACTGTGCAGAAAGGAGGAGGCTTGAATGCCCCCCTTTGAGTGGATGCCTGGCAAGCTGGCCTCTGAATGACAGCTGAGAACTTTTCAGAGTGCCCACCACTCCTGAACTACCGTGAGTGGCCGGCTCGCCATACCTAAATTACACACATAATGTGGGTCCTGCTTTTGTTCCAGGACGCTAAGGTCTGGGTATCTGCCGAGCCTAGGATGCCTGCATAAACCAGCCTAGATAAAGCCCGGACAGTAAGTGTCTAGTGAGCTTGGGCCAGCATCAGTTCCCTAGTGTTTTGGCTCACTCACTGTGAGACAGAAAATGAACAGGAGAAAGATGATTTTAAGAGGGAGAAATCTGGAAGATATTCCCTCAAGCCAGAAGATCAAGGGGCTCTTTGGTTGTTTGGTTGTTTTTTTTTGTTTTGTTTTGCTTTGTTTTAAAACAGGGTCTTACTATGTAGCCCTGGCTGTCCTGGAATTCACTCTGTGGACCAGGCAGGCCTTGAACTCAAGAGATTCGCCTGCCTTTGTCTCCCCATTGCAGGGATTAAAGGTGTACGCCACTAAAGCCAGCCTATGACCGAGGCTTTTATTAGTGATAACTATGCTGACGGACCTAGTGCTCTTCATAGACCATGGTGAGAAGAACACTTCACCTAAACACTTACTTCCCAGAACAAAAGCCCAGCTTAATCATGAAGGCAAGAAAGGGAGGGATAAATCCAAAGTAAAGAGTGACTGCAAAATAGGAAGAAGCAGGACAGACAAAAGCTTTCACACAATGCTATGCAAAATGACATGCGAACTTATAAATTGTTTATTTTTATAATTTTCCAGGCAATATTTTCAGACCACAGAAGCTGCAGAAAGTTAAACCATAGATAAAAGAGAATAAGAACAAGTGAATCTAAACCAGCAGATCCTCTGGGCTGGACCTATAGATTACAGATCCTACAGGTAGAAAAAAAAAAAAGATCAGTAAACTTGGACAAATGGGTGCATACTCTCTCCAACAGAAGCACAGACAACAAAACGCGGTATGATGACGACAACAGCATGAGCAAAGCCTCAGCAACAGATGGAAAGCCACAAGTGCATCTAGCTTAGTAGAGGTGGCATCTGTGCAGGACTGGGACACAAAGTCCAGCATGTCTTCTAAAGTTGGTAAGACTACAGATAGATCCAAACAGATCCTTGTTTTCTCAAGCAAACACACACACACACACACACACACACACACACACACACACACACACACACGTGCATGCCAAAATCCAACAGAAACTTCTGAACCCAGAGGTAATGAAGTTTGTAAAGTAACAGAAAATGATTAACTGCATATGGGGGAACAAAGATTAAAATGAATGTGGATGTCGCATCTAAGACGTCCAAGATGGAATGGTTACTGGAAAACTCAATAAACAAACAAAAAAAATGAACAAAAGAAGCTGCCACTCTAGAGCTCTATATTCGGAGAAAGTGCCTTTGGGGGAGAAAAAGTAAAAATTTTTTCAGAACAGACCAAATGTGAAACAATTTATCACTGACAAAATCTGCACCACAGAAGCAAGAGAGAGAGAAGTATTAAAGGGTTCTCAGGTAGAAAAGCGATCAGGAAACTGAAGGCTTGCATCCGTATAGTCAAGTGAAGGGCACCAGGAGCGGTGAGCATGGAGAGAAATGTTTCTCATTTTAAATGTTTTTTCCAAAGTTAACCAGCAGGCTAAACATGCAGTTCAGTGAAGGGTGCTTGCCAGGCACGCGCCAACGCGCCAAACCCTGGGTTCAGTCCCCGGCAAGCACCATCAATTAATTAAGGCAAAACAAATCGCTAAAGCCAAAGTGACTCACAATATATCCCTGGGTAGAAATAAACCATTTTACTCCAGAGCTGCAGAAATGGCTCCGGGGTTAAGGACACTTGCTGCTACACCAGAGGACCTGAGTTTGGTTTCCAGCATCTGTGTCAGGTGGCTCACAACATCTGTAACTCCACCTCCAAGGATCTAGCATCTCTGGTCACCCTGGTTACCTGCACTCATGTACCTACATACAAATACACACACCGCTGGTGTGTTCCTGGCATGGGTGCCATGAGGTATGATCGCTGGTGTGTTCCTGGCATGGGTATTGATAAATAACTGAACTTGTCCCTAGCTTTCCCTTTCAGTTCTTTCTTAATCTTTCACACGTTTAAAAAACAATGCTTCCTCTGCTCTGAAAGGAACAGTCCAGACCCCATAAAAATACTTTCTTCTTTGCCCTTGCAAACCATACCAATTTGCCATCCTTTGGCACAATGCTAAGATATTATTTCTGAATGAAACCAAAAACCTGCTATTTCTAAGATCTTTCAAATGCATTCTCCAGATCTTAAAAACCCTCAGCAGAAACTTAACTGCCTGAAACAACAATTGTTTTGAACACAATGTTAGTGAGAATCAAGTGGGGTTTTTTTTTAGAATTTATATTTTTGGAGACTGTTAGCCTATGTATATTTACATAACATAACGTATATATGGGTTACTCCCAACAAAAGAATTGCTAACACTGACATGCTTGCACTGTGTGCTTCATAGCTGTCTGGAGCAGGACTAGACCTCTGGGAAAGAACTAGAGAACATCTATGAACTGGGGATTAGCCAAACAGGCTTTGCGGCTCCAGTCTGGGAGCCTCATGTTCAGAGCATGAGGTTGGTAGGGTTTGCCTCTGTGCCAGACAACCACAGAGTGACCTGGGGCTGCCCCACACAGGAAGCCCTTCCACACACGGTAAACAAAGGCTCCAGTTGGCTCCAGTTATCCGTGCCTTTCTCTCCTAGATCAACTAGAGCGCTCAGCGATAGAACCACCATGGACATCACTCTTGTATGAGAGAGGGCCATTAGGAAGGCTGCAGCCAAACAGGAGGAAGAGTCTCAGCCAAGAAAGGAAAGCCACCAGATGTCAAGACTAAGGTCCCACTGAAGAGAGCCCTCCATGTGAACCTCAGGAAGTAACAGCAGCAGCATTTCCTTCAAAGATTTCATTTCTGCCGTCCCCGGGGCACAGCACACCTCTTCCACAGTGACAGTGTGGACAGAGCTCTGGGCACAGACACAGGCATAGCAGAGATACCTCTGCTCATCGCTGGGCCCATCTCAGCTAGTGCGTTGGTCCACATCTTCAGATGGAGGACCCCAAGGGCATCATTCATCTTCCATCTAGGTGTTCCCAACTTGTACAGTGCCCTTCATAAATGTAACCACATGAACTCTGCTATTCGTCTGATGAGTCCCTCAGCATCTTAAGTCACGTCTTCTGAGACCCCTACATTGCTGCGCATTCTCAGTTCCTCAGTAAGTATTCAATTGGAAAGAGAAAACTCAAAAAACAAAGCAAACAAAAAACCTCATGTCGTCCCAGCACTCGGGAGGCAGAGGCAGGCAGATCTCTGTGAGTTCAAGACCAGCCTGGTCTACAAGAGCTAGTTCCAGGACAGGCTCCAATGCCACAGAGAAACCCCATCTCGAAAAACCAAAAAACAAACAAACAAACAAAAAAACCTCATGTCAAAGATGTGGATCATTCAGGATTAGGAAGGAAACATGGAGACAAGTCCATACCATTACACGAGCTAGCCAACACAGAAAAAGGGGTCATGCCTGGCTAATATGTGCTAAAAAGCACTGTATTCGAGAGAGTCTAATTTCAAAATTTTAGTAGTCTTTAAAGCCCTATTTTAAATGTTCTAAAGTCACAGTTCATTTTTCATAGGAGTTCCCTGAGTGATTTGTCTTGATTTTTGTTTACTGTAGTTTGAGGCACCATATTGTTGTATCATCTGGGCTGGCCTTGAACTCATGACCCTTCCGCCTTTAGGTTCTGAGTACTGGGACCAGTTTTAGGTACGCCCATGGTGAGCACAGTGACGTGTGAGGCTTACACTAAGGGAGCTGGGGAGGCGGCTCAGTCCCTGAAGTGCTTATGAAGGCCCGAGTTCCAACCCCACCGCCGGTGAATAAGATGGGTGCCTGCAATCACAGTGTTGGGGTGACAGACAGGAAGTCACGAGGGCTGGCTGGCCAGCTGTGCACTCCAGTCTCTGGGAAATACTCTGCCCTAAGAAGATGAGGTGGAGAACAAGGAGAAAGACCTGACATCAACCTCTGCCCTCCACAGTCATGTGCGTACATGTGCACAAACACCTGCCTGCGACACACACACACACACACACACACACACACACACACACACACACAAAAAAATGTGCTTATGGTAACTTTGTTTCTTTTTTTAACCATTTTATTTTTATTTACATGTATGTGTGTGCATCTGTGTGACTACTACCGTGTGTGGAACTGTCAACAGAGACCAGAAGAGGGCATCAGATCCCTTAGGTCTAGAGAAACAGGCAGTGTGAGCCACCTGACCTAAACAGCTGAGCCGTTCTCCATCGCAACATTATCTTTCTTATAGAATGGGAAAATTCAGAGGTCCAAGAATAATGAGAATTTCTATATTCCCTACAAAGAAGTCTCAGAATTTTTAACAGGTTTCATCAGTAAGGGAACTGGAAAAATGTTCCGGCTAATACTTCTATACACACCGTAAAAGACTGAGCAACCTGCACTTAAATTACACGTTAAAAACAGAGAATCCATCTAAGGTCTACGTGGAGGAACAAGAATAAATTAGAGCAGACAAATAGGTATAATCTCCACCTGAAAGGTATCTGGGACTATTATTTAACAATTTAAATCAATCAATGATGACATGCTTGCTTTAGCAGAAGCAGAATTTAGAAAAATACACCTTCAAAGGCGAGCAGATGGGTTCTAATTTTGAGCGCCACCCATCTATACTTGTTGGAGATTTACTTCCTTTTATAATGAATCTTCCCTTCATTCTTTCTTTTTCCTTCTCTTGACAGAGGGTCTCACGTAGCCCAGACTGCTCTAGAGTTTGCTGTGAACCCTTACGCCCACAGTCTCCATCCCCCACAGGCTGGCACCACAGGTGCTACCTCCGTACCCAGCATGGATATTTTTAACAAAGAGCCGGGTTCAATAAATTTTATGACTGAAAAATGGCAGTGTGGATCTTATCCACATAAATGGCAGGACGGGGAGAGGCGGGTGGAAGCCCAACTCTCGCCTGGCTAGACAAAGGGTTCCATTGTGAAACGGACATTGACCGGCGGGGTTGACAAAAGCAGAACTCCACACAGGGCACTGAGGGCAAAAAGGGAATGTGGCGAGCCAACAGATGTTATCTTTAAAGAGTAGACCAGCTGGCCTTCCAAAAACTGTCGCTGGGTCACAGGAGCCTGGTTTTTTTTTTTTTAATTTTGAGAGACTTTATGGCCACTTGTCATATTCCCTGAAGTTTAGCGTGAGGTAATGGATAGCAAACTGGTATTTACTGAGCACCTGCTATAGATAAAAACACTCTTCTAAGGGCTACATAAGATACAAGGAACTATAATGGCAGACCTGATCAAAGCTGCTGGTGTCTGTGGCGTCCGTGGGGAGGTAAGTCTGCTCCCTGACCTTAGCAATATCCTTTTCTCTATTATATTTTAACTGTCAGACAACTCTGGTTCCCAGGGCAAACCTGTTGTGTTTGTGTAAACAAAGCCACACTGGGATGTGTCTTGCACAGTCACCCATGAATCATCGGTGGCTGCCCTGGCTCTACAAAGCTGGGTATGGTAACAGAGATGCACAGCCTACAAGCCCTAAGATATTTACCCTCTGGGTTTTTACAGGAAGTCTGCTATACATCTGCACTTGCTTGGTGTGAGGTTCCCCC
>NC_022027.1:28979932-28983795 GCF_000317375.1 Microtus ochrogaster
TTTTTCTCAGGAACCACTGCCCACTGAGCAATGTGCTTTATGGCAAAGAAGGAAAAGTCGGTGAGCTAAATACAGCACCAGGCACCTGCCGTGGTTAGCGACTACAAGCCTGCTTTGGCACATCCGAGACTGGAGCCAGAGGCAGCAGCCTCCAGGTCCTCAACCAGCTCTTGCCACACGTTTCTCAACCGAGTGTTAACAGGACTGAGCCCTGGGGCTTCCCACATAAAGTCGGGCCAACTCAACCCTCCAAGAGCTAACATTTTTATATTAAACGGACTAGCAGAAGCTAGCACACAGGGAAGTGAGGTTAGAAGGGCAGCCTGGAGCTCTAGGCCCCACCCACCAGACAGTTTGAGGAAGCCACCAGAATTGGAGCTGTAGCCAGCAGGATAACCATCCTTGAACCCAAGGCCGCTCTTCGGACCTGGGCAGAGTCAGCCCTTGGGCTGTGTCTGCTTCCTGAATTCTCTTTATGGTGCTCTGCTATTGAATCTTCCTAGGATAATCCCTTAGTTACATTATCCACTCAAATATGGCTTTACTCACCAGAACCTGGTCTTTAAACACATCTTTATGATTTTCTTGAGTGTATTTTGCCTTGTGTTCTGTCCTGGTGAGGTGTGTTTGTTCGCGTTTGTGACCTGCTCTGACTGTGTTCCAAACCTGCTGACTCGGCCTCCTGAAGACAAGAGTACAGGCACACCACTGTATCTCACTACCTCCTAGATGTTTTTATTGTCTTGTTCCCATTTTTATGACTTTATGACCTATGTTATATAGATCATACTATTCAGAAATGCTTAACTAGTGTTTATGTATTTCTCTTATTCCATTTACAGTAACCCTACATTATATACTTCTCCCCTTTCGCTTCTTAATAAACCATTCACCAGGAAGGCAGGCAACGCCCTCTGGCTTATAAAATCTGGACTGGTTCCGGAGGGTTCTGGGTGGATTGGGACTAAAACATTAGGAACAGATGGGTAAGGAGACCCGGAACAATGGTTAAACGCCTGGATATGAGGAACACAGCAAGAACATTAGTGAACAATGGGGAAAGAGTCAGAGAGACACAGCGGCAGGCCATTCTGCCCTTCTGTAAACATCACTGACCATAAACCAGGACAGCTATGACACCAGTGATGAGTCTCATAGGATCTTCACCATACGTGTGGCCCATCACTGACCACAAGATCCTTAGATGACACATGACAATATTCTAACCACCTGCATTGCCACAGCAGTCAGCACACACTGACTCAACGTTGGCCATCTGACTTGGGTCAGTCACAGCAAGTGACACAGACAGGAAGCTGTGGAGGTCCCTTAACAGGGGAAGAACAAACGCAGCCTTACTTCCAGTGTGCTTCCTACAAATCCTTTCCTAACCTCAGAGAAATAAAGATCCTGACCCGAATGCAGTTACGTGCGGTTAAGCACTTCCATGTTTTGAATGTAACCATGCACAGCCTGGAGAGACTTGCCTCCAACGAGCCTTGCTACAAAATGGTGAGGCCGTGAAATTGTTGCGGAATAGCTGTCCCCACTGTAAAGATGTGTCTCTGCCCAAGGTGCCTTCTGATTGGTTTAATAAAGAGAGGAATGGCCAATAGCTAGGCAGGAGAGGATAGGTGTGATTTCCGGGGAGAGAGAGAGAGTGGAGGGGGAAATCTAGGCACGCGGAATTCACCAGCAGACTTGGGGCAAGTTGGACATCCTGTACTGAGGAAAGGTAAAAGCCACAAGGCCGAACGCAGATTGACAGAAGCAGGTTAATACGAGCTAGCAGAGGGCGAGCCTAAGCAAAGGCTGAGCGGTCGCAAGTCTGTCGTTCTTTCAGGCTGGCAGCAGAAAGGAAAGTCTAGATGGGATGTGGTCATGCTCACTTCTGGATCATACAATCGTCTGACAATGGCTATTTGGAGGGGAACACGGTGCAGACAAAGGGGGAAGCTGAAATGCCCAATAACCCAAGCTCGAGAGGGCGTCCACCTAGCCACACGGCACGTACTAAAACACTCTGGAATTATGTGTAATCGAAAATGTGTTCTGAGGCAATGCTCTAAGGAGGTGTTTTTAATTAAAGTGATTCATTTACCTTCAAAACCAAAACTCCCAAGTTTTTCAAGTAATTTTACCACCTTTTATGGAACAATGCATCAAGTTTGCTAACTTTTTTATAATCATGAAAACTAAGGCCAGTAACAGCCACTAAGCAGTTGCTACTAGATTCTGAACCCCAGAACACACCTAAAAGCGCAGCTCACTTTCTACCCAACACCTCCCCTTTTGTAAGTCAAGGTCTCACTTTGTCGTCCAAGCTACCCTTGAACTCGCAATCCTTCTGAGTGTTGGAGTCTCGGCTACAGGCCTCCGCACTCAGGTCAGTGGATGTTCTAGGTCTGAGTGGGGAAGCAGGACATGGGACTAGTAGCAGATCATTCCAGTCGCTGGCAAACCAAGCAGGGCCTGGAGCGCTACGTGATCACAAGCTCTTTCATCTAAATGTCAACGTTTGTTGTGTTCCCCCTATCGCTGCCTCTGCTCTTGGCAATTAAAAGAATCAGTGTTGATCAGCCCGCTAGGAAATGCCTGTAGTCCAGCTATTGGAGGCTGAAGCAGGGGGTGGGGTGGGGGGTGGAGTCGGGGGGTTGGTAGGGGGGAGCCTATGTTCAAAGCCTGCCTAAGCTAAAGACAGAGTTCAAGGCCAATCTGGATGATGCTGGGAGTCCTGCCTCAAAATCAAAAAGAAAAAGAAGACTGAAAATACAGGTCAGTGGGAACGGGTTTGCCTCACCGTGAGTTCAATCCCCAGCCTTGCCTAAACGATATAGCATTAACAAAATGTTGTATGCTTTTTGTCCTTTACGTTGGCACTCCTGACTACAAGCAGCATCAATAATAACAGAACTGAGGTTAATCCCAGCAGAACAACAACAACCCTGGTGATGCAAAGACTCTGTGGAGACACAGAGTCCGAATTTCAGAATCAGACTGTCTACCTGGTGTTCATCAAAACTCAGAAGGTAACACAGTGCATTCTCAATCAGTAACTGTATTTCCTTCCCACCCACTCTTATGCCTAGAGAGAATGCTCTGGCTGCAATATTTGTCAGCAAAGTGTGTTTTCTGTTGTTTTTTGAGGAGTCTGGGATCACACCCAGGGTCTCACACTACTGAGCTGTCCACTCCAGCCATGGTGTCAGTCTTTAATCACACAATCAGGATGTTCCCCAAAAAAGCCAGAAGGATGCTGAAGCATCTCATGAATAAATCAAGACTACATTTGTTTGATCATCCTGACCCCTTTTATTTTGTATAGGAACTAGATGTGCCAAACAAATGATTTACTTCTTCAGTGGTATTACAATATGGAACAGCCGTGCACAGGAGAGTCCCTTACAGTAAGCCGGCTAACCATTTAATTTAAAAGCTCTATTCAAGTAGGGATCAGAGGATGAGGGGGAAAAGACCCACTGAGGTTTGATTTTAACTTCAAATGTTAAATACCCTTTTAATTCTCAGCTTCCTGACACAGTGCCCGGGCCCTGTCATTCAGGCCGGGTTTGTAGATTACGCCATTGTCTTTCTTGCCTAAGACCAAAGCCATGGACACTGGCTACGCTGTTCAGTTTCAGAAAGTATTCCAGGGCAAAACTCCAGTCTTGCACGCTCTCTCTGGAAATCCGCCTTCGTGGGGTCTGTCCAGAGCGTCCACCTCTGGACACACCAAAACAACGCTCACTCCAGTCTCATCCTTTACCACATTATGTAATATGCAATTAATTATGTAATCCCAACAGCGAGCTGGAATTGGCATAAACAGGTTTGGTTAAAACAACAGCCAACTCAGTCAGTCC
>NC_022027.1:28984379-28993703 GCF_000317375.1 Microtus ochrogaster
TTGTTCAAGGACGTCATAATGGTTTTTAAAATATTAGTCTATGCCATATTTAAAGAAAGTTCAAAATGGAAAAAAGACTAACAGTAAAACTGTTCTTCAAATAATGACCTCCTAATATCTTCACTTCATGCATATTTCTGTCCTACAATTACTAGTATTTTCTAAGCCAGACTGTTCTCTGTGGAGCCTCTCAAATGAGACACAATACATCTACATCCTAACCTTGTTGAAAATCCCTTAGGAACAAAAACCTTCAGACGGGCTGGTGGAATGGCTTAGTGTAAAAATGGGCCTGCCACCAACCTGCACCCAAAATCCCCATCCCTGAACCGCACAAGATGGAATAAAAGAACTGACTTTGACTTCTTTTGCCCTCTGTATGTGCACTGTGCCACATGCAAACACAGGTGTGCGCGTGAGAGCGCACACACACACGCACACACACACACACACACACACACACACTAAATAATTAAAGACAAATTTTTTGCGATGCTCTCTCTACACAGCCCTGGCTGTCCGGGAACTCACTATGTAGACCAGGCAGGCCTCAAACTCACACAGATCTGTCTGTCTCTGTCTCCCATAATAAAACCTTTCCAAAAGCCAATGGCATTACGTATCGTTTTCTCTCTAGGAGAATAAGTACATCCATCTATCCCCCACCATTTACACAGAATTTCTCCATATGCTCAATTTCTCCTTTCATTAAATGAATAAAACTAGCGGAACACGGTGGCTTCCGTTTTTAATCCCAGCATTACGGAGGCTGAGGCAGGAGGATTACTGGGAAAAGGTCAAGGCAAAGCAGAACCACACTGTGCATGCCAGTAAAGTATAATACCTTACCTTAAAACAACAAATAAATTACAAAACTCCGGCACCTCCTTGAGAAACAGTTCCAGTTGGTATTTTCATAGCTTCTGGCTACACTAACGCCCTGGGGGCTGGTGGACAAATCACCGGCTCACACGGGTTCTTGCTACTGACTACACTACAGCCCCTGGGGGGTGGGGGGAGACTAGCGGGCAAGTCACTGGCTCACACAGGTTCTTGCTTCTGGCTTCTGGATGCACTACCACACTGGGGGGGAAGGGGGGACTAGGGGGCAAGTCACCGGCTCACACAGGTTCTTGCATCTGTAAATTTTAATTTCTGTTTCTATCATTATGTAAATACAATCAAGGACTTGCAGGAGCATGGTATAGTTGAGTCTCAGAAACTTTGTACGACAGACCAACTGACTCAGGGACAGACTGTGGAATCAAAGAAGCCTTGATTCTAGGCTTACTCTTCGACAAGATGATAGAGCTCTGATAAAGGGAATGGTGGGGGTGCGCCTAACTCCCCCCTCTGCTGTGGAATAACCTTTCCTACACTGTGACCACGTGTCACTATGGTTGGTTTAATAAAAAGTCAAATAGCCAATAGCCAGGCAGGATTTTCAGGACAGAGGATGCTGGGAGGAACAAAGAAGAAGCCAGCCAGATGCTGAACAAGTCGAACACACAAAATGTGGTAAAAGTCACGTGGTAGAATGTAGATTAATTTTTTAAAAAAATGAGTTATTTTAAATTATAAGAGCTAGTTGGAAACAAGCATAAACTCTCAGCCGAGTTTTCATAATTAATAATAAGTCTCGTCTCATTTTTTGTGAGCTGGCAGTCCAAAGAAAAACCCATCCACACCTCTCCCTGCTGGGACTCGGTCTGGTTTCAGCTAGCGCAGGTCTTGTGCACACTGCGCAGTGGTGGCGAGTCCCTACGAACAGCTGCCCTGCACGTCCAGATGTTCCCCTGCAGCCTTTTATGCCCTCTGGCTCTCACTCTTCCTGACCCCTCTCCACAGAGATCCCTTGGCCTGGGGCAGGCGCAGGGAGGTAACACTCGTTTCCTTCGGTGCAGAGCACTTAGTTCCCGTTTCTCTGCACTTTGGCCAGTCGTGGGCCGCAGCAGTCACTGTCTCCGGCAAATCGAGGCTCTCGGGTGAGGACTGAAAGCCTCACTGATCTGATGTGCGTGCGAGGGAAGGGGCATGGGAAAGCAGCCCAGCAAGGCCAGCTTTGTTCAGCCGCTTTCTTTGGCCACTGCCAACAAGTCAAAGGTGAGTTTAAGGACAGTCATGAATGAATGTGTGCTTGAAAACCGCACTACTGGTCACGGGATGAAGCCTGCATGTGATTCTAGAGCTTGGGAGGTGAAGAGATCAGGACTGAGAATTAAGGTTATCCTTAGCTACACAGGAGATCTGGGGCCAGCCTAGCCTACATGAGACACTAACTCAAGAAACAAAAAAATAAAATAACAACCATGATGGGCTGGGCTGGGCTGGGCTAGGAGGGGAGCCTGCTGTTACAGAGAAGATACATTTTCCAAGCCTTTGTCTGCGGTTTTTGATTTTGTTTCCTTTTATACTGTTAGTCTAGTAACAGAAATATTTTCTTTGATTATTACTTGTTTTCATTTTTAAGCTTTGTTTAGCCACTTTAAAAAAAAAAGAAAAAGAAAGGGAATCTGGAGCTGGAAACACACAACTCAGTGGCTTAAGAGTGGGTACTTCCCTTGTAGAAGCCTGAACTCAGCTCCCACACCTACGTCTAGGAGTTTACACCACCTGCAACTCCAGGGGATCAGATGCCTCTGGCTTCCACATGCACTGTACTCACACGGTCAAACCCCCACAGACACAGACAGACAGATCTAAACACAGAATTTTTAAAAAAGAAATAAATCTGCTGGGTGGTGGTGGTGCACACCTTTAATCCCAGCACTCTGGAGGCAGAAGCAGGCAGATCCCAGTGAGCGCCACAGTGAGCTCCAGGACAATCAATGCTAAAGAAAAGAAAAGAAAAGAAAAGAAAAGAAAAGAAAAGAAAAGAAAAGAAAAAAGAAAAGAAGAGGTATCAGATTCATACACACTCCTTCAGTGTGTTGCTTTAACCTTGGGTAAGAAGTTACACACCCTACAAACCCTTAATCAGGGAATGGCATCCTTGTGGTGGTTAGTCACGCAAATGACCTGGCTACATGGAAAACGTTGCTAGGAAAGTACAACCCTGGGCATTTCCAGAGTGAGCTAACTGGGAGCAGAAGGCTTTCCTGCCTGTGGCTAGTACCACCCCACTGCCTGGGATCCCAGCCTCCAAGAACAGGCAATCCCTCTCTCTGCTTCCTGGATGCCATGATGGGAGCTGCTCACCTTGGCTGTAGGGGACTGAAACCAGGAGCCAGACAGAAGCCATCATTTCCTCCTTACACTTCTTTTCTCTGGTATTGTGTCATAACAGAAAATCTAACACAATCGGGGGTAGGAGAACGGAGAAGGGGGAGGGAGGGAACTGCCATGTTTCTAAAGTGTTATTTATTTCATGTGCGTGTGTGGGTGCCTAAATCTAGTATGCACACTGGGGCCTGCTGCCCGTGGAGGCCAGAAGGGTACCAGATCCCCTGGAACTAGAGCTATTGGCAGTTGTGCGCCACCACATGGGTGCTGAGAACTGAACCACATCCTCTAGAAGAGGAGCAAGTGCTCTGAACTGCTGAGCCAGCTTTCTAGCCTGTGGGGAGGGGTGGGGTGGGATGTGCACTCTGTGAGATGGTTCCCTGGGCAAAAGCACTTCCCAAGCTAACCTGGTGATCTGCGTTAGAATCCCAGGTCCCACAGTGGAAGGTGAGGACTGATTCCCAAAATTCATCATCTGACCTCCCCATGTAGGCTGTGGTGCGCGCGCACACACACAGACACACAGACACAGACACAGACACACACACACACACCAAAAAACCTACGGCTGGAGAGATGACTCAGCAGGTAAAAGCACTTAACTGCACAAGCCTGCCAATTGAGTTCCCTCCCTGGAACCCATGGAAAGGTGAACGGAGCAAACACTCCCCAAAGTGTCCTCTGACCGCCCACATATGCACCCCCACACGCAATAATAGAAACTAAAAGGAGACAGAGTCCTTCTTTAACACGAATTGCAGAAATCAGATTAGTATACTTTGTAACGTGGACGCGGTACTAGAAAGAGTGCAGTCATTTGAAGAAACCACCACAGGTCAAGTTTAGAAATCAAAGGGGCCATAAAGCAGGTGTGGCCGCTACAGTTCAACATCAACCACCAAGGCAGGTGTGGCGCACAACCAGGAAAGACTTAAGTGTCTCAGGACTGAAAATGAAAGGAGAAAGATTTCCAGCGCCTTACACAGCTGCCCATGAGCGCGCACACACTGTTGAACATGACAGGGTGCAGGCTGAAACCCAGGGTTTTGATTCAAGCTAAAAGGTAGACAAAGTGCTTTCCTTGCCTCCTCACCCTCTACAAGTGTGAGAAACTTCAAAACAGCTAACGCCTGACAGCAGTTAAGCCATGGGCAGAGACAAAGATTTTCAACATCAAGAAGAGCTGCCCAAAGCCAGCCACCAAACAGGGAGAATCTGCTTCTTTGGTCTGTTTGGAGACAGGACATGGCGCAGCCCTGGTGGACGCTGCGCTGCTGGAGATCTAGGCTGCACTTTCTGCAGTGCCTGGGGGCCTGTGTACCCCAACACATACTTTGTTTAAAAAAAAAAACAAACAAAAACCCCCTCCCCATTCTTTTACATAATTGGTATATGTAAAGTGGAATCTACGGTTTCTCATAACTACAACTGTACTTTTTTTAAGCTGAAATGAAACAATGCTGGGAAGAATACAAGTAACAGAGGCTGCTGCCAAATCCTGCCTGAGATTTAGATTGGAAACTCTCTTTAAGGTAACAGCCAAATGTCTATGCAAATTTTAAAAAGTATGTGGAAATTTACTCTAAGAAGCAATCACCGGAAGACATGAACTGACATAAAAATTAATTATATATTATTCTAGTGACTCAAAGCTGGAGCTGAGTAAATCTTATTCGTGCTCACGCTTAAAAGGCGAGCTGGGCCGATCCCTGGATCCACACGCTCCGGTGTGTTTTACACGAGACAAGAGACACCTGTGCTGCAGTGGCGGTCAAGCAGGCACCGGGGCCCTAGTGCTGCTTCTTACGGATTTCCAACAAGACGCGGAAGCGTCTCAATCAGAAATTTCAAACAGGGCATCTTTCCATTCGCCATATAAAATTGATTTTTGTAACAAAAATAGGACAATGTGCAGTAATCCTTGCGTGCTCTGACTCTTGCTCTTTCATAGGGCTCAACACCCCACACGGGGCCATCCACATGCCAAGCGCTCCCTCTACCACTGAGGTACAGCCTACTCAAATACTTATCTTTAGGGTACAACAAGAAGGCAGCTTTTTTGTTTTTAAGACAAAAAAAAAAAAGTCACTTTTCTAGTGGGCAGATCAGACCCAGTACCTTATTTGCTTCTCTTCATATCTCATGGGTTTAATAACAAGAGTTTTTAATAATACTTTCTCAGCATATTTCCCAAAGACCATCAAAATGATCAAGCCTGATGCTCTGGTACTATTTTACATCACTTCTCTCTCTCTCTCTCTCTCTCTAAATCAAAACAAAACTTTCTAAAGACTCAGGCTAAATATAGCTACTTTATTATACATTTTTAACACTTACGTCTCACTTGAAAAATAATTACTTTCTTGTGGTAAGTCTTGAAAGAACTGAAAGCAACGCGTGTTTACGTTACCTATCTGCTGATGGTGACATCCGTCATCATGATTTCCGCACGGCGTACTCCCGCCTGGGTCACCCACTGTCCTCTCGGAGGCAGTGGAGCACAGCCTTCGCACCTTAAGCAATCTGGGGGACGTTCCTTGGGCCTTATCGCCAGCATCCAAAACCAGGTCCCCAGAAAAGGCAGGAGGCACAACCCGCTTTAAAAAATCCATCGTGAGGTCCTTCTACATTACTAGACCCAGGAGCACAGGGAAAGGTACAGGGACCAACTTCCTTGATGACTGTAGTTAAGGGCTATACTATCTGAGGCAAAGAGCAAAGAGGCGTCGTCATGTGAGCTTAGGCGGTGCTAGAGCCCAGCAGGTCACCCAGCAGCAGCTGCTGGGAAGCTGATTTTTGAGGACATCACTGTTTGTGCCGATAACAGGCCACGCCGTCCCAGTCTGTGAAACTGTAGGCCGTATATGCGTGCCCTTCTACAGTGGGTGTTAGCTGCACTTCTCAGGCTAGAAAATGCTTAGCATCTTATCGGATTTACCATTTAAAACGCTGACAGCCTTCACTGTGATAATGTAAAAATAAATTCACTCTGTTCTGGGGTGTACCCTTTCTTTCCAATACACGTAAGCTCTGTAGCGTGAGACAGTAACTTGGACCCAGAAGATAACTCTTATCATTTTGAAAATTCACTACCAGATCGCACAACTTACACAGAACACGAGGCTGCGCCAGTGAGAACTTTTAAATACACACACACACACACACACACACAAATCCCCTTTACAATCGAACATAGTCCACACGAGTAGAAACCCTAGAATAGATCATCGAAGGGTAACTGGCAAAACAGATTCATCTAAGACATCATGCTAAAGAATTCGAGAAGTTAATATTAAAATTTAATAAATGTGGTCATCACACATCAGAGTGTGATAACAAGAGCCCATGGAGCTAACCCCACTACGGCGATGTCACCAAGGCGTACACACAAGAGAAAGGGCTGTAAAACCCAGGTCAGAGTCACCTACTGCCCTCTGGCCTCGGTGCCTGCCTTCTGGTGGGGAACCAAGGTGCTGGAGAGAGCCTTAAACAAGCAAACGGAGTACAGGAGGTGGGAGTGGCCTGCTAACTGTGTTTGTGACTTCACAGGACACATATTCTAATAACTTCAAAAATCAAATTCACACAGTGAAACACACGCACGCACGATCGCTTTCTTCCAGTACGCGACATGAACATAAACAGAACGCAACATGTCTAAAGATTGAGCCAGACAAACCACAGGACTTAAAGGGCCAATGACTCTATTTAATCCATTGACAAATCCAGTCTGGAGGTCCCGCATGGTGAAGCTTTAATTTAGTATTAAGTCTCAAAGAAGATTGAAGAGTAATGTAAATTCCATCTAGGGGGCTGGGAAGGCAGCTCAGGTGCATAAGGCGCATAAGGCCATGGGTTCAACCCCCATAGGTAGTGGGATACGCCTATAATCCCAGCACTCAGGAGGTGGAGGCAAAAGGATCAGAAGTTCAAAGTCATCCCCAGCTACATAGTAAATTCCAGGCCAACCTGGGATACATGAGACCCTGTCACCAAGTGGGGGTGGGGTGGGGGAATTTCTGTCTAGGTAAAAACAGGGAAGACTTAAATTTCTTTCCCAAAAGCAGTACTATATCGACTAGAAAAACATTTTGTGGTTTTTTTTCTTTTTTTTTTTTATAAAACATTTCTAAGAAGCACATTCCCTCTCCAACTTTCCTGAGCCTAAAAGGAATAAAATTAATATCCATTCACCCAATCATCACAAACAAGAGAAAAATATGTCATAATTATAGGCCGTTAGGCTTCCTACCCTAGACGGTTCACTATCTGTGGGAGCTCTTTCCCTGTGCTCGCTTTGCGAATGTGACCTCGGCCTTTCCGTGGTAAGTCTGCTGTCTGCCTTGGGCCACTCTGTGGGTTCTTATCTAAGGAGCCCTGCAACAAGTGGTGTGGAACCCGGCTTATGCCAGACAGGAAGCTGCCCTGGTGTTTGCTCGCGCACACAGGGCCACCTGCTGGGTCACTTTTCACATCTTGGAAAGGAAGGAGCTGTGGTGTCAGAGAGGAGACCCCCCCTATGTTTCCTTCATCCCTGGAGTGGGTGCAAACAGCTTCTATGAGGGTTTGTGCAGGGTCCAAGGGCTCTGAGATCTGCCCCTGTCTCCAGTTTGTTTCTCTCACAGCTTACAGTCCTCCCTGCAGGGTGGCGCAAAGCCTTTAGAGCCTGCACTGTTCTCCTTCCTTGCCCAATCGCTAGTAAACAGCCTGGCAGCTGTACTAGCTTCCTGAGACCCTGCCCTGAGAGAGACACAGAGCAGAGGAGCCAGCATTACATTCCAGGGGCCAAACCGTACTCACTGCTGTCTCAGTCTGTGCGAAAGGCCACAAAAACCCATTTACTTGCTATTTCTAAGCATTTTGAGCAGTTCTCATAACCTTGAATGTGCTATTTGTTCATATCTGAAATGTTTCCCAATAGGGGCTGGGCTCAGGGGTCAACAACACTGGCTGCTCTTGCACAGGGCCTAGGTTTGACTCCTGAGCAACCACTTGGCAGCTTATAGTCAGTCACCTCTAACTCCAGTTCTAGGAAATCTGATGCCCTCTTCTGACCTCCATGAGCACCAGGAACACACACAGTACAGACATGCATGAAAGCAAAATACCTATACACATAATAAAAAAAAATACAATAAAATAACAATAGCTTTGAAAACTGTGTAAGTCTGCTAATGGCCCCCATATCTAAAGTCTGACCCCTAATCTGATGGTTGAAAAGGTAGACATCCAAGGAATCACATCACTGGGGAGTCATTCTTGAAGGGAACTGCGGGCTCTTGCACTCCCCACCCCCACCTGCCACTTTGCTTCCTGATCTAAAACAATGAGATAGCAATTCACAGACCAGAACTTCCAAAACCATGAGCCAAAATCAACCTCTTCCCAATTAAGTTAACCATGTCAGGTGTAACACTTATGTTCCGGAAACATGAGTAACACAGAAACTGTAATCGAAGCTGGGGGCTGAGAAGTGGCCTTTAAGGCACTTAGTCGCCTTGACGCGCAGTATGTCCTGTGATCTTACCGTAGTACCACTCCAGACTAAGTTCTCGGTGGGGACATGGAGCATCTAATCTTGCACGACTCTCAAGCAGTTTGGAGAATTGAGCATTTAGAGGCTAATTGCCCAGATTCAGATAAATGGCTTCGTCTCTGAAGAAAAAACAAAACACAACATTTTCCTGTCAGGGATGTTTATAATAAGGATATCTTAGCGTTAATTCATATCTACCCTCCCTTGGAACAATCACTCACCCAGTGCTACCATCTCCTCCAATATGACATGTAACTTATTTTTTCCTTAAACTATGGAAACTGTCCAACTAGTGTAAAATTATTAAGAATGCTATCATAAAGACATGCCTCCATTATTCCCAAATGCAACAATTAGTTCATAGAATATCATATCTCTTTCCTAGCTTCATGTCCCACCCACCCTCCAGATTATTCTGAAGCAGAAAGGCAGACATCCAAGCATTTCACAAGTAGATAATTGAATTTAGCTCCACTCTAAAACAAAGGCCTTTCTAATACACAGTAGCCCGTTGGAGAACCCACAGTATTCTAACACCAACTACCAAACATTGCTTGAATATCCAA
>NC_022027.1:28994748-29031970 GCF_000317375.1 Microtus ochrogaster
GAGAGAGAGAAGAAAAGAAAAAATATCCACATTCCAACACTCCTGCCATATTCTTGATAATTTCCTTGTCTTTGGACATGGCATCTTTTCTCCCTCAAAGTGCATAAAACCCATATTACAAACTCTTACTGGTACAGTCACACACTGCATGACACTTTCTGAGATTTAAACCGTTTGCCTTCTCCTTCAGGACGGCTCACAGAGCACATGACTAGTAGGGTAATACAGCTGCAGGCCCAGGAAGATGGCTGCGTGGGAAGGTGCTCGTCCTGAGAGCCCAATGGCCTGAGTCACATCTCCAGGGTTCATGGAGGGAATCAACTCCACAAAGTTGTCCCATGACGTCCACGCATGTGGTGGCACACATGAGCCAGCGCTCACCCATGCACGCCAGAGACACACAAGCAATAAATAAGAACTGGGTAAAAAGGAGAAATAAACGCAGCTTAGTGAGCAAAAGTGGGATGCTGTGACTCCACCTAGGACGAAGGGTGCCCTGAGGCCTGGGCTCCCATTCGGCCTCGCTCCTGGCCGTCCCCACGCAGCAAGCTTTTCTAGCAGTAGGTCACCAGTTCTCAAGTCCAGGTTGTCCCCCAGCCTCCGGTGCCTCAGCAGACAAGCAGCCTTCCCACCCTCAAGTTCTCACTTCTGAACAGACGTGTGATTGCCCAGGAACACACTTCGTTCTGGTTTTCCTTGGTGTTTATATTTTTACTAGGACTGGGGTTTGGGGAGATGTCTGTACCCAAGGTTTTTTTTTTTTATTCTGTGGGGGTTTATGGAGAGGTGCCAATCAGCTTCTCCTCTTGTCTCCCTACACACCATTTCATGCAGGATTCACTGATAAGGAGAATATTGTTTTTTTCTGTAGAAAAAGTAATTTTTATTATTTATTATTACTTTTATAATGTTGCTTTTGAGACAGTGGAGGTCGGTTACGTTAACTGCCCATGCTCAGGCTGTACATGAGATCACTGCCCTAGTTTTTTAACTTTACAACATCAAATAAAGGAGGCAAGTTGGTGTCTGGCAGACCTAAAGTGAATTCTGTCCGGAGCCAAGGGACATCAGGCTTGACAGGCATGACTGTCACCTGCAGAGGGACAGCAGAGGGAGGCACAGCTCCTTAGACTGGCAGTAAACAAAGACAACAGTGGCCCAAATGAGGGCCTCCAGGCCCAGGCGTGCTGCACTTAAATCCAGGAACTAGAGTGGACGCCAGACAACACTCTCAATCTCCTTTTCTTTTCCAAAACAATTTTTGAAATAACTCCAGCACAAACGCCGGATATTTAATGCACAGATATTTAATCATCCTCATTTAGTAAGACATCTGAGGGACGTCTCCATGATACTCGTTCATGTAGGAAACGATAAGCAAAAGTCATCAGAGCAAAACAATGAACACTGAATGAAGATGAGGCTGTTCATTAGCATAGTCTCGGTATTTGTGCGCTTGGAATAGGTCAAAATGTGGAGAGGGTCCTCGCCACATGGGAGACTTGGGCTCAGTGTTAAGGGACAACTTGATCGCTTACTGTTAATGAGA
The DNA here is from genome assembly GCF_000317375.1 of Microtus ochrogaster. Lineage (NCBI taxonomy): Eukaryota > Metazoa > Chordata > Mammalia > Rodentia > Cricetidae > Microtus > Microtus ochrogaster. The sequence goes on from NC_022027.1 coordinate 28,996,298, forward strand.
AGTCTGCCTTGCTGAGCATTTAGGGAAAGGTTGCTAAGAACACCGGCTGGGGAGATGGATCAGCCATTTAGAACAAGTGTTGTTCTTATGGAAGACCACAGTTCAATTCCCAGCACCCACAAGGAGACTCACAACCATCTATAACTCCAGTTCTTGGAGATCTGAGGCCCTCTTCTGACCTCCAGAGGCACCAGGCGCACGGGTGGTATGGAGACACACATGTGAGCAAAACACTCATGCATATAAAATATCATGAATAAATCCTTAAAGAAACATTGTAGAAAACACTAGCATTCCTATACAATCTTATGGAAAGGATTAACTTTAAAAAAAAAAAAAAGATTAGGGTAAATTACTTGGATGATTCCAACTTGAAAATCTCAGTTTAACTTCATATGTATTCTATATTGTTCTTGAATACCAAACATGTGGCAACCTAGAATGACATCATGCTTCAACCAAAAACAGAAACGCATTGCAAGACATGAAAGCCAGCCTACCATTAAAATTATCCCAGGGCCCTGTGAGGTCTCATAAAATAAAAGGGGGAAGAAGGAGGGGGCAGGAGAGGTGACTGGGAGGTCAATGGCACGTTCTACTCTTCCGAGGACCTGGGTTCAAATCCCAGCACTGGCAGCTGTAACTTCATTTCCAAGGGCTCTGTTGCTCTCTCCTGGCCTCCACAGGCACTGCACCCATATGACAGACACACCCATAAGTAAAAATAAAACCAAATCTCTTTTCAAAGTTATATAAGAACTCCCACATAGGGGCTAGAGAGATGGCTCAGAGGTTAAGAGCATTACCTGCTCTTCCATAGGTCCTGAGTTCAATTCCCAGCAACCACATGGTGGCTCACAACCATCTGTAATGGGGTCTGATGCCCTCTTCTGGCCTTCAGGCATACACACAGACAGAGTATTGTATACATAATAAATAAATGAATAAATATAAAAAAAAAGAACTCCCACATCCTTTGAGAGTCAAGAGGCAACAGCGCTCACATCCACTTACAATCACCACACCTGTGACATCCAAACCAATTATGGAAAACACACTGCAGCAATCGGCTTCATCCCATGACTGTATAAAATATAAAGTCCTCACTCAAAAATAAGTGGACACTAAACACACCCTGTGAGTCAAATTGGTAACAAATTGTAAAGATGGAAATTTTGTGGCAGCTCTTCCACCTATTTAACTGCCAAAGAAAAACAACAATTCATAAAACTATTAGTGATTGTATCACAATTCAAACTTTTGGTCTAATTACTTAGAAATGCTATATGATTCTTATAACTTTTTAAAAAAATTATCTATTTTTATTTTCATGAGCATTAGTGTTTTATATGTATGCATGTTTATGAAAGGGTGTAGGTCCCCTGGATCTGGAATTATAGACAGTTGTGAGCTGCCATGTGGGTGCTGGGAATTGAACCCGGGTCCTCTGGAAGAGCAGCCAGTAATCTTAACCACTGAGCCATCTCTCCAGCCCCAGTTTTTATAACTTTTTAAAAGTAGGTTTATATTTAAACTTCTGAATTGCTTTATCACCTCCCATCAGGTGCAACTTTTGTTACATTTATTTGTGTGTCTGTGTGTTTATGTGTATGTGTGTATGTGTCTCTATGTGTGTGTGTATATATGTGTGTGTATGTGTGCATGCATGTGTGTGCGCGTGTATGTGTGTGTATGCATGTGTGTGTGCGTGTACGTGTGTGCGTGTATGTGTGTGTAGGTGTGCGTGCATGTGTGTGTATCTGTGTGTATGTGTGCATGCATGCGTGTGTATGTGTGTGTGCGTGTATGTGTGTGTGTATGCATGCATGTGTGTATGTGTGTGTGTAGGTCAGAAGACAACTTGAAAACTGGATCTCTCCTCTACCATATGGGCTCTAGAGACCTTCCACAGATTGTCAGTCTGGCAGTAAGTGCCTGTACCCACTGAGCTATCTTGCTGGCCCCAAAATTTTAATATGAAAACAAATTGTACTGAATATAATCTCAGATATATCACACAACCTACTAAAGATGTTGTATAATGATCTGAGCTAGCATAACAAAAGGAAAAAAAACTCACTAAATCTCTTGCTGACAAAGCAACGTTCTCGGCAGGTAAATTTATCAACATTCTGTTGAATTTGCATTTTTTTAGCCAGAACAGCAGTGTCACAGGACTCGATCTAAGGGAAGCAATCAGCAGATATTCATTCACAATGTTGGGGAGTCTTCTAGAAATGTTTCACTATTTAACCAAACGAAAACACACCAGTGTACACATTTTCTTAAGTGCTGAAAAATGAATATATACTTTTTGTACAATTCTCTTATCATATTTCTATGTTGGCACAGGAAAAATAATGGCATAGGGTCAAAATATATCAATAGAAATATTCACTGTGTTTCTACATAGACTTAAAAACGAAGAGGAAACCTTGGGGGTAAATACAGAAGAATGCAGCAGACATCAGTGCAGAACCTGTCTCCAACTCATAAATGTCCTTCTACCCCCAACTTCTAAAAACATATGACTATAGCTGTACTCTACATAAACTGGCAGAAACCACACAGCTGATAAATGTTTATAGACTAGAACCATCTATGGAGGAGAGGAACAGTGAGTGAATTATACCTCCCCCTAGACTAGTGGTTCTCAGCCTTCCTAATGCTGTGACCTCCTCGCGGTTTCCCCACTATGGTGACCCACCCAACCATAATTATGCTATTTCATAACTAATTTTGCTGTTATGAAGCCTAATGCACATATCTGATATGCAGGATATCTAATATGTGACTCCTATGAAGGGGTCTTTTGACACCCAGGGGTTGTGTCCCATAGGATGAGAAGCACTGCACTAGAGTGTACCACTTATATTCTAATGAGCATTCATATTTTCTCACCTTAGCGCTGCTTCAGTAGGGATGCGACAATGCTGGGGACCGAGTTTGGGTTCCAACACCCATGTCCTATGGCTCACAACTATCTGTAAGTACAGCTCCAGGATCTAACACCTCTGACCTCCTCAGGCACTGCACTTATGTGTATGTGGGTAACACACGCATATATATGAGGCAGAGGGACCTCGGGAGTTCACCCACCAGCCAGCCCAGCTGAAATGGTGAGGTTCGGGTTCAGCGAAAAATCTTTTGTCAGGAAATGAGGTGCACAGTCATAGGAGGAGGAACCTGACATCCTCCTTTGTACATGCTCATGGCTGGGGGCACACGCCGGCAGCACATGGCGTGCGCGTGCCTGGGAGCACGCAGCAGCACACACATGGCAGCCTCTGTCCACTCACTCTTGATAACAACAACAAACAGGAGCGGTCCCGAATCGTGCTGGTCATACTACAGAGTAGCAGCCTTCAAATGTCAACAGACCATTTCTTCCATTCTGGCCATACTGCTCATGACTTTCTAGACAGTCAGGTTACAATGTTGTAATTTTGCCCTTCCCAGAATAACCTGATCTTCTAACCTCAGTTCCCCAGGAAGCCCAACTTCCTGGTCTTGCTCATTATTCTCCAAGCAACTGCAGTTATGCCCCAAACCCACAGTTAAAGTCTTCATGGAAGTTATCCAATGAGATGCTAAGGAACACACACTCAAGAGAAACACAACAAAGCCCTACCATTTCAACGGAAACCATTCTTTTAGAAAATATTTTCAATATTATTTATCGTGTGTGCGTGCATGCTTGTGTGCATATCGTGGCACACTGTGGGTGTCAAAGGACAACTTGCAGGAATTGGTTCTCTCCTTCCTCCAAGGAGGCTGACAAATCCCACTGAGATCCGCAGATTGGCAGAAAGTCGTGTTTCCTGCTGAACAACATAGCCAGCCCGAAACTAACAATTAATTAGCCAAATTGTTTCGGTTCTTGCTTGTCACATAAAGGGAACATGTGGTCCACTGGCAGGGGGAGTGTCTTTTCTATTTAAAATTGCAATGGTTGGAACATTTTTGGAGGTCATTAAGGCCACTGATTAATGTGTATATTTATTGCATCGATAGTTTTTAAAATTAAGCAATGGAACACGATTTACCTAATTATGACCCTGCGGTTTAGTAAAATCAAACATGGCAGAAAATTCATGCAAAGTTTCAAGAGCATAATTTATACGCTTTTATACAAATAATTTGCAATATGAGTCTTAATATCTACGTGAGTTCAGGTGTGTGAGTGCATGTACATACATGCCTACATGTGCATGTGTGTGGAGCACAGAGGACAACCACAGGGGACAGACCAGAGACCCAGCCCCAGGGATCCCCCTGCCTCTGCTTCTCCAGCACAGGGGCTGCAAGCCACAGCCAGTATTTTCATGAATGTTCTGGGGCTTGAACTGAGGCCCACATACTTGCAGGTTAAGCACTTTACCGGATGAGTTATCTTGGCAATAAGAGAGCTTCCAGGCTAATCCAACTTTTCAATTAAAGAAAGGGACCGCACTAAGCAGCTCAAGGTCATGAAGCAGGCAATGGCTGTGGCCTAATAAATCTCCCTTCTTCTTTCTGTTTATTGCTTCCAACAAGTCGAGCAAAGTCTGACATCTATAAAAGAAACCAGAGGAGCACAAATGCCCACTGAAGATTTAGATGACCTACTTCTCCCAAATGTATTGCACCAAATCAACTTCTCTAAATTCAAAGGGGAGTGGTATTTGTCACCTTCAGTATCACCACTTGCAACAAAAGGTTTTTAAAAAGTCTATCATCCTTCATCCAGTGATGACGAAAGATAATCAGGAACGCACGCACAAATTTATTTTAAGGATGATCACAAAAGGAACCCTTGCTGGGCTCAGAGGCACCCATCTTTAATCCCAGCTCTCAGAAAGCAGGGGCAGAATGGTCTACGTATCAAGGCCATTCAGGACTACATAATGAGACCCTGTCTCAAAAAACAAGCACCCTTATACACTCCTGGTGAGAACGTGAAGTAGGCCAGCCACTGCAGAAACTGGCATCAAGTTTTCTCAAATGCTACAAGCAACCAACTATGTGACCTAGCTACATTAAGTTTACCTGAAAGACAAGTCACCTACCTCTTAGCGACAGCACCATGGTCTGGCCAGCAATGCTTGCAACAGCTAAGGTGTGAAACCTACATAGGTCTCCCTCAATAGGAGACAAATGGAGCAAGAACAGGTGGCACATATACAATGGACAGTACTTTTCATCCAGCCAGAGGAATGGTTGACGGACAGATTAGTTCATCGCCCCACCCTCATCAGAGATGCTTCTCTCTACAGCAGAGGGTGATGAATCCGAGACTCACAGCGAGGAAAAGGGCAGAGAACAAGAGGCTATGGAGTTCTCAGCTCTAAACCCCTTCCTCCCAAGGCTCCAGATCATAACAGGAGATAGGGGTGGAAAGATTGAAGAACCAAAAGAGTAGGTATCTGCAGGAAAACAGTTTGCAGACATGGACTCACAGTAGCTCTGACTGTGTGAAAAACTGCCCCCCAAAAAGAGTGGCTTATGAGGGGGTGCGGCCTTGCTAAAGTATGGGTGACATTGTTGGAGGAAGTATGTCACTGTGGGGGCAGGCTTTGAGGTCACTTTTGCTCAAGCTTCACTGAGTGTGACGTTCAGTCTACTTCCTGTTGCCTGCATATCAATACGTAACACCTCATTCTCCAGCACCATGCCTGTCTGAACACTGCCATGCTCCCCGCCATGACAAAAGTGGATTAAACCTTTGAAACTATAAGCTACCACCCCAATTAAATGTTTTCCTTTATAAAAGTTGTGGAGGTCATAGTGTCACTTCAACATAAATGGAAACCCTAACTAAGACCAAGCCAGCCCAAATGTCAACATAGACAGAAGAAGGGCACAAAGTTCTCCTCCCTAGCTGGGGAGATACTGGCAACTGAAGGCTGTGGAGAGAAGAGACCAGTTTTCTTTAGGAATTCGAACCCTGAAAGGCTCCTCATGCTTTAGGACATGGGTCTACACTTAGGCACAGTAAATGGAGTCTCTGGGTTAAAAACAGAGCACATGAGGTTGGGAAGGAAAACAAGGGGTGGAAGTGGGGAAGAAACTGGAGGCTAAGGGAAGGGGAAAGGTTTGATCAAACCACACTACATTTTTAAAAATCCCATTATATGCACGCAAGAAATTCTCAAGCAATAAAATGGAATGGCACATTGTTTACAGGAAAGTAAACTAGAGGTAATCACACCACTAAATGAAGCCATTCTCAGGCAGACAACTGCGGCATGCTTCCTTAGATTTGTGATTCCCAGGCTTTGTGTAGACACACAAAATTATATACATACAGATGGCATGAAAGCAGAGACAAAACTGTCCAGGGACAAAGAGAGCTAACAGGAGGAGGGGGCAGGGAGGACAGAGAGATAGAGAGAGATATGCTTGAAGTGCATTACATACTTGAAAATTACCTTAAATGATCTGGTATAAAAACAGACATTTTTAGAATATTCGACCTTCTTTTCCTAAGAATAATGAAATATTGCAGTGGTCAAAGAACAAAACAAAGGACCAGTTAGAAGGGGGAAAAATGCTATTTTCACAGGATGAAAAGACACAATTTAAAAAATAAAGCCGAAAACACTCGGCTAACACTGCCACTCACTGTGTGTTTTTAAGCACAAAGAGGAGAAGCCAAAATATTGAGAGTGACTTCCCCATTACAAAAGAGAACTTCACAATTAAAAGCCACGAACAGACCCTGAAGGAGAGACTCCGTCTTTATGACTGACTACACTCACTCGCTCATCCATAAATAAGGGTGGTAAAACCTCTCAGGGCTGCGGTGAGAATTAAAAATGAAAACCACTGAAACAGTGCTTGATCTATGGGAGCTCAGCTTGTTTATCACAGATGTCATCAACAACCAAACCTGCAACAATTCTCCAATAAAGCAATAAACGACAGTCTGTCAGAATTCCCACACCGGAGGCTAGAGGTGGCTAAAAGAAGTTGCTGCTCTTGCTGACACCAGAGTGTGGTTCCCAGCACCCACCTGGCAGTTCACAACCACCTCTAACTCCGGCTCAGGTGGTCTGATGCCCTCCTCTGGCCTCTGTGGGCACGGCATGCACGTGGTATGTATGAAGGCAAAACACTAGGAAATATACAAAATGAATCAGGAGATATTTTTAGAGGTTCTTATTTTATGTGTGAGTGTTTTGCCTACATGTTGTATGTGCACAACACACATAACTGGTGCCCAGAGAGGTCAGAAGAGAGAGTTAGGACCCTTGAACTGGAGTTATAGAAGGTTGTGAGCTGCCATGTTGGTGCTGGGAATCAAACCCAAACCCTCTGAAAACGAGAGCTCTGAACTGCTGGGCCTTTTCTTCAGCCCCAAGATACATTTTTAAAGTTAAAAACCTATAGTTTAATAGTTTTGTGCTTCACAGTAATATCTGGGTTAACTCCGTTTAGTTTTTTTTATACATTAAACATTTTAAACAGAATGCCCCTCTTCAATTTCGAGTGGTTACTGAATAATATTATCTCCACTTGTGCCTTTCTCTACTGTTGAGCTTTAAGGTCCGTTCTTCGTGGCTGCATGCAATATTGCTGTATCTTGATTGGCAGTTTGTGTGCAGAGTTTTAATTTTCCTCCTCAAAAGTGAGTCTTGAAACAGAACTGCTATCTCAAACGGTGTGAAATGTACTTGGCTCTCCTCCCAGACTAACCTGTCTGTGATGCAGGCACACACTGGCTGCTCAAAAATGCTCATTTCTCCCCCTTTCTTTCCACTGTGTGCTATAAAGGCCTTAACCGTTGTCTTATACCTGGATCTTATTTTTTGGTACATGTACTTGTTGAAAATTTCTTGGCTCCCATTTCAAAGATCTCGTTCTTCCCTGGCAAGACTGCTCAGTGGTAACACTCTTGCTGATAAGCCCAGCAACTTGAGTTCAATCTGCAGCACCCATGTGGTCAGGAGAGACCTGACTCCCACAGCGTGTCCTCTGCTCTCCACACACGCATGCCTATGTGTGTGCAGGCATGTAACCCGAGGCAACGTAACAGAGATTAATATAGCTCCTTCCCTTTAGATCCACTTCAGCAGCCCCCTCTCCACTTAAATGTCAGTCAGTGTTCCTGTGTTTCTGCAAATTCTCCAAAAAGACTGTGAGTCTACTCTATCGGCTAAAAGGGGGGATTCTTGTCTGTTAGGACTCCATGATGAAATTTTGTTTTGTTTTGTTTCTCTGTCACACTGAAATATTTATGGATGGGGTGTTATGACATAGGACACACATCAAAATAATCAGGGGCCACGGACCAGAACGGTACAGAGGCCACAAGAGCTTGAGCTAAGAAGCAGGCACACCAGCACCCATTCTCCATTTCCCCCTCTCCGTCTAATTTTTTTAACTACGTTGTTTTGCTTTTTTAATCTTTAAAAGTAGATGTGATGATTCAAATAACATCTATACAAACACTTCTACCAAGATCTTCAAAGGCAGGTAATTCAATGATTATAAATGGAACGAGACCAAAACTATTTAAGGCAAAGTCGAAACTGAAGTAAACCTCGACAGTTCCTAGAATCTCAGTGTGCTTGTCAGTAGCTCCCACAGATAAGAACAGACTCCAAGGCCTTTTCCAAACCTCTGGCATGCCATGCTGGCTCTCCAAGACAACCTCGGCATTTATACCATTTATATCCCGCCCTGCAGGAGCACAGTCACGTCTCTGTGTGTGCCCACATGAACACTTGATAAGTCATTTTACTATGTAGCAGTATTAAATAATCCAAATTCTCTTGGTGCCCGAGTCCTATATCTCGGTGTCAAGCCAGGCCCTCGCAGGGCCACAGTTTGCAACAACAAAGAGCTTTATTTAAGCACAGTCGAGGCCAGCATTTAAAAGGGGGTGGAGTGCACCTCTGAGGAAATATCACCTGACTTGTGTACAGGAAGCATTTGACCTCCGAGTCAGGTAGCAAGGGTGAGGGAGGAACTAAGGAGCCTTTCTAAGGACAAAGAGAGCAAGAGCTAACACACCCCACAAGGCGGTGGGAGGACAGGAACCAGGGAAGTTTCTCAAGCTCTTCGCCACAATTTTAAAAATATACCAAAAGTTTATTCACAGTTCTGTTTTCTTTAACAACCTACCTAGTATACATGCACACATGCAGAGGTACCTGGAGCACCCTACAGTATACTGTGATCGCCTCTCTAGTACACATGTGTACACGCGGAGTATACTGAGCACCCTACAGTATACTGTGATCGCCTCTCTAGTACACATGTGTACACGCGGAGTATACTGAGCACCCTACAGTATACTGTGATCATATCTGAGTTCTTTAGGGGAAAAAAAGATACTTCCATCATTCTCCATGAAAATAATTGTCTTCAGCTGGCAAGGAGCAGGGGCTGAGTGTCTTCCCATCCCCCGAGCCATGGACAGGTTACAGCGGATGGGGCTCAAGGAGCGGGTGTTCAGACACAGTCCTGGGAGAATGACCTCGAAGGCTTCCTTCCTGCTATAAAACTCTGTGGTTGAGCTGTGGCTGCAGCCTGAGCTCCTCTAAAGGGTGCACACACCAGTTTGCTTCCCACCGACACTGGCAAAGTTGCTCTCCTATAAATAGTCGCACATGAAAGAAACATGTGTCGAATTCAACTGACAATATGCAAACTCTATGTGACTGCCAAGGTCTCGCTGCTGAAATACCAGGGGCCTCCATGCTGCCAGGTACAGATCAATCATTCTGTATTATCTGAAAACTCATCAACAAGCTCTAAATTTTTTTAAATATGTATTTTATGTGTGTTCATATATATACATATATCATCTGGATGTGATACACATCCAGAAAAAACACCCATAAAGCAAATGTGTGTCCATAAGTGAAATAAGAACAATTCATTTAACATTATTCTAAAGTTTACTCAAACTACTAGCATTTAGTTTTGATGGTACTACTTTTTCTCTTGTTGGCTTAATGAAAATTAATTGTTTATGATTCTTTTTTAAAAGAAAATAAGCAAAGCTATAGGCCCAATACAAAAGGCAAACAACAGCAAATTTCAGTCCAGCGGTGACCAGTGTCAGTCCCAGCCAAGCAGTTCTTAGCTGCAGTTTCCTCTACTTTGTGTTTGAAACACAATAGCTTGTTCAAAAACAAACAGAATTCTCAATGGCATCGTAGCTGTTCCTGTATACATTAACTTTCAATACTTCATTATGGTTTAATTTACATAGGGGCAAAATCTATTTAAAGGCTTTTGATTTTGATCCACAATCAAGTGCTTGATGAGAACAATGTGTAACTCCCTGTATTTTTATGATACTATAAAAACCTGAACATAACACTTCCCACGATCTCCTGAAAATTACAATACAAACCCACCTTTCTATGACCCTGACATTTTAAATTAAATTACTTAAAAAATATCTATAATATTACCAAAAGAAAAAAAAAAAGGTTTCTGGTTTTCAGATGAAGATGTTTCTGCAGCATCCAAACGTTGTTTCCTATGAGGGACAATTTTAAAAGCCAGCTCCAGTTCCATCCCTCTCTAGATGTGAATTGCTCTTAGCATGAGGCCTACCTTAAAGGAACAGAAACCTGCCAGGGGCGCAGGTGAATCTCTATGAGTTCAAGGCCAACCTGATCTACAGAGTGAGTTCCAGGACAGCTAAGACTACGTATGGGGAGGGGGAGGGGGGAAGAGATCTTGTCTCAAAAACAAAGACTAAAGAAAAGTAGAAACTTTGCACTGCAGAAAAGGAAAAAAAAAATAGGACTAATGTGGATGGAGAAGGAGGGTATCAAGGACTGTTAAAGGGAAAAGGACTGGGAACATAGCTCAGCTGGCAGAGCACATGCCCACACTCACAGAGCCCCCGTTTGTGATCCCTAGGACCAAATAAGCAAGGCATGTTGTTGGTACTCACGTATAACCCGTCATAATAGAGGCTGCTTGTTCATTTCCCTACCGCCCGGCAGCTCAGACCCAAAATACTCACACAGAAACTATATTATTTAAATCACTGCTTGGCCCATTAGCTCTAGCTTCTTATTGGCTAACTCTTATATCTTAATTTAACCCATTTCTAGTAATTTGTGTATCATCACATGGCTGTGGCTTACCGGTAAAGTTCCAAAGTCTGTCCCTGGTGGGGCTACATGGCTTCTCCCTGACTCTGCCTCCTTTCTCCCAGCATTCAGTTTAGTCCCCCTTCCCCCCCCCCACACCACCTACCTAAATTCTGCCCTATCAACAGGCCAAGGCAGTTTCTTTATTCACCAATGGTATTCACAGCACACAGATGGGAATCCCACATCATAACCCAGCACTTGAGAGCTGGAGACAACAGGCTCAGGAATTCAAGATCAACCATGACCATATCAAGGTCAACCAGGCTGCCTGAGATCCTGTCTTTTTTTTTTTTCCTCTTTTTTAAGGACATCTCTGAACCAGCTATTGTCATGGCATTTCCACCAGCCAGAAGCAGTGTCTCATGTCATTAGCTATCCTACAGAACTCCTAGAATTTCCAACAATGGCATTTGAATAGTGGCACACAAGCCACCTTGAAGGGGTCTACATACAAAACAGAAGACAGACATTCATGTTTAGGTGCTCTGAAGTTATGAGTCCATCTGAGTTACAGTCATGTACAAAACAGATAGGCTTCAGTTGGTATGGAGGAGGGGGCAGCCCTCCCTGCTCAAAGACAAATTAGGAAAACAGTTTATAACTCCAACTGCTTTCTGCTTCTATGTAGAAAGCTAAGAAAGAGAGTAATTCTTTTTCTTCCTTTTAATATATTAGTATTAATTCCTTGAAAATTTCACAGATGCACACAATGTGTTTTCACTTCCCAGTCTTCCCCCAGCTCCTCCCAGGTCCATCTCCCACTCCAAGTGGGATTCCTCAAAAGCCTTTTAAGTTACATACTCAGTAAACAGCACTGCCTCACTGGAGGTCTCCCCAGCACGGCTCCCGGGGTGCCTGGCCCTGCAGCCAGATGCTATCGCGTGCCCCCAGTTACATAACAGCTCTTGGCTCTGCCCTCTGAAGTGGCTATCTGCTACTGCCTCCTCCCCACATTCATGAAAGGAAGTATTGTGCTGGGTACCGATGGCCCAGCTGATGGTCCCTCCCTAAGAAATGTGTAAAAGATAACAAGGAATTTATTCAGATCAACATCCTCTATACAGAAAACAATACATTTCAAAGTTAGTAATAAAACATTCCAGATTGGTTTGGTCACTACAGATGACCATATAGAACAAACACGCCACGGAGCTTACTCCTCCTCTTACAGAGCACAACCAGCAGCCGAGACAGCCCCCAAACAGGAATCAGCAAGGCCCTTTCGACTCCACCCACAAACAGGCTCTCCACGGTGGTTATTTCTGGTCTAAGAAAACTACAAATATAGGAGGGGAGAATTCAGAGTTGGTTCGCTGCACCCCAAGAATAACACCCTAGAAATTCCAACCAATTAAGAACCCCTCAAGAACAACAAAACCAGCACCCGTCACTGACAGCCAGCCACTAGGTAGAACTAGCTACAGCTGGTCCCCCACAGGCACGCCTTCATTATAATCCAACTAACCACAACCTGTGTGAGGTTCAGCTTCACAGACAGAGGAACTGAGAACACCATCAATGAACCCTGAAATATCGAACATCTGGTCCTCTTAACACAATAAGCTACCACACGGAGGCGCATCCGATTAAGCATGCAAATACAACTGTGATTCCAATACATTCTTTTTTTTTAATTTTATTGTTTGTATTGAGCTATATATTCTCCACTCCCCTCCCTTCCTACCCCCATGATTCCCACACTCCCAATTGACTAGAGATTTGTCTTTTTCTACTTCCTTTGTAGATTAGGTCCAATACATCCTTATGTGATCTAAACTTCAGAACTCTCAAAAGAGGATCATTAGACATAATTAACACATAATTTCTACTAAATATTTCATGAAATGAATTCATCGTAAGAAACTTAAAAAAACATATTGTGACCAACAAATCAAAGATCAATTTTATATAACATAGACTAACCCTAATCCTTTTTGGTGAGGTCTAATTATGCAAGTCCAGTAGTGAAGGGAAGTAACAGCCTCATTTCAGCCATGATTCTTAAAAATAATCTCCAGTCTAAAGCACAAACATCCTGAAGAAGGAGACTAACGCTTTTAAACAGTGTCACTGGGCACAACTGCGCACAGCTTCAAGGGTGGACCTGAAAAGGACGTTAAGGATCAACCGTCATCCTGCGGTTTGTATGAAAATCTCTCCTGAGTATCCATGTGCCCCCTCTGCTTTACTCCAGCTCTGTTTTAAGAGCATACTTGGTCCTTGGCTCAGTCTCACAGAATTCAGAGTCATTGGAATAAGTATGGTCTCTGGACCAGCGTCCCTATCTAGCTTATGTTGATCTTCTCTCTCGGGGTTTTAAGATACCCAGAAATCACATTAAGACAAAATTAAACATTAACTGGAAGATGAACTAGAGCAGTGGTTCTCAACCTTCCTAATGATGCGGCCCTTTAACACAGTTCCTGACATTCTGTAAAAGTTCTGGCACTTTTATGAACAGTAACATAAATATCTGTGTTTCCCAATGGTCTCAGGTGACTTGTGAAAGGGCTGTTCAAGCCCCGCCCCCTGCAAAGGCACCAGGGCCCATGGGTATAAAACCACTACATGCAGGGAAAGGCGATGTTGTTAAAGCCTTCTAGAAACTAAGCACCAAGAACCGAAGGTGGCATGGAAACCGCCCACCTGTCCATCAAGCCACGCCCTACAGACGACATGCAAATATGGATAGGATGGGGTCTGTAACCAGAGATGTGCCCTGATGGGTGTGGCTCACCCAGTTCTCAGACCCTTCTTAACCTCTTCATGGGAGGATGTTTCAAAACGGTACAGACATGCTGGCTGAAAAGACAAAAGCTGTCTTTTAACACGCCAGGCTTCAGAACGCACATTGTCATTATATTAAAAACTAATTCTCATGTGGATATAAAATGGGGAGGGGGAGACTTGGAGAGGGGTCAAGTGAGACAGAGGCATTTCTCCCACCTTGGCAGGCTCCTTCAGCAGAGCTGCCAGTTACATGAGCCCCACGTGGAGGGCATGCAGTCTCTGACAACTTCACCTTCTAAGCCGTTCACAGACCCATCAAACCAAGAGCGACACGGAATTTGCTGGTTTTGTAGACTCTCCACTTCATAGATAATTTCTTTATCACTCTCACTAAATATATTATTACTGGCAATCAGCAGCACAAGGTAATTTGTGTCTTACCTATGAATACCTAAGGTTTGGAAATTATTTTTGAAAACTCTAAAATCCTATTCCCAGAAACTAAGTCTCAAATTCCTAATTTCAACTTAAGCAAGTTCATTTAAAAATTCCATTGCAATATTTGACCTTAATATAAGCAAGGCACTAACGTTAATATTGTTGAAATATTTAAAAATTGCAGTATGTCTTTTAGGCAATTTGCTTTTTAAATGGATTTAAAAGAATTGTGCTTTTGGGCATGGTGGCACATGACTTTAATCCCAGCACTTTGGAGGCAGAGGCAGGCAGATCTTTTGAGTTTGAGGCCAGCCTGATCTACAGAGTGAGTTCTAGGACAGTTAGGGCTACACAGAGAAACCCTGTCTTGAAAATGAAAATATAAATAAATAAATAAATAAATAAATAAATAAATAAATAAATAAATAAAATCAAAGCTTATGTTCTCCTACATTTCAGATCCCCCAAAATAAGTCCCATATGGTAAAGATCCAAAATTTCATTATATAAAAATACTAAAAAACAAAAAGCAGTTCTTTAATTCAACATTTGGGTCAAAGACATAAGAAGATTAATATCTGAAAATTCTTCTATAAAATAAATCAGCAATTATTGCCCTCAACAAAAACCCATTTCCATTATGATTTCAGAACAGTGGTGTCCCCTGACAAAGCTGTGCACAGTGGCAGTTACAGAATAAGACACAACAACTCAACAGACGCGACAGCCTCGTGTAAAGGAAGAAAGGGAGAGAGAAGAAACCCAGAAGGATTTGTCTGTACAAGCTGTCTCTAATGAGCAAGCACACCATCTCCTCACAAATGAAACACATTGACCAGCCCTGGTGTACAAACAATACCTGTGTGAGCATTAGGTAAACCAACCCTGTCAATAAGCAAATGATCACTTCTAACCAAAAAATCAGCCAGAAGGACGACCCTTCACATGATGTATGAGGGGGTGCACAGGTACCTTTAAATATACTCCACGGTCACAACTTTAGTGGCCATTCTCTGCCTCCGTGAAAACTGCATGTTTAGTGTCCTAACTACCCTTTCCTCCAAGTCCCCAGGACGCTGCTGCTGCTGCAGGAACACACTTCTATCAAATCAGTGTGGAGAGTCGAGCGCTATCTGATGTGCGCTGAAGGGTAAAGATGGCTTCAAAAGGCAAGTCAGGTTTTTCTGCGGAATAAGGTCACTCACTTCCTGATGGTTCTGGTCAAGGTGCCGGAAGCACTGTATCTGACACCTGTCTCTTCTTAGAGATCCCCTGACTCGGGCTCCTAATCTCACACAACTCAAAATTCTCTTCAGTCCCATGAGCTCTGAAATGAAGAACATACAATTCTTTCCACTACGAGTAAACCCAGGAGTGTTCCTAATATAACAAAGACTACGGTGAGTCTTGGAGTTGCCATTAGCAATAAAGGAAAACAGGATATGTAGGTCAAGACTAAATCTCACTGACAGGCTCTTAAACGGATTAGGGGAAGTTAGGTGTAAGCCTTCAGGAAACAGGAAAAGACAGGGTAGAAGTGTGTGGGCAGATGTGTCATGATGGAAAACCAGGCTGAGGAAGGAAAACATGGCTGGCTTGGTTGCCCACAAGAAGGGAGCCTCAGGAATCTAAAAGACATAATACCTCATCCCCAGGTAAGACAACACTCCTCCCCAGTGAAGGGCTACCAGGGCTTGCTGAGAATGTAACTATTAGATGAACAGATCAGGTTTTCAGGGTCTCATGGAGGGCACCCTGGCCTTGCATCGCCTGACCCTCAAGTGCTGGAATTAATAAGAGATATACACTACCACACCCTGTACGTGTGCTGCTGGACATCGAGCCCAGGAGATGTGCAGGCCAGGCAAGCCCTCTCTCTACTAACGGGCTACAGCCCCAGCCATTAAATCATCTGCCATTTCTAAGTTGTTTCTTTTTTTTTTTTTTTTTTTTTTTTTTTTTTTTTTTTTTTTTTTTTTTTGGTTTTTTGAGACAGGGTTTCTCTGTGGCTTTGGAGCCTGTCCTGGAACTAGCTCTGTAGACCAGGCTGGTCTCAAACTCACAGAGATCCACCTGCCTCTGCCTCCCGAGTGCTGGAATTAAAGGCGTGCGCCACCACCGCCCGGCTCTAAGTTGTTTCTTGAAGCCAATTGGATGTTAAAAGACTAAAACAGGGTGGAATTTTTTTTTTCTAAATCTGACTAGCCTATAGAGCTCTTTTAGAGACCACAGACATAAGATACAAGGAATAAGTTTAGCCGTGGAGCAGAACTAAGAATTGTCCACAATTGAACTAACAGGCACCATCACTCCTGTGTATATTACCACTGTCTTCGTACAGCTACTGGCCTACCTCTCTGTGCACGGCGTCCCATGATGGCCCAAGTGGCTTCAGGGACCATGTGGTTTTTCTCCACTATATTCTATTTTCACTTATTTTTAAGACAAAAGAAAAAAAATCAATGTGTATTATAATCTCAAAAGTCAACTTAATGAGATCCAGAATCACCTGGCAAGTGAGAGGCCTGTGGGGGATCACCTTGATTAGGGGCATTAAAGAGGGGCGCCCCGCTCTAGTGGTATGGGATCTCAAACTGTGTAAGAGAAAATGAGGGAGGAGGACAGAGACAGAGAGAGAAGGGAGAGAGTAAGCACGGGCGTCGGGCACAATGTGACCAGCTGCTTTAAGCTATTGCTGCCTCGACATCCCCACTATAATGGACTGCACCTTCAACTGTGAACCCACACGAACCCTTCCCTCCTTCATTTCCCAGGATGTCTGGGTTACTTTTCTCCTCGGTGCTGTGACAAACATCGTGAGAGAAGTAAGGCATTCAGTCCATTCTCAGTGGGAGCTGACAGGCAGGCCTTCCTGGCATTTTTATAGCTAGGGAAATAGGGAGGGGGTGCTGTGGGACAATGGTCTTGTACTCTGTGAAGTTTTGTCACTTGTGCTGGTTTAATAAAATGATGATTGGCCAACAGCCAGGCAGGAAGTGTAGGCAGGATGACCAGAACTGGAGAATTCTGGGAAGAGGAAAGGCTGAGTCTACAGTTGTCACCCAGACACAGAGGACACAAGATGAGAAGGCCTCACTGAGAAAAGGTACCAAGCCATGTGACTAGCACAGACAAGAATTGTGGGTTAATTTAAGATTTAAGAATTAGTTAAATCTCTGTGAGTTCGAGATCAGCCTGGTCTACAAGAGCTAGTTCCAGGACAGGCTCCAAAACCACAGAGAAACCCTGTCTCGAAAAAACAAAAAACAAAAAACAAAAAAAAAGAATTAGTTAATAGGAAAGCCTGAGCTAATAGGTTAACCAGTTTATAATTAATGTAGGCCTCTGTGTATTTCTTTGGGACCGAACATCTGTGGGACCAGGTGGGACATAAACATCTGTCAACATGGGGGGATATCGGTACTCAGGAAATGAGTAGGGTGTTCTGATACTCAGGAAGTGGGGAGAGGGGTGCTGATAATCAGGAAATGGGGAGGGGGTGCTGGTGATCAGGAAATGGGGAGAGGGGATGCTGGTACTCAGCTCACTTTCTCCTTTTCTTCCTTTTTATTCAGTCTTGGACTTTGGGACATGAGATAGTGGCTCTGGTAAGTCTCCCCTCCTGCATTAACCCTATCTGGAAACACACTCAGACACTCAAGATGTGTGACATCCTTGATTTTAAATCCAGTCAAGCTAGGGTCTAGGTCGGCAGCCCAGGCTGTCTTCAGATTGCACCCTCCCTTTGCCAGTCTTGGGCCTCAGTTTCTCGGGGGGAGGAATAGTTTTTCTCTGAACAAAGCCAATGAGATAACTCCTTCAAGCTAGCCAGATGTCGTACATCTGCTTCAAGATCCACTCTGACTCAGCATCCCTCCCTACTGTTTCCGGTGACTACAAAAATGCCACCAGGACTTTTTCATCATCAGGTTAAGCCTCGCGATCTCTCAAATCTCAGTTTAAATGATCATCAAATTGCAACCCATAACCTCTCCAATTTAATAATGCCCAGACCCCTGACACGTTAACCACACATTTAGACCCGTGTTTAATATGGTGTTTAATATGGATTCCCCAAGGAGACGACTGCCCAAGGGCAGGGATTATGACTTACCACCTACTGCTGAGCCGCAGGACTTCAAACTCCGGCAGGTATTACTTACTGCATTCATTTTAAATAAAGCCACAAAGGGCCTTCTCTTTCTCAACTAGGAAGATAGCCACCACACCAACAGCTGATAAAGGGGATGCTGGAATACTGGTTCCATGGACAAAGTCAAATTCTATCTGGGGAATGTTTGAAGAAATAGATGGAGTCTGGGCTATATAAGGGGAACTATCAAACATCAAATGATCAGAAAAATAAGTGGTCCCCCAATGGAGAAGGGATTAAAAAAAAAATGAAGCAGGCAGGAAGTGGATTAGAGACTATCTCTGCTGTCAGGAGGAAACAAAGGGTTGGTATTCCTTATAATAAAAGAGCTTATTAAAAAAAAACACTACAAACCCAAAAGGGGGAGGGGCTAAGGGAATGGACAGTTACGAGGCAGAAATGCAAATGCAACTTTACAATACAGAAACCAATCTCATTCAAGAGGAGGAAGGTGGAAATTAACTTAGTGGGACCCCCAAAGGTTTACAAACATATTTTATGACATAGTCGGGCATACCCAAACACCCACTGATGAGAACACTAAGTCTTAACTCTCAGGCTATATCTGGAAATAGCTAATAAACCTGCACATTCACTTAGCCTCTGACTGCACAAACCCACTTCTAAGTACCGCCTGAAGTATGAAACAGTGAAATTAAAAGCAGCATGCGCGTGCTCACCGCAATGTATTTCATATTAGCAAAAGATTAGGAACAACCCAAATCTGACACGTTCAGTGAGGTCTTCTGTGGCTGTAGAAAAGATAACCAACAAACTGGTAGAGAGTGATTTTCAGAATATGTCAAACAAAGAAGGGAAGGTATAGAGTACACTCAGTTTATATTAAAAAGAGAGAGAAGAACATAACCTGTGTTATGTGTTTTATCTTATTTATTTTGTGACTGGGGCCAGAAGAGGACCATGGATGCCCTGGAACTAGAGTTACAGGTTGTGGGCTAACTGCCACGGGTACCGGGAGCTGAACTGAAATCCCCTGAAAGAGCAGCACGTACCCCTAACTGCTCAGCCATCTCTCCAACCCCACCTGCTTATACTTAAACAAACCAACTGAAATTTTTAAATGGTTTTCTTAAAAGAGGAAAAAAATAGGAAGTAACTCCTTTCAATATACCTTGTTTTGTGGATGTTGTCTTTGGATCCACGAAACTATTATAGATGACTGCAAAATAACATCTTATAAGCTATTGTGTTTCTAAATAAGTATAGCCAGCTGCTGGCTTAACTACACAGAGGATTATTATGGTATGTCTGAGAGGCACGCCAATGGCTCCCACCTCCTGGTATTCACACCCATACACAAGCCCTTCTCTTCAACATGGAGTGGGTTTGGAGACTTTCCTGGGAAAACAGAATGCCAAAGAATGCCAGTGTTCACAGCAAAGCAGCCCATCGGCAACAAAAAGGCAACAACTCAGTCTCTGGAGTGCGTTTCTTTTTAAAATGTGGGGTCCCAGCATAATGTATCCATCTGGCCTTTAAAAAAAATGATGGCCTGGTCTACAGAGCCAGCTTCAGGACAGTCAGGGCTATGCAGAGAAACCCTGTCCAAAAAACAAAAAACAAAAACATGATATTCTGATGCATGCCACACATAAATGACCTTAATAACATGCTGAGTGAAATAAGGCAGCCATAGACAGTGAAATGCTGATATGACTCCGCACAGGAGGCCGTCAGACCCTGAACAGAAAGCAGCGCCATGGGGATGGACAAATGGAGAGTTACACTGAATGGATACTGTGAATCCATTCAATTCAACCAGCTCAACTGTGGAACAGGAAAAGGTTCTGAGGATGGAACAGGGCGATTCATGAGCAACAGTAAGAATGTGTCTTATGCCACTGAACACGTAAAGTAAATACACTAAAGAGAAAGAAACAAAATTCTGACCAACAGCCAGGAAGGATTTAAATCCTGCCAAAAGTCACAGGGTGAGCTGGGATGCACCACAGAAATTTCTGTGACCCCCCCTCCCCTCCCCAGTTGAAATGACTATGGCCCCAGAAAATATCATCACAGCAGTTTATGGGAATCTCTGGCTAGAAGCACTCAACCAAGCTGCACCCCAAAGAAATAGACTGACACCAACTGTCAGAGAATGATGCTCACTGGGGTAAACTGGGACATTAGGGAAGACTCGGTTACAGAGCAACAGATAACTAACGCACCCGATACTCTTGCTAAGCATTCTTCTTGCTAAGCATTCTTCAGGGCATGTGCCCTACGTCCAGAAACAATTCACCAATTCCATCCCAGAGGACATGTGAGACAGTAAATAAAACATAAAATGCCTACAAAAGGCATGCAAAAGAATCCAGGCAACTAGACTCCATCAGCTGGAGAAAGGCCACACAAATGGTGGCATTTAACACAATCAAACAGTAAACATGGATAAAAGAACTGTCATTCTGCACAACAGAGGGGAATCACACAGACACGTCAATCAATGGGGGGCTTCACAGACACCTGTAATGTTTGCTTGTTTCTCTCAATTGGGTTGCATTTGATTGGTTAGTCTCCCATTGTAGCTATGTGTTCTGCTCAATCTTCCTCCTCTGCCCTTCCTGTCCACAGATAACGCTCTGAGTAAACCTCACATACGAAAAGCCACACGCAGGGCCATGCACTAAAAGCAGCTGACATCACACCCCACTCTAAAGATGTTTGTGGATGTTTCTGCATGAATTCCAATCACCAGGACTGGAAGAAATCATGGAGAAACAAAGGCCAATCAAGTACACACCTCAAGTTTGTGTGTCTGTTACTCTGGACTGTCCGAGCGATTACACTGAGTCTATAAGGAAACTAATAAGATATTTTTAAGATGTGGGAATAGTGGGGAAGAACAGAATCAACTGACTTGGCTAGCAACTGAGGGGGCAAGGCCTGCACAGAGTGTGAGGAGTAATGCCCCGTAATCCAGGGACCCCAGTGGAAGAAGAGCAGAAAGAGGAGGTGACCGTTACGGGTCTTCTTCCTCCACTTCCCAGTCACTTCCATTTGCCATGCCTTTCTACCATCACGGTGCTGCCACCGGCAGAAAAGCCACGGAGCCATCTGACCATAGCCTGACGCCTCTGAAACGCGAGTCCAAAGAAATCTCTACTCTCCTTAAGTTGACTTGCTCAAATATTTTGTCATGGCAATGACAAACGACCAATGCAATTATTTTTATAAGTATCATTCACTAATATTAGGTATTATGTTATAGCAGTAAGGCAGTACAGAAAGACTGTTTTAAAGCTCCCAAAAAAAACCTGTTATAGCTACCTTTAGATGTAGTTCAGAAGAAATTACCAAAAATAACTATGGCAGATATAAAAAGAGAGAGCCTAGGAAAGGCAGTCCAAAGAGCAATCATTTCATGGTTCCCAGCATCCTCTGAAGGGGCAGGCACCAGGGTAACAACCCCCCGCCTTCTGTCCACAGGACCCATGTGATAGAAGGACAGAACCGACTCCCACAAGCTCCACCCTGCTATGCTAGAGTGTGTAGGACCCAGCACGACAGCTCAATAGAAGCCTGGGTCTCAGTAGTTTTCCCTAAGGCAATACCTGGTTGCAAGAAGAAAGACCACAAACTCAGACTACCCAGGCACCACCCAGGAACAGACCATCCAAAGGAATTCCAACATTCCAACCGTTGTAGATAGGATCACCTGCCAGCACACACCCATTGCTTTTCACCAGGACACCCCTCAACAAATGTCAGCCAATCAGGGGTCCTGAAGCTTAGAAATCTCTCAGTCCTATCTTTGCTACTACAAAAACCCAATCCTAACTGAGCTTAGGGCGCTCCAATTATTTCAATACGTTAGACACAGGGAGAGACGAAGTTTGGAGTTTGCAAACTTGTATAATAAAGGCTGTTTGCTTTTACAAACAGGATCAGTCTCCTAGTTGGTTTTGGGGGGACTCCGTGATCTGGGCATAACACATGTACTCACCCACATGCAAAATAAACAAACTTCAATTTTTTTTTTTTTTTTTTAGTACACATCCTTACCACTTAGAAATGGATGTTGAGGCACAGGGTTTGTAGAAAAGACACCAAACTTGGAAAGGATCCATCTAGAAGCTTTTTCAACCTGGAGCATGTACTTTACAGGCACTGAAGTGGGCACACTGGGAAGCGGCAGCGGTGACTCTCCATGGGTGAAGCAGAGTGCAGAATGTCGAAGGCTGGAAGACAGGAACGGGAGAGGGTTAGTCCTAACAGTCAGGGCTAAACCGAAGTTCATGGCACTTCAGTTAGCAGCTGCTGTGGGACACGCTACTGAGAAAATAAGTATTGCAACTGACAATTTGGTCAAGATCGTGCTTGCAAAAAAATAAGCAAATACTTAAAGAAACTGGGCGGTGGTGGCACCCACCTTTAATCCCAGCAGGCAGGAGGCAGAGGCAGGAGGGAGGATCTCTGTGAGTTTGAGGCCAGCTGGTCTACAGAGTGAGTTCCAGGACAGCCAGGGCTGTTAAACAGAGAAAAATCCTGTTGCAAAAAAAAAAAAAAATCCTCAGGGGAATGTTGCTTAGTGGTAGAGCACTTGCCCAGCTGGCGTAAGGGGAAAAGCATCTCAAGGCTGGGCAGCGGTGGTGGTGATGGGCACCTTCAAATCCCATCTCTCGGGAGGAAGAAGCGAGCAGCTCCCTGTGAGTTCCAAGCCAATCTAATCCCCACAGCTAGTTCCAGGCCAGCCAGGGCCTGTCTCTAAAACAAACAGTATTCCAGCTATCTATCTGGAGACAAAGGACAATGCAAATTAACCTCCAAGGGCTCTAACTTACCATCTTCTCAAGTATGTTACAATCTTAAAGGAAATGCTAGTCACAGCTACTTATTTCTTGAGGAAACGGGGTCAGAATAGTGTTTCTTTGGCTTAGAGACCCAGACAGCGTCAGGGAACTTGGGACCTTTCTTCCTACACAGGGGCCCTGAGGGCACAGGTGCTCCCAGATGCTGGGAGTGGTGCCCTCCCCTCACAAGGTCTACAATTAACCAGTGACCTCAGAACTACCACCCTCCACTTACAACTGCTGCGCAGCAGAGAGACAGCTGGATAGCAAGATTAGGATGAGATCGTTTGTAAAAGTAAAGCAGAAAACACAGAAGGATGTGTGAAAAAACCGGGGGGGGGGGGGGGGAGGAGCCTATGCATTCCACACAGCTGCAAAACACAGACGCACTGTGAACAACCATGAGAAGAAAGACCACCTGGCTACATGAAACAAGCAAGTGACAGAAAAACACTGTGTTGGATTCTGTATTTAAGAAAATAGCATGTTAAGCTGGGTGTGGTAGCGCATACCTGTAATTCTAGCACATGGGGGTGGAGACAGGAGGACCCCGGCGTTCTATACAGTGCATCAGATGCGAGCTTAGGCTGCAGGAGACCTTGTCTCAAATGGAGCTGGTGGTCTCAACAGCACTTAAGTTACATCAGAAGAGGGTCAAAGGATCACCAGAAGAGGACGGTAAGGGGGCAGGCGTGGGAGAGGTAAGGGCTGTCTTATTGTTTGACTTCTGAAACGTGTGTTTCCAACAAAATTCAACTCCAAACAAGTTCTCAAAATGAGCTGATTCCTCCAGATTCATAAAGTTATGTACCCCAGGGTCGCCTTTCTAGGGGGAAAAATGGCTACTTCCCTTCTTGTCCCTCAGGAGGACCCCGGAATCCAACAAACTCTGAGTGCCGACTGGATACTGGCACTCCATGCAGCAGTGAGCGGGGCCGCAAACTCTCTTCTGGGCACTGTGAAGCTCTCCTGTGGCCCAGGAAGGTACCAAGCCACACCGCTGAGACTGACGACAAACACAGCCGCATGTGAACGGACCCTCTAAAATGTCCACACACTGACTTGACTCAAGAACTCAAACGCCTACAAAGTTCTACACGCAAATGCTGTTTGTGTTATTTCCAAAAAAAAAAAAAAAAAGGCATCTGAAGTGGGATAAAAATAAATTATGGTTTACTGGAAGATGCAGCATGCATTACACTTAACCTAGAGCTTGTAACTGAATATGATGGATTAACCACAAATTCTTTTAGTGGGGTTGTTGTTTTATTAGTTGAGAATTTTGTACAATGTGTTTTGGTTCATATTTATCTCCCTCTTAACTCTTCCCAGATTCACCCTCATTTCCCCAACCCTACCTTTGTGTCACTTGTCAAGACCAATTTGTGCTGCCCAAATATTTTGTAGTGTGTGCCTTCCACTGGAGTGCGGTTGACCTACCAGACAGAAAACTGCCTCTCCCTCTCCCAGAAGCTAAGGACGGGACTTCCGACCCACCTCCCTTCTCTACGGCGGGGCTTGGTATGGCTCGGGCTTGCACTGATCTTGTGGACGCTGTCACAAGGGCTGTGAGTCCCTATGTGCAGCTGCCTGCTGTGTCCAGAAGCCACTGCTTCCCTGCAATCATCCTCCGCCTCAGGCTCTTACGCTCTCTACTCCTCTTTCACCACGATCCCTGAGCCCTGGGAGGAAGGATCCGTGTATCTGTGTATCTGTTCCCTTTAGGGCTGAGCGTTCTGCATTCTGCTGTTTCTGGTGACTCAGCAAATTGTGGGTCTCTGTGTTAATCACCATCTACGGCAAATTGATGCTTCTCTGTTTTTACTCTGTCCCTGAACCACTCTGATAGAGTATAAAAGTTCAAAACAAAAAATAAATAAATAACCCAAAGATTTAAAAAAGAACGGGATGAATAAAAGAGGCAATCTTTGGGCTGGAGAGATGGCTCAGTGCTTAGAGCACTGGTTGCTCTTCCAGAGGACCTGGGTCCAATTCCCAGCACCACATGGTGGCTTACATCTATCTGTAACTTCAGTTCTGGGGATTCTGATACCCACACACATACATGCAGCCAAAACACAACATAAAATAAAAATAAACTAATAAAAAAGAAGCTCCTCAATAAGAAAGGAAAAAAAGAGGCAAATTTTAGTAAGATAAATTTAATATAGTTCCAAAAAAATGTGCAGAAATGTTACTAAGTAAAAAAAAAAACTAAAATTTAAAAATTGGTGTATTCACTAATATACATAGTGCATTACAGTAGACATTGTAATAGACATATAAAGTGCATGTATATTCAATATATGTATGTATACAGTACTGTATACATATATACAAGTATATTCAACATATACAGTAGGCACTTGGTATTTGTTGAATTGTTACTAGTAGCAAGGGTTCTTCTGAGGGACAATCATAGATATACAATGCCAAAATAAAATTAAAATATGAAAGGAAAATACTCTTATTTCTAGGCAGTGGTTTTAAATAAGTGATGTTTCAGTTATGATCAGCTGATCTGGTCTGTCACCAGGGTACCCTGTCCCTTTAAGACACAAGCCACGCCCCCTCCCAGCCCCTCCCCTCCCTCCGATGGAAGCAGATACCCCGCTTCCTCTCTCCCTCCCTTCATAACCCACTGGATAGACTCTAGACTTACTCTGCACGATGTATCTGTCTGTCTCTCACCGGCCACGGTCCCCCACCCACCAAGGTGATCATCCCCCCCCCCTTGCCAAGGCCTGGAGTCACCAGCCACTACCCCTCGTGGGATCACAGTCTTTCGTGAGACTGGCCTTCCCACCTTATGTCTTTAAAAAAGAATAACAGTTTCTCTTCCACTCTTCTCCCAAACAGTTGTTATAATGATGAACAGAAAACCCACTCTTCAAAGTAAAATCTCCCGAGGAAGGTGCTAGGATGGCACTCGCTCCCAAATTCACATTCTGACACACTAACTCAGTAGAGGACGTGGGGACTTTCAGGGGAGCCAGGTCATGAGGGTGGGGTCCCCAGAGTGGCAATGCTACTGTCCCTAAAGGCACAGGAGAGCTTGCTTCCTTTATCTACCAAACCAGGAAGTGGGCTCTCTCCAGATACCAGATCTGCCTTGGCCATAGGCTTCTCCACCCCCAGGACTTGACTCAGCAATATATGGCATTCCACTGCCACATTCCGTGCCAACTAAGGCTGATGGCACTAGGCAACAAGAACACGGCTAAAACCCTCACATACCACTAGTGGGAACAAAAAGTCAAAAGAGCAACTCCAGGGAAATCTATATGATCTCCAAAAGATAAACACCACCCAGGAATTCCACTCTTGGGGTTACAAACACAAAGTGAAAATATATACCCCCACAAAATGCATGGTTATCATACCCTTTTATGCAATTGCCAAGGGTGGAAATAACCCAAACGTTACCCACTAATTAATGGTCAACTGAGGTACGGATACCTGCTGGAGTATTACACTACCACAGGAAGAAACAATGTACTGACGTGTTACACAATGGATGGTCTGTAAATATACTAACTGAAACAAGCTGACGCCCAGAGCAGACAGATCTACACACAGAGAAAAAGATGAGCAGGTGCCTAGGAACCGAAGCAAAAGGGGGAATGATGAAAACACAACAATCAACTGTGGAGATGCAACTGTCTGTGAGTTCACAGCAGCTGCGGCTTGTAGTAGAGTTTAAGTTGGTAATTCATAGTGGTATGGGAATTATTATCTCAACAAAACTGGTGCTCTCTTAAAAATAACTATCCTCAAACTTGTTTATCAATAACCTAGTACCTGCAACATTATTTGCTGTGTTGCTCCTTTATAGTCTGGGAAAGCCTTGGGCCTAAACATAATACCAGACTCCTGCCAGCCATAAGAGCAAGGAGAGCCAAGGCTTCTGGATTACAGCCTCCAGAAAGGCTATTGGAGTCAGAGGGTCCAATGCATTTTTCTCCTAACAGAACTACATGGCAGCCAGGAAGAAAATTTGTCCTATAATCTGCTCAGGTCAGTGTGTTTATTCTAATTATGTAATTTAGCCAAGTATTACACATCAAGAATGAGAGTGAAAAGAAAATGTTTTGTCTCTAAAAATGAGCTTTTATGACCTAAAGGAAATCACTCTAAAACACATTGTACAGAAAATGCCCTGACTGTATTTCAAGATTAGCAAATTTAAAATATTTATATATCTAGTTATAAAGTGTTTAAAGTATGTACTTTCCAACTTATTTCAAACAAGTTTCCTTTTCTTGTGTGTGTGTGTGTGTCTGTGTGTGTGTCTGTGTCTGTATGTGGTGTCTGTGTGTTTATGTGTATGTCTGTGTGTGTGTCTGTATGTGTTGTCTGTGTGTTTGTGTGTGCACGTACGCTCACATGAGTGATTATGCGTGTGCATGGAAAAGCCTGAATGACTTGACTTTGGTGTCTTCCTCGATCTCTGCAATTTACTCCCTGGCACAAGGTTTCTCTGGGTCAAGAGCTCTGTGTGTCCTGCCTGCACTAGCTCACAGCTCTCTCTGAGGAGTCCCTGCCTTTGCCTCCCAAGTCCTGAAAGGACAGTACTGAAAAGGGTGCTGAGATCCCAACTGTGACCCTCACGGTTGCCTGGCATGCACTTTCTCCTCGGAGTCATCTCCCCAGCCCCTTAAATAATAAGTTTTCTGTTAAATAATCAACTGTCAGCATATTAGGCTACAAATATTATATGAGAAAGCCTCTGAAGTTATTGGGGGGTGGGGGAGAGTGTTGTTTATTGCTTTAAAGATGGGAAGTCATATGCCCCGAGTAAGCCTCGGCTTCATTATGTATGTCATGGAGATCGGCCATAGACCCCTAAACCCTTCTGTCCTCATCTTCACCATGCCTGGTTGTATACGTTATTTTTCTAAGGAACTAATACAGAAGACTCGGGTTCAAATCCCAACAGCCTCATGGCAGCTCACAACTGTCTGTAATTTGGTCCTAGAGAACACCACAGCCTCTTCTGGCCTCATTGGCAATTCGCGTACATGGTGCACTGGCATATACGAAGGCCAAACACCCATACATATAGAACAAAAATAGATAAACCTTGCTTTAAATGGACTAACACATGTTACTATTACTCTAAAGAGTGCCCAACCCTGCTGAGTACCCTCTGAAGAAGACACCTGGATTGTCAAGTCTCCACACCAACTGCACCCCCATCATCTCGATGACACTCCATCTCTTCAACTGGATGCAGCGGCCCAAGGCCAACCCCATTTGGTCAACTCAGGCCCCTGGAGTCCCCCCTTCCCAGGCACTTCATCCCCTAGACATTTTACTTCTAATCCTCCTTTTTCCAAAGCTAAACTGCATCTCACCTATGTATTCAGGTGACTGTTGTATCAAAGTGAAAACGAAGCCCGCAAAACTGGAAAATCTCCTCAGTCATTTACACTCACGTAGGAACTCCACGGGCCTCTTCTCTGTTGGGAGCAGTGAGACCCACAGATCCTGAATTTCTTGTAAGCAACTTGTTTTCCCCTGATCTGAGTGCCTACAGCTGCTCTGAGCACGAGACCTTCAGGAGTTCCTGATGGCAGGAGAGTGGTTTCTGGTGGGTTTGGCTGGGGCATGGCTATCTCTATATAATCTGAACCTGAACACATTAAAGGGGGCATTCTTGGGGAATTCAAGGATGACCCGTGTCTCTGTCTTTCTGTCTGTGTGTGTTTGTGTATTTTAACCTCCAGCCCCCTTGCCCGAAGCTCGCGTACCGGTTGGGTAATAGCGCACCGAGCGCAGACACGGAGGTGCGGTGAGAGGCACTTCTCCTCCTAGGACCACACAGCTCCACCTCCCTCTTTTTAAAAAAATTATTCTTACACTATTATTGTAAGTTTTTTTGTTGTTGCTGAGGAAGAGGCTCCCTCCCTCCACCATATGGGTTTCAAGATTGTAACCCCAGTCATCATGTTTACCTGCTGAGCATCTATCTCCATAGCCTGCCTTTCTTGTGACTCACCTTACTCAATCAACCATGAGCTGCGACTCCCAGTCCTGGAGAGCTAAAACAGAAAATACCCTTCCACTTGACCACAACAGAAGGCTAAGTGGGAATCCTACTTGGTCTCTGCCCTTCCTTCTTTAGGGACCTTACTGTATCCCAAGCTTTGCTTCCTAAGACACAGTGCGGCCAGCGATGCTTACCAGATAGTAGGGGACCGCACTGTCCTGGGAGTCAAGATTGTAATGAAAAAGACAAAACCACCAACCTATGTCCCTAACATTCTCTCGACTCCGCTTCATACAAATATGTCTCTCACACAGTTCTGCACCGACATCTGCCGGCCCCTTTGTGTGATTTGGAATGTCCTGCCTTTGTGTCTATGAACTGAAACACTTCTAAAGATGTTTTTAAAGTAGAAAGCCTCTTACCCACTCAAGAGCCTTTGGCTTCTCAGCTGCAAAATGAGAACAATGCCTTTAAGGGCTATTTCATGAAGCTTCCAAAGGACTGTAGAAGTACCCTGAGGACTGTTTGGTGTAAACTTAGATCAATCACTGGCAGGTGTCACTCAACACTTCTGCGTTGTTGTTTTGTGAGCACAATGAGAACCCAAGAAACATTTTCTCAATTGGCAGAACAATGGAAAATGCCTTTTCCAGCCACCAAAGAGCACCTCGGAGAAGGAAAGAGAATTTCCAACAGAGCTTTCATCTTGTGGGAATCTCACAGACACACTATGCGGGAACCACTACTTGATGGCTCTTTATTCACTGACACATATGGAAAATGCGAAGGGGGGGGATCTCTCTCGTGTGTGTGTGTGTGTATGTGTGTGTATGTGTGTGTGTGTATGTGTGTGTGTATGTGTGTGTGTGTCTGTGTATGTGTGTGTGTGTGTGTTGTGATGGTCATGACATGTCCTCTGCCATCCTACCTGTTTCATAGCGCACACAGGATATTCACACCTACGTCCAGTCACCACCATCATCGGACTCCAGCTCTCTCTGCATCTTGCAAAACTCAGTACCCGTGACACAGTGATGCCCCATTACCCTACCTCGGCCTCTTCCAGCCGCCCACCCACTTGCCGTCTCAGTGAACTGATGACCTGGTATCTCACACCGCTGGAATCACAGCTACCTGCCCTCTGGGGATCTGGCTTATTTCACCAAGCACAACGTCTACAAGGTTTATACCTGTTACTTTGCTTTTCAACAAGATCTTCAAGCTCACTCAAGGACACAGCTTAAGTACACTGTAACTGACGTATATTATTGGCACTGCCCCGAAGATCTGGATGACTCAGACAAAAGGGGGGGGGCATATCCCTCACTTGGCTGTGGGCATTGTGCCGGGTACTCTGGTAGGTGTGTTTCCCACGCCTCTTAATTAAGCCCACACAACTCTAAGGAGGTAGTTACTGTGACTCTCAATCAAACAAAGAGAAGAGAGGTTCGGAAGAACTGCAATGTGAGCCAGGCCACTACTTTCCATCCCGTTTTCATCATGGAGCGTTTATCACCAGCTGACCCAAGCTTGTTCACATTTCTGTATTCTATCCCACAACTGTCTGCATGGAAAGCCGCTGTTACTTTAACCCACCCACGGTGGGCGGGGTGGAGATCAGAAGACAAGTCAGCACAGAGTGAGTGACATCACATGTCTGTTACACACAGGTGCTCTTTGAGTACTCACACCTCCACCATTCCGAGGTCACAAACGATGGCAAAAGTGTGTCTATGTAAGCACAGCTTACAGCCCAAACGTCCTCGCTGGCCCTTCTCAAACTCTCGTCCATGAATGCTTTTCTTAGATGCTCAGAAAGTGGATGGCATCATTACTGCCTGCCAGACATATTTAGGGTTTGTTCCTGGATACAGATTCAGAGACCATAAAACACAAAGAAGATAAAAGCCTAGTCCAGAAATCCAGTGTTTTAGAAAGGCAAACATAAACCTATCACATCCTTGGTTTTCTGCTATTTTTTTTTTTTTTTGAGACAGGCTTTCTCTGTATAGCCCTGGCTGTCCTAGAACTCAGTTTGTAAACCAGGCTGGCCTCAAACTCACAGAGATCCACCTGCCTCTGCCTCCCAAGTGCTAGGATTAAAGCTTGTGCTACCATCGCCCGCCTAAATTTTTTTTTAAGAGAACTGCCTTTATTTATTAAAGGGCTGGACGACCTCTGTACCTCTGAGCCCTCTTAGTGCCCACCTGAATTGTTCTATGAAGAAGCAGGCAGCCCAGAGTTCCCTGTCTGCTCTTTCAAGAAGCCATTTCTTAGGCCAAGAAGCTGCTGACAACATCCGTGAAGTCTTGGGGTTTGTCACTGTGGACCCAGTGGCCAGCATTAGGCACAGTCTGAATCTGGGCTTGAGGAAAGAGACGCCTAATCTCTGAGTGGTGGCTGGGTTGTACACAGCTAGAATTTCCACCAATCAGAAAGAGAGTTGGCCCCGAGTAGGATTCATGCTGCTGTGGGAAGGTCAGAATCTCGTCCAAGTGCTGAGCTAAAGTCTCCAAGTTCACTCTCCAAGAGAACCGCCCATCTACCTCCACCAGGTTAGTGAGCAGGAATCTCCGAATGGCTGGGTCCTTGACAGTGGCACTAAGTTGTGCATCTACCAGTTTTCGGGCCTGGGAGTGCAGCACCTTCTCCGGGATATCAGCGGCCTTCATGGCTGCTATGTAGCTTCCTAGATATGATCCAGGTGTGGTTCCTACTGGGCTTATGTCTACAGCAACCAATCGCTCCACAACATCTGGCCTCTGCAGCGCCAGCAGCAGCATGGCTGTCTTTCCTCCCATGCTGTGGCCAAACGAGAACGCAGGGCACCAGGCCCAGCTGTGGCAGGAGGCCCTGAAGGTCCTGACTCATGTCCTCGTAGCTTGCATCTGGATGGTGGGGATTGTCACCATGGTTCCAAGCATCCACTGTCAACACCCTCCTGCCGGTTCTTTGGACCATCGCCTTGGCGATGGAGTTGAAGTTGGTTTTGCTGCCGAAGAGTCCATGCAAAAAGACAATGCCTGGGAGTGTCGCCTCTCCATCTAGAAGGTTACAGGAGAGCGGCAGTGGCCTCGGTTCGGCGTTTCCTTGTCCACTACTGCGGCTGCTACTGAAGGCGACAGGCACCGCCGAGCATCTGGGAGAAGAGGCACCAAGCCTCCCACGTTGGACCTTCCACGCTCGCGCCCAGCGGAGCATGCCCACACTTACGGCCTATAGCGTGTGCTTCCTACGGATTGCCCTCTAAATTTTGTTTTTAAACAAATTACCTGAAGACTCTCTTTTTTAACTCAGGGTGAGAGATCAGACTGTGTCTACACACCTCGCATACATGTCTTACATTGTTATGGTTTGAATCTGAAACAGCTCCCAGGAGCTCAGTTTTGGACTTTTGTTCTCCAGTGGGTGGTGTTATTTGGGGAGGTTGTGGGGTCATTAGGAAATAAAGCCTAACTTGAAGAAAGAAATCACTAGAATTGGGCCTCACAGGGTCATAGCCTGATACCTGACCCCTGTCAAGCTCTCTGATTCCTGGTCACTGTGTTCCAATCAGTCCCTGCCACAGACTCTGTGCACCGTCAACTGAGCTGCTCCCCCCTGCCTTCCCCACCGTGATGGACTGCCACCTTCTGAATGTGAGTAAAAGTAAATGTTTCCGTCTCCGGATGTGCTCACAGCAACGGAAAAGTAACCGTGTAAATAATACTACATACAAAAATACGCATTTTTCCCTTTTCCTTTGGACTGAAGCGTCCCATGTTGCCCATTTTCTTCCTTACAGTTAACTAAAACTCTTTATTACTTTTGAAAGTCATTAAAAACTAAATACGTACTTCTAGCTTTCTCGGTGTATCTTTCTTCCCAAGCTAATGACGTGAACTACCTCTAGAATGTAAAATGGTCTGGAAAGAAGCTGGGTTTTTCTAAGGGCTTCCAGTAGATCCCTGCTTACAATCGGAGTCTGCATGTCCCATAAAACTGTTGTTTTCAGAAAGTAATTTCTTTTGATCACAGTATGAAAAATGCTAGTCAGTTGAAAGAAAAAAAGTACTGTGTTCACAAAATAACTTTATCCTCATCCATGCAAGAAGCCAGCGGTTTCCTTTCTGTGGGAAACAATAGGCCTTGGGAAACACATTCCCTGCTAAACGTCTTTGGCATTTTCCACACACAATTGGTTCAACTTCCTAATAATCACCATTTACCAGAAATGTGAAAGATAAAATCTATCCCGATACACAATGAGACTAAGCAAGCCAAAAGGAGACAGAAAGAAAATCGCAAAGGCTCCCTGAAGAAAGCCAGGGGAGTGATACTCCCGAGCCAACACAAACATCCCCCTAGCTAACCTTTAAGACGGAGAATGGCAGCCTCAAGGTGACAAAGTCTCACCGCTTTCTTCCTTCTGAAGGAGAAGGGTCACACCCACATCTTCTAACGTCCCCCTCTACCATGAGGGAGTGGGGGAAGTCCCTCAGTTACTTCAGCATTTTCGTCTCCTTCTAAGACAAAAGCCTCCAAACAGTGGTCTCTCCTTCTCAGTCTCCTTCACCCGTCCTGACTGTCCTCCCAGGAGCCACTGCTCCCAACGCTCTCCACAGCTCCTGAAACTTGGGTCAGAATCCCACCCGAATCTTCAGTGCACTCAAAGGCAGCGTGTCTCCCTCCA
This sequence comes from Microtus ochrogaster, assembly GCF_000317375.1. NCBI lineage: Eukaryota > Metazoa > Chordata > Mammalia > Rodentia > Cricetidae > Microtus > Microtus ochrogaster. The sequence goes on from NC_022027.1 coordinate 29,030,202, forward strand.
TATCTTAAAACACTCTCCACTTGGACCATGAGATGCCACACGCTATCCTAGCTTTATTTTGCCTGTCTTATGAGACAAGGATCTTGCTGTGTCGATCGTGCGGCTGCCTTAGCCTCCAGAGTACTAGGATCAGCCATGGAGCGCTGTTTTCTTCCTCTCCCCAGGCACCCCTCCTCTGCTTCAGTCCCCACCCTCCTGCTCACTGATGTTACCTCCGAGGCCAGCTCCCCAGAGGGCTCACATTCAAATCTGGCTATGCCAGTACAGAGCTGCCATCTGGGACTCAGGCCTCCCTCTCCTCTGACACCAGCCTCGCTGATGCATTGTCCACTGGACTCACCTAAAGGATCCCAAGCTCAACTCTTCCTGTACCCAAATCTTTGGTGCTTAGGTGCTTGGCAAACACAGCCATGGCTCCTCGAACAGTGCTTCTCGTAGCCCTGACATTAAATCAGCACCTTTCCCAAACCTAGCCATTTCTCTCCAGGGCTGCTGCTACCCCAGTCACTGCCACTGTCCTCTCTGGCTCAAACCCATGCTTAACAGTGTCTCACAGACATGAGGAAACACATGGGCTCTCTTTCCCCTACTCTAGCCATAGCCAGCTTTCCAGTTAAAACAAATTTCCACAGGACGCGCCTGCGCACATGCTCCCTCCATTCATCCAGACCATGCAAATGCCACCTCCCCAAAGAGGCCTCATGGACACCCCTATGTAAACTAACTGCTGCCCCCCCCCATGCTCTCAATAACTTGATTTCTCTACAATGTCTACACTTGCCCCCCTGATGAGGCAGACACTCCCAAGACAGCCGTTAACTACCATGGCCACATTTCTCCCAAGACAGCCATTAATCACCATTTCCTTACTCCAAGGACTCAATAACCAATCATTGCTTAGGTAAACCCTGCCGTGGATGACACTAACTTTGAAAACATCCAGTGTCTTGCTCATATTTTACTCAATAAAATGAACACTGAATATCAGCAAAGCCCTGCATTTCCATTTGGCTGCTCTTGAAGGAGGTGTCCCAGAGAAACCACAAGAGAGCTGAGTGCGTCTGGAATCTTCACTGCCACTGTGCGCCCTTTCTCCCGTGCTGAGGTGCAACCCCGAATCTTCAGAAGATGATATATCTTCAACGGGCTCCTCTCTTCCTATGCAGTAACTCAATCAAGCTACACGCAAACAAGCTTTAAAGGGGGAGAAGCCCTCAGAGGATGACCTACACCTTGCTTCCTGCTCCAATGCCTGCCCCAGTGACTGCCACAAAAGAATATATCCAAGCAGCTTAACAATTAGAAAGGGAAATGCCCCACTTTGCACCGAATGTTGAGTTTGTTGGGGTTTTTGTTGTTGTTGTTGTTTGCTTTCACATTTATTTATTTATTTACTGGGGGCCGGGGGTGCACATGCATGCCATGGCATAGGTGTAACAATTTTGACTCTCTCCTCCCACCATGTGGGTTCCTCAGATCCAATTCAAGTCCGCAGGCTCGGCAGCCAGTGCCCTTAGATCCTGAGTCACCTCACAGGCCCCCAAATCATGAATTGCTACAAAAGTACAAAAAGGTAAGAATAAGGGGGTGGGGGTAAGGAAGGGTAAGCTCTGTACCCGGGCCAGGCAGTTGTCTGCTATGGTCTGCTAGCCTCCTGCCAGTTCACAGCTAAAATGAGCCCCCAAAGAAAACAGTCGGCCCAACCCCTCCCTCCATTGAGTTTGTTAAGCTAAGTACAGACTGCAATCTTTTTTTTTTTTTTTTTTTTT
>NC_022027.1:29032085-29038172 GCF_000317375.1 Microtus ochrogaster
GGGATTAAAGGCGTGCGCCACCATCGCCCGGCCAGACTGCAATCTTCAACTGATGCGTCTAGCCCTGAGAGAAAGGCAAGAAGTAATTCCAGCTCCGTCACAGCCACCAATGGCACAGCTGGGGCAGCTCACCAGCGCCAGTCAAGGTGTGTGAGGGACACTCACTCACCGTGTGTGAGGGACACTCACTCACCGTGTGTAAGGAGAGGGCTGGTACAAGGAAAAGAACAACAAGTGTTTAACTCAGATAGAAGTGGCCCTCAAAGGTGTGAGGGTAAAAACATCTGCTTTCTAAGGCAGCTGTTCCTTTGGGGGATGATCAGGATGGTGATTAAAACCACAAATGGGGGGCTGGAGAGCCGGGGACTGCTCTTCCAGAAGACTTGCCCCACCACACACCTGGCAGCTCACAGTCCCAGAGGACCCAACACACCCTCTGCATGCATGATGCCCAGCCATACATGCAGGCAAAACATCCATACACAATAAGATTAAAAATAAATAAAATAAATGAACGGATGAATAGGCAAAGGAGGGCTGGGAAGGGGCTCAGGAGAACCAGAGTGCTTGCTCTCCATGTCAAGACCTGGGATGGCTCAGCTGGTAAAGCGCTTCCCATGTAAACAGAGGGCTTGAGTTTTAGAGGCCCAGCACCTACATAAGAAGCTGAGTGCTGTGGTACACCGATCCAGTCCCAGTTCTGGGGAGGTGGAGAGATGGGTCCTGGAGCTCATGGGTCAGCCAGCCTAGCCAAATCCTTGAGTCCTGGGTACTGTGAGAGACCCTGTCTCAAAAAATAAGGCTGACAACAACTGGGAAAGACACCCAGTATTGGCTTCTGGCCTCCATATATTCAAGCACACACACATATATACACATACATACATATATACACACACATACATATACATACATACATACAAACATACATACATATACATGTAACACAAACACCAAGTTAAAAACTTAGCCAAAGGTTTGTAAATGTTAGTGGTCAACTATAAGGTGACTCTTGGTAACATCTCTTTCAGTGTTGCTGTTTTCTGGGAGGTTCCTATGGGAATACGTTATTTCATTACATAGCAGATACTGACATAATTGGATTGTGCTATCCAGCAAATAACACCAAGGCCAGCTAGCTAGGAGTCCCAAGCTAGTCTACAGCAGGGAATAACTGAGAATATCCAACTACATCAGCTGTCATAAAGACAATATTTTCGATGAGAAGGAGGTCTAGGAGCCAAGCCCTGGGGTGCCTTAGCATGAAGAAGAATAAGAACCAGGAAAGAAAGCCGAGGAGAAGCCAATGACCGTCAGAGGCAATCCTTGACAGTGTGGAGTTCTGGAAGCCAAGTATTTCCAGCTAATATGGCTAGGGTTTGTCAATTTGACAGGTTCCAAAATCACCTGGGAAACAAGTCACCAGGCCCACCTGGAAGCCTCTGATTGTGACTGGCAGATCACCTTGACTAGATGGGAAGCCACGCAAACTCAGTCTAACAGGCAGCGAAGCTCATGGCTGGGAATGGTCTAAGGCTGGTCCGCATCACAGCTTCTCCCCGGAGGGCTGAAAGGACAGAGGCGCCCTCCGCCACAATTCTTCCAGCTTTTCTCTGTCAGGCCTCTCAAAAACACCTGTGTGGTGGCTGGTTTTATATGTCCGTTTTGGGCTAGGCATGGTGCCAAGGTGGTTGAACACATGCTTAATATCAGATTAATATATAAATTAGTGGGATAAGGAAAACAAACTGTGAGTAATTCCGATTACTCAGAAGGCTGACTCAAGAGTTTCACAAGTTTAAGGCCAACCTAGAAAAGATATGAGGACCCTTATCTCAAAACAGGCAAACAAAACCCAACAGCTTCCAAACTGTGGGTGAGCCACATCCTATCAGGTAAAACCTTGAATGGAAAAACTCCAATCTTTCCAGAAGACTGGTAAATTTGGCCAGCAGACCAAATTACAACTCCTCTCTGGGTCTCCAGCCAGCCCGTCTACTCTGCAGACTTCAGACTTGCCAAGTCTCTACAACCACGGAGCCAATTCCTTAAAATTTAAGAACTTCCAAACACTCTCATGTCTGTCTGCCTGCCTCTACCTGCCTGTGTGGACGTGCGTGTGTGCATGCAAGTGCGTGTGTGCATGCCAAGTGCGTGTGTGCGCATGTAAGTGCGTGTGTGCATGTAAGTGCGTGTGTGCATGTAAGTGCGTGTGTGCATGCACGTACGCACGTGCGCGCACACACACACTGACATCATAGTTTAATTGCTCTAGCAAACACTCACTAATACAATCCAAATTAGTATCTGAGAAGGATTTTTGCAACTAAGCAGACAATAAGTATGCTAAGAATATGAAGAGAGCCTATGACTCAATTTCTGAGACACAACAGAAATTAATAGGTAGAGAGAGATGACCGCTAATGGGTAAGGGACGTCTTTAGGGGATGATAAAAAAGTTCTAAATGTTTTCAAATTTAGGGGTAATATAAATGTTCAAAAGCCCATTGGAGGGCATGCTTTTTAAAACATTTATTTATTTCTGGGCGTATGAGTGTTTTCTCTGCATGTAAACCACGTGCATGCAGTGCTCAGGGAGGTGAGAAACGGGTGCTGGATCCGCTAGAACTGGAGTTACAAGTGCGTGAGACACAATATGGGTGCTGGCAACCCCGAACCCAGGTCCTCTGTAAGAGCAGCAAATGCTCTTAATGGCTGAGCCATCTCTCCAGCCCTGGATGACATACTTTTAAAGAGTAGTTTTATAGTACATGAATTACACCTCAATAAAGTTGCTGTATACAAGAAAGGAGAAGAGGAAAGGAGGGAGGAAGGAGGACGGGCCTGTGAAACTAACAAGCATCATAAATAAGAGTGGCAAAATGTCAGCCCCTTCATAAGTTAATTAGTGTTTACATGTTCAAAGTCATTTAAGTTATATAGAGAGCCTCAAAGAATCTTAGAGAATAGAATAACAAAGAAAGCCAACAAATTAGTTGCATGTGCCTGGTTTAAAAAACAAAAATCAAAGGCTGCAGAACAAGGAGTTACATAAAAGCTAGGCCGTCTGAGGGAAGAGCTGCAGGGGCAAGGCCAGCATGGAGGTGTACCACTGGATGCCAACATGCGGCAGAAAGACAGGAAACCCATGGTAAGACACCAGCCTGGGCAACACGGTGTGTCCCCCAAAAGCACGCATAAATGAAAACTATCGTGCACACACACACTGCGTTGAGGGTGTGTGCTTTCACCTAAAAGTGAAACAACCGTGGGACGTAAAAACTTTGACTTCCATAATTCTAATCATTGCAAACGTCCATCCCACACTTAGGCTAATTACAGGGGCCATCCAAACAGTGGAAGCTTCTCACTATACTTACCACAATGCTGTTATGTGCAAAAGGTTAAAATATTAATATGCTACGAAATCCTCAATAGCTCCAACCTACATGGTAAGAACTGTGTGCTAAATCATATAAAGAAATTATTTTGTGATGTGTTTGGTAGCAGTGGTGAACCTCGCTGCCCTCCGAGAGATAATACTTTTAAACAATAACGCATTACAAACAGTGCACACAAACACATATACACTCTGCACACACAGATATACGATACAGAGTGGGGACAATGGGTAACGGAACAAACAGGAAGTTAAAACACAGAGAGAAATCCGGTATGGCGACACCAAAAAGAAAAGTGCGTAAGTGTGGAATGATGAGAATTAAGATCTGATTTTGCGAGAACCAAGTCATGACGAAACTGGGATGTGTGTGTTCAGGGATCTGGACAGACAGCATCAGAGAGCTTTTAGTTAGGCCAGCGGTACCAGTCAGAATCATGTTTTAGAAAGTCACTCTAAAGCGGCAGATAGCAGAGGAAGGAGAGACTTCTAGACGGTATTCTAGGTGCCCGAAGTGATGCTAGCTAGAATGAGGAGGGAGGGAAACAGATCGAGGGAACCAGAGATGACCAATTAAAAGAGAACAGACAGAAGCAGAGAATTCTTGGTGACAGGGAGGAGATTAAAATCTACAGTCATTTAAAAAGAGGTAATTCAGGGTTGGGGATTTAGCTCAGTGGCAGAGTGCTTATCTAGCAAGAGTAAGGCCCTGGGTTTGGGCCTCAGTTCAGGAAAAAAAAAAAAAGAGAGGCAATTGGGTTCCCTACAAGATCTAAATCAAGTACATTGTCGACTAGAAACTACAAGTACTGAAGAGAATTAAATTTATAAGAAATTGTGAAGAATATTGAAGAATCTGAATGATCTCAACACAAAGAAATTAGGTTTGAGCTGATGAGTATGCCAGCTAGCTTGAGCTGAGCATCGTATATTACATATCCAGTGAAATGTCAGGTGGTACCTCCATAAATACCTATGCAATTACAGGTGCACACATACATGTACAGGGCATGCATGTGTCACAGAACACACATGAAGGTCAAGTTGGTTGTCTTCCATCACGTGGGTCCTGGGGATCAAACTCAGGTCACCATGTCTTTTTGCCACGGAGCCATCTGACCAGCCCCATCGCTATGTTTTAATGTAATATATTCATTTTGTTTGATCATTTTCTTGAGACAGGATCTCAATGTGCACTTTAGGCTGACCTCAAATTTATCATCTTCCTTTATTAGCCTCATGAATGTGCCACTATGCCTGCTTTAAGAAAAAAAGACAAAAAACAAACAAACAAAAAAAACCCAGTGTCTTGATATAGAACCTAGGCTGGTCTCAAACTCACAGACCTCTGGCTTCACAGTCCTGACTGCTGGGGTTTCAGAATCACACCTTATCTGCTGTAGGTGGATTTTAAATCATGGAGAATTTCTTTTGTTTTTGTTTTGTTTTGTTTTGTTGTTTGGTTGGTTGGTTGGTTTTGGTTTTTTCTAGACAGGGTTTATGTGTTGCTTTGGTAACTGTCCTGGAACTAGCTCTTGTAAACCAGGCTGGCCTTGAACTCACAGAGATCCGCCTGCCTCTGCCTCCCAAGTGGATTAAAGGCGTAAAGCAAAAGTACACTTATTACACTGGTGCTTTTCTCCCACCTTGGGTACCCAAAGTTAGGAGGCACAGCAAAAGGAACTGGATTGCTCCAATACTGACTGGTCTAATTTGAACAAAGAACAGAGAAAAGGCCAGGCAGTGGTTTTAAAATAGGTCTGCAGATTCTCTGATGCTCCTGGGAAGGAGGGGGACCCTTTACCCCTCCCCTTCACTGAGGCGTAAGTGAGGTCCGCTCTGAGGCACAGCAGAAAAGGCCACACTTAGCAACTGACAGTCCTCCACGGGAGTCCTGCTCTTCAGAGTCCAGCCTGTGAAGAAACCACCGGAAGGGACCGCTCAGGAGTCCCAGTTGTGTGAATCTTCCCAGGTCAGTGCCAACTGAAACCCCTGGCCTTCTGTCTTGCAGGCAGCCTCAAAGGGAATCTAAAAGAGGAAGGCCTGGCTGAGCTGAGGAAACCTTGTATCTGTGAGCAAAATAAAAAGACTGTTGTTTCAAACAGTCTCTCTCTCTTCTCTCTCTCTTCTCTCTTCTCTCTTCTCTCTCTCTCTCTCTCTCTCTCTCTCTCTCTCTCTCTCTCTCTCTCTCTCAAATAAAGGACCTTCTAAAGAAGTTTGTGCAGATGCAAACATTCTTAAAGACAACACAGAGGAAGGACTGGGCATTCACTCATTCAGATTACTAAGCACCAATTATCCCACCTCGACCCATTCTCCCTTCCTTAGCAATAGGCCAGAGAGTTTCTGCTACTGACATGGCTGTCTACCCAAACGTTACATTTCCCAGCTTTATCTCTGACTGGCTGTGATGGGATGACCACGTGCTACTCAGGAGGATATGAGAAACACGGTGGGCCATTGTAGAAAAGCATGTGTCCTAGTTTGGGTTCTATTACTGGGACAAAACACTGACCAAGAGCAGCTCAGGACGGAAAGGGCACCTTCCATTTTCAGTTCAGCATTTAGGGAGGGAAGCGCAAGAACCAGGAAGCTGGAACAACTAAACCAGAAACCATGAAGGAGATGCTGCTCACCAGCTTGCTCCAGAAACCATGAAGGAGATGCTGCTCACCAGCTTGCTCCAG
>NC_022027.1:29038272-29062431 GCF_000317375.1 Microtus ochrogaster
CTGTCTTGGAACTGGTTATGTAGACCAGGCTGGCCTCAAACTCAGAGATCTACCTGCCTCTGCCTCTCAAAGATGTGTACCACCCCAGGCCAGCTTACTTTTCTTATAGAGCCCAGACCCACCTGCTCAGGAATGCCACCCCACCCACAGTGGGCTGGGTCTTCCCACACCAATCGGCAAGCAGGAAAACGTTCCAGAGATCTGCCTACTGGAGGCACAGGCCAATCCGATGGAGGCAACTCCTCAGTTAAGATTCCTTCTTCCATCTCCTGAATAAATTGGGAGCATGGGGACCATGAGAGATGGTAGAAGAGGAGGGGAGAGGAAGAGAGGGGAGCAGAGAAAAATATATAGCTCAATAAAAAAATATAAAAAGGAATGAAAATAAAATCAGATAACTCCTGGGGGAAAAAAAAAAAACATTCCTTCTTCCGAGGTACGTCTAGGTCCCTGTCACGTTGGCAAAACAAACAGTGACAGACTGTATGTGTGTTGCTAGCCTGGGCCTCTTCCTTCCTCCTCACTGAACACTAGAACTTCCAGGCGAGAAAAGGCACACACAGACTCCATCGGAGTCTTCCCATCCAGGTCTGGCCCACGCATGGCTTATGCAGCACACATGGAAAACACATGCCTGTCTCACTCAAACCACACACATACATCATACATATGTAACACCAGCTAGGCGTCAGGCATTGCCACGGCAGTGAAGATGTAGGAAGAGCATGAAAAATGAAGACCCCTACCCTTCCTGGAGCTAACACCTGAAGAGCGGGAGACAGTAAGTCATAGGTAAGTAGCTGGAGCGTAAGAAACTGAAGAAAAAAGAGAAAGCAGGAAAGGACCATAGCAAGCAGGAGCTACGGTCACCCTTACATGGGAATTTAGAGGGAAGGTGATGCTTGAGGCAAGGGTCCGAAGATTCTAGCATGGAGAGACAAGACATGCCAGGGCCACTTGCAGGGCTCGCTGCAGCTACTGTTGGAACCCTGCAAAGAGGGACAGAAACACCAAGGCAGGCAGCCTTGCGGCCGGCAGTTCTCTGTAATTGAAGCCTTAGCGCAAGTCTTGCCCTTCAGCGGGAGAAACTACTCCCTGATTCAGCCAACCCAGCTATGCAGGCTTCCCAGCAGCGCTGCTCAAATGACACCACGGGTACGGTGGTCAGGGAGGGCTCTTCTGCTGGAACCCTGAAGTTATGCTCAAGGACAGTCATTGAGGGTAAGGACTTCAGCTGGGCACCTGACGCACACCATTTAGGTGGATGAGTGAGTCTGGTCTACGTAGTAAATTCTAGGATAGCTAGGGCAGAGAGATCCCTTCTCAGATAGACAGATAGACAAGACAGATGATAGATGGGTGGGTGGATAGACTATAGGTAGGTTGGTAGGTAAATAGATAGATAAATAGATAGGTAGGTAGGTAAGTAGATAAGATGATAGATCCTAGATAGATGGACAGATAGACAGATAGACAGGCAGGCAGGCAGGCAGGCAGGCAGAGAGATGACAGAGTTCCCAGGAGCCTTACGGATTAACTGACCTGGGTGCCCTTCATTCTCTTCCCTCAAGCTTCAGCTGAAGGAGTCAAACACATGCCTGGCTGTGCCCTCTGTGCGATATTTAGTCTCTGTGCAGCCTGTTACAGGGGCCCACGAGGAGAGAGAACACTGGAAATGAACACGTTCAACTAAACCCACCAAAAGCATGTGCTGCGCCCTCCAGAAGTGCTGCTACTAAAGTGGTCCAGGCAGGCAAAGAGAAGGGTGTGCACCAGGATGGTAGCCACAGAGACAGCAAAAAGAAAAAGCGAAGCCAGGCGGTGGTGGCGCACGCCTTTAATCCCAGCACTAGGGAGGCAGAGGCAGGTGGATCTCTGTGAGTTCGAGACCAGCCTGGTCTACAAGAGCTAGTTCCAGGACAGGCTCCAAAACCACAGAGAAACCCTGTCTCAAAAAACAAAAACAAAACAAACAAACAAACAAAAAAAGACATGTAATTCAAGAGAATAAAGGATGAGCCTGCAAGACCTTCTAAAAAGGATGAGACAAAAAGCTGTGAGGAAGCTGCGTGAGAAATGTCCCCACCGGGTCACATTAAACACATGGTTGGTGACGCTGTTCAGGGAAGTTCTGGAACCTTTAGGAGGTGGAACCTTACTAAAGGAAGTGTGCCACCGGGGGGTGTGCCTTGAGGAAGTCACACCCTCACCGCACTTCCTGTCCTGACTTATTTCCGTGATTGGATGAAATGTGAGCGGCCAGCTTTGTGTCGCCATGCCCAAGCCTTCCCTGCCACTAAGGACTCTCCTCCTTCTGGAATGGTGAACCAAATTAAACTCTTCCTTCCTTAAGCTACAGTATTTTATCCTGGCCCCAAAGAAGTAACATACATGACACGGAGTTAGTTTGATGTCTATGTCTGACAGTTCCGAATTTTTTTTTTCGTTTTTATTTTCTCCTTTATGATGCAAAAGAGCCACAACAGCTCCAAGCATGGCAGGCTCACCAGACAACGGTCACAGGCCAGCGTGTTTACCTCGGTGAATTCAAGAAAACCCAGCTCCCGGCATGCTGGGTTTTCTTGTCACCCGGACTCCAGTCACTAGCCAGGTAAATAAAACATAGAAATGACTGAACAACACTCAATATTGTGCCTCTAGGCTGAGGAGAAACCTGGGAAACACAAGAGCCGTGCACACCTGAACACTTCCCCCACCCTCAGGAACAGAGGAACAGACCAGGTCACACCACCTATCGCCCAGGTCGAGGGAATTCTACAGACCAACCACAGGGCAGAAATCCAGACCACAAGACAAGGAGCAAGAAGACCAAGGTACAAAATCTGAAGGGGAGTCAGACCACCAAGTCCGGGAAATGTCCACAGTAACCAAGAAAAGGGCACCCAGAAAAGATCTGAAAAGAAAGGGATCAAAAATAGAATTTCAAATACTGAAGTGACGGCCCACGGGCTGCTTCTTCCAGAGGGCCCACTGCCCAGCCAGCTGTTTACAAATGTCTCAAACCACTCCTGGAGGATCCTACACCCTCTTCTGGCCTCCACAGGCGCTGCACACCTATGGTGCACAGACACACACGTGCAGGCAAAACACCCATACACAGAAAACCAAATAAACATTTTTTTTAAAAAAATAATTTCAAACTAGACACTTGCAGAGAACAGAGTCTCAGAATCTTCCAAAACGAAATTATTTGAGCACAGGCTTTCCTATAAACCATCAGCCTAGGAAGAAGGCAGAATAAGTACATTTACTTCAAGGTGTCCTTCAGCAAAACTAGGCTGGAAACGAATAAAGCTTGATGCGAGATACACAAGAATCGGTGGCCAGGATCCAAGAACCAAATGAGAAATAAGTCCCCGGACGGCAGCTGGGAAGCAGGAGAGACAATTCATCCTATTAAATCAGAAATTTGGTGAACTCCAGGAAGAAGAATGGAATGGAGTCTATTCAAAAGACAGAATAATTAGGAGGCTGGCTTAACGACAGAAGCGCAGCATCTCTTCTCAATTAAGGAATAAGAAAGATGTGCACAGCGCTCTCCAGAAGAACGCTGTGGCCGGCTAGCCACCGTCTTTCCACTCTTGCCCTAAGGACCTCCGTTTACTTCTCCATTTTTCTTGTTCGGGAACCAGCGGGTAGATGTGTGATTGTGTCCCTTGGACCCCTGGCTAAAGCTCCCATTCGACAGTGATGGACTGATAGGTTGCCTAGTAACCCAACTTACCCAAGCCAATGAAAACATGCAGGGAGGTCACCTGAGGAGAACCTTGGAAGAACTGCCTAAATGATGAAGAGAAAGATTTGACGGGACAGAAGGTTGTCATAAGGGGCCTTCTCTGGCTATCGCTGGGTGTATATATGGACTCCATGTACGCCCATTCATATCTGACATGCTCATTGCTGCATGAGGGTGGCGAGGTTAACTGGGGCCCTCTAGCTATTGACTGCATCCAAGTTGGGCTTGGTCTTCAAGAGAGTAGCACTGTTCTCCAGACTATCAGCTCTTACTCGGGAGGTTCAGGCCGAGCAATCCCCGCCTATCCTAACACTTCTCCAAAGGACTGTCTTGATTTCAGTTGCGCCAGCGGCCTGAGTGTTGACTCCAGTCTGGCAGCCTCACCTGGGCCATCCTGTCTGTCTAAGACATACGGTGCCCAGAGAAGACAACTCAGGGTACCAATGCCACTCACGGTTGAATCACTGCTTCAGATCACCTCAGGGGTCCTTTTTTTTTTTTTTGAGTGATGTACGGTGAAATATTTAAGAACAGAAAACTCTTGCTATCTGCCACATTTTATTCAGCCATAAAGAACAATGAAATCATGTCGCTCGCGGGAAAGTGAACAGAGCTAGAGACTAACATGTTAAGCAAACAAACTCAGAAAGAAGTGTGGCGAGTTTTCTTTCATATGAGCATCTAGATATAAAAATGGATTTGGATCACATAAAAGGAGGAGGAGGGTAATATCTGGGAAGAGAGGAGTATGATTGAGGGGCAGAAGGGGAACATAGAGAATAAAGGTGTGTGTGTGTGTGTGTATGTATTATGTATGTATGTATGTGTGTATATGTGTATATGTGTATGTGTGTATATGTGTATGTGTGTATGTGTATGTGTGTATGTATGTGTATATGTGTATGTGTGTATATGTGTATGTGTGTATATGTGTATGTGTGTATGTGTGTATATGTGTATGTGTGTATGTGTGTGTATGTGTGTATATGTGTATGTGTGTATATGTGTATGTGTGTATGTGTGTATATGTGTATGTGTGTGTATGTATGTGTGTATGTGTATATGTGTATGTGTGTATATGTGTATGTGTGTATATGTGTATGTGTGTGTATGGGAAAAGTCATAACAAAGCTCATCAACCTACACAACAAATATATCTCAGAGAAAGATTCACCAGAATTAAAACCCTAGATGTGTCTAGACACTCAGCAAAGGTAAAGAAAGCAGTACGTTCACATGACAAAGTGTTACGAATGAGCGGATCTAAGGAATACCCAGACAGTAGCTCACACCACCCATCTTAAACTGTTTCAAAAACATGATTTTGCTGCTGTTGTTGCTGTAGAGGTTTGGATTTATTTTGTTTATTTGTTTTGTTTTGTTTTTCTTTTTTCTTTTAAATCTTTTGAACCGGGCTCTAGCCTGGGCTGGTCTCAAATGTGCAGCCATCCTTCTGCCTCTGTAGTGCTGAAACTACAGATGTATACTCTCTTATCTGTGGGGAGATGTGTTTCAAAGGAAGAAGACAGGCTGGGGAGACAGCTCAGTTGGTAAAGGGCTTGCTGTACAAGCAAAAGGACCTGAGTTCAGATCCCAGGACCCACGTAAAAAGCCAGGCACTGAGTAAGTAGAGACAGAGGGACAGGAGGGAGGAAAGAGAGAGAAAAGACCCAAAAACATCACCTACCCTCTCTGCACATAACTAATGAAAGGATGCTTGGGGCTGCGGGAGCTGCTGGCAGTAAGACAGAATCCAGGAAATCACAAGAAACCTCCAAGTCAACAATCTGATGAAAGCAGCCCCAAACCAGAACAGACGGGGAAAGATGGGACACGGTGGCGGGCATGAAAAAATATACATATGACATTGACTCTGGGCCACTTGATGACCATAGAGAAGAGGATCCCTTTGATTGGCCAGGGTGATGGCCCAGGGGTAAAGGGCAATAGTGAGGAAAAGAGTTCCAATCCCCAGAACCAAAGTAACTGAGTGAAGGCCGTCTGCCCGTAACTCCAGCTCAGAAAGCGAGGGGGCACGGGATCTGCCAGGTAAGCTCTGGGTTTGATTGAGAGACCCTGTCACAGTGAATGAGATGGAAGAGCAACAAGGGTGATTTCCTTCACCAGCCTCAGGTCTTCACAAGCATGTGCACCTGTGCCCACACACACATACACGCACACCACATACACACATGAAAACTGGAAAAAAGAGAGCCTACTCGACGGTGAGGCCAGACACATCTGTTGCTATTAGACTGGGGTCCTAACATTGAAGGATTAGAAAGGAAATGTAACTGGAACTCACTAGTCTGAAACTAGTGCTCGTGTGGCTGTTTAAAAAAATAAGCTTGCCGGAGAAGTAAAGCCACAGAGACTTCATTGGCAGTAGAAAGCTGAGGAGTGAGGGAAGCTGAGGAGGGAGGATTTCAATTCTCAATCCCATCATGAGACCAGAAATCTCTTAATTTTTCATCACTTCGCAGTTTTTACTAAGAATTCTTCTGCCTTGGGATTTATTAAGCATTTTAAATCTGGTTATTTACCTTTCATTTCCTAAGCCCCCCCCCCCCTTTTTGGTCTTCTTTATTGAAAACAAAAACTTCCTACACTATATTCTGATTAAGCTTTTCCCTCCCTCTGCTCTTTATCCACCTAACCCCAAGACCCCCATCTCTCTCTTTCTGTTCTTGTTTGTTTGGAGACAGGGTTTCTCTGTGTAGCTTTAAAACTTGTCCTGAAACTCACTCTGTAGACCAGACTGGCCTCGAACTCACAGAGACCCACCTGCCTCTGCCTCCCAAGTGCTGGCGTATGCCACTACTGCCTGGCTCCTTCTCTTTAAAAAACAAAAATTAACACACACACACACACACACACACACACACACACACATAACCATGAAGACACAAAATCAGAAACCAAAATATACAATCAAAAGACCAATTTAAAAAAAAAAAGGCCAAACAAAGCAATATAAGTCAAAAAGTCTACAAAAGACTCATTTTGTTTTGGCCATCTACTCCTGAGCACGAGGTTCCCTGGAGTGTTATAATATACCAGTGGGACTCAACTGGGGTAGACTAATTCTTCCTTTGCAAGCAGGTACCAAATGTGTATAGCTTCTTGGTTAGTGATGCAAGCGTGTGCCCACTTCTCTGTCTTTAGGAACCCACACTAGGACCCCAACTGGCTTGAACCTGGACAGACCCTGTACTTGAGACCCAAGTCCCTTACGAGTGAGTGATGGCATGCAAATCTGTTTCCCACACTGCGAGTCATCTCTTCACTTTGATAGTACCCTTCACTGCACAACCATCTTTCATTTGGATGGAAGTCAATTGACCGATTTAATATTTTGTTGCTTGTGGCTTGGGTCTTAGTCAAAACAGTTTTGCCTGGCACAAGGTCATTCACTATGGTTTGACTGGTTTCTTCCTGGGAATATCAATATTTCACACTGAGGTCACTGATTGACTCTTACTTAGTGCCCAGTGTGAGGCAGGGGTTCAAATCCACCCTTCCGACATGGAAATCCAGGGTCTCAGCACCATTTGTGAGAAAGACTACCCATTCCCTCACTAAGTGGCACCTTATTAATAAATAGCAAAAACATAGTCCATAAATGTTAATGCCATTAAAAAAGATCTCTATTTAGTGGCACACCGTGTTGCACTGGGGTAAAATCCACATCTCCAGGGCTGGAGAGATGCTCGGCAGTTAAGAGCATTGACTGTTTTTCCAGACCTGGGTTCAATTGGAAGCATCCACATGGAGCTCACAACCAAGATCTGACACCCTCATACAAACATACATGCAGGCAAAACACCAATGCACGTAAAAATAAATTTTTTTTAAAAATCCCCCTCTCTAAACAGACAGCCAAGCTATCTCCAAACAAGAGTGCACATACCTCTTCCAAAAACCGACATTCTTCCTTCTGGACTACTACCCAGTTGATAAAGGCTATCCCATAATGCTTTGCATTAAAGCTGTGCTCAATCCATTCGCACCTGCAGTGCCTGAGAGTCCCCCTTGCTCATCAACACTCTTTCTGCCATTTGTCTTTTGCTAACAGCCCTGCCAGTGACTTATCACCTTGTTAACAATATTTCAGTGCCTTCTAGCCACAGTATTGGCTTAAATAACTGTTTTCATTCCTTTGAAGTTTAGACCTAGGAAGAGGGTTATCTGGAGCACACGGGGAAGTCCACGGTGAGCCATATGAGGAAACTCAGAGCTGCTTCTCCACAGCAGCTAGCTGGACCATCCCCCATTTCCACAGCAGCTGAGGAGGGTTTAACTTCCCTGTCTTCTTATCAACACGGTGTTTTCTGTTCTCTGGCCCATTTGGAGATGCTACCTCTATGCAGTATACCAGTTGTGTATAGCACAGCACAAGAATAATGGAGCACTAGCCCTGCCCCTCCTCCCCCTCTGTCCGCATCGCCGCTCTATGCACCCTCTGGTCTGTGCACCCTCTGGTCTGTGCACCCTCTGGTCGTTGCTTTGCTTTCTACGTCCACGCTGAACTTATTACAGTAATTAAATACCAGCACCATTGGTATTCAACCGCATCTCCCCCACACCTGTAGCTATGTAGCTGGCCTTTGAACCCATGCACGCGGCCCATCAAAACAGCACGCCGTCTTGGACGTTTCGGCCACAGCTGCTGTTTTCAGTAAGTTAACCCCACAAAATTCACTTCACCTGGACATTTGGTAGGAAGGCACAGACAAAGCACACACAATTTACTTCAGCATGACCCTCGACATTTCCACCCACTTGTCCCCGGCTCATTACTCAGGAACTTTTACAGGTGTGACTCAACTAATCACATTGTCTCCCTAATTGTATGGTCACCGGCCTAGCCAATAACTGCACCAACAGCAGAGAAACACTGTGGAGCCCAGTTACACCGTGTCTTCTGCAGTCTCCTGTCTACACTTTAATACTCTCTCCAAAAAGAAGCACGCTAATGCGACGTGACTGACTTACACAGTTCATGGAGTACTTTCATCTAAAACTGCACTTAAGGGCTGGTGAGCTGACTCAGTGTCACCTGGACTGGAGAGGGGCCCGCCACCCTGAGCTCTAGTCCAGGGTCACACAAGGTGGAGATAAGAACAGACCTCCACAAGCACACTGGCACATATACTCTCCCGTGTCCACACACACACACACACACACACACACACACACACTAATTTCATTTAATGTTATCAAACTAGACAAAAGAGTACCTGCAACCCCAGCACTTGGGAGGCAGGGGCAGGAGGGAACAGAAGCCCAAGGTCATCCTTAACTACCTAGTGAGGTCAAGGCCAGCCTCTGCTACTTGGGCCCCGGGCGGTGGTGGCACACACCTTTAATCCCAGCACTTGAGAAGCAGATGGAGGTGGAGCTCAGTGAGTTTGAGGCCAGCCTGGTCTACAGAGCGAGTTCCAGGACTGTTCAACAGAGAAACCCTGTCTCATAGATGGATGGATGGATGGACGGACGGACGGACGGACGGACGGACGGACGGACAGATAGATAGTGTGTGTGGAGCAGGGGTGATGGCTCAATGAGTAACGGGACTGTGGTACAAGCAGGAGGTCATGAATTTGATTCCCACAATAAAACATTTACACAAGTCTATAATCCTAACAGTGGGGGTCAGCAACATGTCAACTGAGAGGCTCGACAGCCAGCCCATCTGATGGAGATGGGGAGCTCCGAGCTAGTGGGGGAACAACAGAGGAGCACACCCAACACTGACCTCCGGTCTCTACACTGAACACACAGGTGAGCACAGCAACGCAGGTGACACACACACACACACACACACACACACACACACATTGTAATCAACGCTTTTAGCGCCTAATGAATCAGATTAGATTATACTAAGTTTCAAACCATACTGAGATTTCATAGTAACAAACATAACAATTAAAAAGCAGGATGTATCCCTCCAGGGAACCCCTGGTGAAGACATCTCTATCCTACTTGAGGCCATCAGATCTTGGGCCCTCAACTAACTACAACTTCAGTTTGTACTTTTGTTTAATGCACGAACCTTTCCTCAGCTTATAAAGTTCAGTAGGTAGGGCCCTGAGATGTCTCGGGGGTGAAAGGCCCTTGCCACCAAACCTAATGAACTGAGTTCTCTTCAATGTCCAGAATCCAAGGGGTAGCAGTAGAAAATCCACTCCCACAAGTTTTCCTCTGACCTTCGCACACAAACCACGGCGTGGGTTTAGAGGGTGAATCAACAGTTGAGAGCACTGGCTGCTCTTCCAGAGGGCCCGAGTTTGAGTCCCAGCATCCACGCGTGGCAGCTCACAAAACTTTGTCTCATGTGTTTACAAAATGTAAGTCAGGGGCTGGAGAGATGGCTCAGCAGTTCAGAGCACTGGCTGCTCTTCCAGAGGACTGGGGTTCAATTCCCGGCACCCAGATGGCAGCTCACGAAACTTGCTCCCATGTGTTTACCAAAGGTAAGGCAACCTAACTGGCAAGCATTTGGGTTTCTCATAATGTGTGCCAGCTCACTGAAGCCAGTTTCCCCAGCTCCTTTACTATAAGAGCCTCACTCAACCATCCCTTTACAAGACATTTAGGCATTGCTCTAGTCTGCAATGCCTTTGCCTGAAACCTGCTGCTGCCTCCACAGCTGGCTCCTGTGGCATTTCCCACCCTTCCGCTGCCTTAATTACATACTGTTTACAGCAGGATCCTTCGGGAACAAATCTCCCCACTTTCTTCTAACTCTGTCACAAGGGCTGATGCTTCTTCCAGCACTGAGTGCATGACATCAACCTGGACCAGTTAAGAAACAACGCCACTATCACACAGAAGGCTGTCCATTTCGTCAGGGGGATGCAAGTGTGCTCACCGAAAGCAGGACAGGCAAAGGTTTCTCCAAATAAGACAGCTCTGTGAGTCCCCCACACATCACAGAAGAGACAGAGGTACGGAGCTGGAGGGAACGGGATGCTGGGGCGAGGGCAAAAGAGGGAGAGCACCCTTCCACTCTCGAAAGGAAAAATCAACTTTGTTTGGAGCAGGTTATAGTAAGAAAATAAACTCGGGCTGAGCCCCTAGTGTGTATGCACAGCCAAATCAGTTCCCAATGACTACACTCGGAAATCAACACAGAACTAGTATCTTTTTAACAACAGAAACACATCTCAAGACTCGAGGGGACAGAACCCCAAAATGGGTCTCACTGGGCTTCAACTTGGGTTGTCCAGAGAGTCATGTTCCTAGAAGCTCTGAGGAGAACCCAATGTCCGGTCTTCAACAGTGATGAGTGTGTTGGGAATTTCTTAGTTCTCAGTCTCCTCATATTTTCTTTCTTTCTTCTCCCCCCGCCAAGATAGGGTTTTTCTGTGTAACAATCCTAGTTGTGAGTAAGATGGCTCAGCAGGTGAAGGCACTTGCCACCAGGCCTGACAAGCTGTCTTCAGGCAGCAGGACCTACATGGTAGAAGGACAGAACCAACTCCCACAGATCATCCTCTGACCTCCACCCACAGCAAACATGCAAACATGCAAACACACGTGTACACACACATGAATTAGGTGTAAATCAAATAATAAAATAGGAGGCTGTATTGAAGTGAACAAACTTTTAATCATCTTTTTTTTAAAAGATTTATTTATCTATTATGTATATAGTGTTCTGCCTACATGTAGGCCTGCAGGTCAGAAGAGGGTACCAGATCTCATTACAGATGGTTGTGAGCCACCATGGGGTTGCTGGGAATTGAACTCAGGACCTCTGGAAGGGCAATCAGTGCTCTTAACCTCTGAGCCACCTCTCCCATCTCTCCAGCCCCTTTAATCATCTTTTAATCAACTCTTAGACAGCCTTCAAAGAAACAAAGCAACGCCACCTTACCGCCTCCTCAGCAAGGGTGTTCTGGGGTAGACATGTCTGACCGTGACTGGCGTCTAGGTGGAGGCAGCTCGTCAGAACTCTCTGCACAGATCCAGAAAGATGGGGAAGGGAACAGCCTGGGAGTGCTGGGTTTCTTCAAAAAGGATCATTCTTAAGTCATCCCCAAAAGATAAAGCAATGGGCTGGGGAGGCAGTTGAGCTGATAGAGTGCTTGCCTAGCTGGGTTTGAGCCCCGGCACCTCTCAGAAATGGGCAAAGAAATGACCAGAAAGCTATGAAACTATGACCAGTGGGGAAAGACAAAAACTCCCAAAAGAATGACATGCACGTCATCCGCCTTCAGGTGGCACATATAAAACAGTGGCTACGTCACTGAGCAAACGGCCACTGCGTTCCTCAAGGCAGAAAATAAGAACAGGAAGAGGTGACTAACAATATCTGTGGACCGAGTGAAGGGCAGGCCCCATGCTCAGCCGTAGATGGCCAACACACAGCGGGACCAATGATGTTTTGAAGGGTTTTCGTCTCGTATTGTTTTGCTCAGGTCTTTTTTTTTTTTTTTAACCTTCCTGGTCTTTTGGTTCCAGTTTTGTGTTTTTAATGGTTTGTGTACGTGTGTTTCTCGTGCTGTTTTGTTGCTGCTGTTGCCTGTACGTTTTCTAAAGACAAGAGACGGACGAAGAAGGCGTGGAGTTCAGTGGGTGGAAAGGCCCTGAGAGGACAGAAGGGCAGGGAAACTGGGATCGGAATATATTACAGTTAAAAATTATTTTCAATTGGGTGGTGGTGCATGTCTCTAATCCCAGTACTCGGGAGGAAGAAGCAGGCAGATAGATCTCTGTGAGTTTGAGGTCAGCCTGGTCTGCAGAGGTAGTTCCAGCACAGCCAGGGCTGTTACACAGAGAAACCCTGCCTCCAAAAAAAAAAAAAAAAAAATTCAATAATAAAAATAATATCATCTGTGGACCATAGTGATCAGTCACCCAAATGGTACTAAGGGCTGCCCAGCTCATCCCAACACAGACAGCAAAGGCAAGTTCATCAAGATCAAGTTAGGACGGGCTTCCCTGTACACCCAGCCTGGAGAATGTGAGACTTACGCTGTTTGTTTGGTAGAAAGAAGAATTGCCAGCGTGAGTCCAATACTGTTCCCAGGCAGAATGTCTTTCCCATCATTCTCTAGGCTGAGACAAGAGGAGTCTGTTTCATTGTGGAGCATCTCTGTACCTGGTGACCCACATATCACATGACCTCCTCCCAGGGTTGAAGCCAATTGAAAGAGACCAGAATACACAGTTACCAAAATGTTGCTTTTTATGGAGACAAAATATCCAGAACAGCTAAACATATAGACACAGTGTAGATCAGGGCTGCCAAGGGCTGAGGAGCAGAATCAAGATGCGAATCCGAATCCGGAAAGTTGTCAAGTTAATTCTGGCAATGCTGCACAAATCTGGGGGCTATACTAAAGTGCTGAACCTATTTATTTATTTATTTATTTATTTATTTACTTATTTATTGAGAGAGGGTTTCATTGTAGCTTTGGAGCCTGTCCTGGAACTAGCTCTTGTAGACCAGGCTGGCCTTGAACTCACAGAGATCCGCCTGCCTCTGCTGGGATTAAAGGCATGCGCCACCACTGCCCAGCAAGAATTTAAAATGAATGAATATGCCATGTGAATTAAACTTCAATAAAGTTGTTGCTTAAATTTTGTCATTCCTGAGTCAGTGACATAGCTCAGTGGGCAAAGGTGCTTGCAACCAGGACTGGCAACACCACGAACCCGCGTGGCAGGAGAACGGAACATTCTCCCACGTGTTGTCATCTGACTTCCACATGCGCACAGATTAAATAAATAACTAACCGTAGAAAATGCTTTAGAATCCTTTGTTACTCCACACAAATTCTCCTTTTTAAGATTCAGTTTTATTTTCTGTGTGTGTTTTGTTTGCATGAATGGCAGTGTATCACATGCATGCAGTGCCTTTGGGGGCCAGGAGAGGGCGTCAGAGTCCCTGGAACTGGAGTCACAGATGGTTGTCGGGCACCATGAGGGTGCTGGGAACCAAGCCTGGCTCCTCACTGAGAGCCACAAATGCTCTTAACCACTGAGCCACCTGTCCAGCTCACCCTCACAAATTTTGGCTAATCAAAATTGCTACCTTGTGGTCATGCTCTATAGGACCCACCCTCAGTCAGACGGCCCCCTAGCCTGGCTGAGCCTAGATTTCAGACTTTCACGGTTCTTTGTTTCTGAACAATTCAACTCTTTCCCTTAGGAGCACAAAGGTTAAGGAGAAAGGTCAATACTAAAGGAACCTGTACAAAGCCAAACACTTCACAAATAAGTGTTTGTTTGTTTTGTCTTTTGGTTTTGTTTGTTTGTTTGTTGACACAGGGTTTCTGTCCTAGAAGTCCTGGAACTCATTTTGCAGACCAGGCTGGCCTTGAAATCTCACAGAGATCTGCCTGCCTCTGCCTGCCAAATGCTGGCAATGTGCCGCCACCACCTGGCTACTTTACAATAAATTTTAACACAAGTGATTTTTCAAAATTATTTTCACAGGGAAAAAAAAAAGTCCAGCAATGTTAACAAAAGCACTGATTCATTTTAGTGTCTCGGCTTAAAAAGAAATATGCCGCTACCCCATGAGCCAAATACGAAGGGCTTGTTTAGATACAGACACAGTCATACAATGGTATTCTCTCAATGAATGGAAAGACATATCTAGGCAGAATTTCAGAAAAATCCTACCCACAGGAAACAGCATTGTTTGAAATCCCAGAAAACAAGTCAGGGCTCACAGGTTTAAAAAAAAAAAAAAGTACCACACAGTCGAACCCCCTCACCAGGAAGGCCAGATGGGGCCGCCAGGCTAGCCTGACAGTGGCCATTCAGAGCCTTAACCAAAGAGGTGACTAACTGACTTAACTTAATCCTCAGTGCCAGCCCTGGCCTCCACAGCAGGCATAGTTCCTCAGATTTACTAATGAATGGAGACTCTCCCCTGATGAGGCTGCCTCTCAGCCAGGGCAGCTGGGTTTTCTATTTTGGAATCTTAGTGGGAACTTCTCTGCAGTCACAAAGAAGCACCTAGAACAATAGATTCACCTACTTCATCAGCCTACACCCTGCTCCCTCTCTGTGATGAGCAGCCTGAGGAGCAAAACCCCTTCCGCGACGGGATTATGAACAAATCTGCATTTCTCCCTAGGATACTTCGAGAGCAAACTGTGAGCTGCAAAGCAAGTTTCAAAAGTTCTCTCTAGGGATTACGCAAATTGAAAACCACCAAGAAATTAGGCTTAATCATGCACTCCAAAAAAAGAGATAAATAAAAAACACGTTCTTTAGTATTAAAAAAAAAAACAGGTAAATGTAAGCAGGTAAAAATGTTCCAGCACACTACAGTTGGTCAGGTTTTGTTTGTTTTTAATACTATGGCCACATCCTGAACACAGGCACTTTTGTATTTGAGGCAAAATAAAGTAGAATTACAGAGCTTAGAGAATTAATAAGAATTGCATACATATTATTATTCTCCTTCATTCCCAATAATAACAACGTGCTAAAATTTTCAAGAGAAATCATTTAAGACAGCCCCAAGGTTGCAGTAAAAGAACAAAAGTCAGAAAAATAGACAACAACAAACTAACAAGGCTTGCGATGTAGTGAGCGAGCAGCGTTACTGACAGTCTAAGTCTAAACGCTTCTTTCTTATCAACTTTAGCGATAGACTCACGTCAGGACTTCTCTCCAAATATAAGCAAGTATCCTTTACAGTTCTCGGTTTATAGAATATTTTAGTGGCTAATAGAACACCTTATAGGCCCAGAGGGGACAGAGGGCAGACTGGAAGAAAGACAAGGTGATGTGCTGGGCCTGGGGTGGATGGGACCTGCCCACCCTGCAGGGTAACAGCTGAATTCACAGCTCAAGCTCTGACGCCCCCAAAATACTTCAGATATTTATAGCTAAACAGTAACATACATACCCAATCCACATCCAAAAATATTCTATGTAAAATACACACAATGAAACTTGCTAAGGCCACGGTTCCTTTCCCAGTCAGTGTTTCTTTACCCATGATTCCTGAGTCACTGTTACTCTGGACCTGGTACAGCTCTGACACACCCCTCTGTCTCCCGTGGAGAGGAGTTTTGACACGCTCCACTCCATTTCTGAACAAGACTGTCACCTATTTCCACTTTATCTCCCCCAAACTTAAACACACAGGTCCTCAGCAGACAAGTGATGGCAGGCCAAGCCTAGTTCTATAACTGTGATAAGTGAATGAAGAATTATAATACCCAGCAGGTATTTATAAAATTAAATCACCATTTTATGCACCAACAAAAAATAGTGAGACTAAGACAGGCAAGCTCTGTCCAACAGCAAACCACTTTTTGTTCATTGGTATACTCTTGTTCAGACATTGCCCCCTCCCCCCAGTGGGGGACAGGGAAAGGTGAGGGTTAGGGCTCAGAGGTTCAGGGCTTGCCTAGTGCACCAGGTCTGGGTTCAGTCCGTACAGTAGGACTTGTTACTATCAACGATCTCACTGGGTCTGAAGATGCTCAGAGGGAGGGCACATTTGCACTGCCTGTGTCAGAGGAGCAAGTGTCTTCCACAGGCTTTGTAAGACAGCATCTTTTTCTGTCAGGAAGACCTAAAGCAGCACATCTTCTGGGCATGCAGTTACACACTAGATCTGCACAGAAGCGGGGCAGATAGTGGACAATCCCGGTTCTCCCAAGAATCCCTAAGCACAGTCTAAGACTCAAAATTACCTTAGAAATATGTACACAGCACCCAGAAAACACAGAAAAAACACATGTTGTCCAGGACACAAAGCACAGGCATTTCGAAGATAACTCTTCCTGAACATTTTCTTTTTGTGTTCTTTAAAAAAAAGTCTATTGTCTAAATATGCCACTAAATAAAGAAAAATGAGAAATTTTAAATTTGTTTTAAACACCTACTTCCTATGATGAGCAAGGAGGATTATGGCCAGACACCTGCCTGATACTGTTAGCACAGATTTAAAATAATAAGGTGGCACAAAGACAGATATTATCAAAATGAAGGCGACTTCATTTCCTAACCTCTACAACAGAGCAAAGAATTCTCCCTCAGTATCAATGTCTGAAGGTGGACTTCTTTCCCAAATATAATTTCTGGTGTTATTACTGTGGACACTGGGAACTTTCAACATTCATTCAAAAAATTAGACAGTAGCTTAACTGTAAACAAATTTTAAAATCTGCATTTCCTTGAAGAAAAAAAAAACTAGGCCAGGTGTTTCAACCAAATTCACTATTGCAAAGTAGTAGCAGCAGCGTGGAAGGCAACCGGGATGGGACGCCACTTCTAATAATAAGTAACAAAAATAAGACCAAAGAATAACACGCCGGATGCTACTTCCTTTATAAGGTTGCAACTTGCTGCCTCCAAGTACTCTACAAAGCATTGCTCAAGAAACTGTCAAAATGAAGGCTTATGAAAACATTCTTTTCTAAATAAGGACTCTAACAAGGGATGTGTTGTTTCTAGCTATGATTTCTGCGGCAAGTATTGACAAGTTCAACGCTGGGATATGTTCACAGTGCAAAGACCTCTTATTTGATTTACCAGTGGAAAGAGTGCCTGCCTGCCTGCTCGTCCTTACAATGCCTGCATTCAGTAGGAGAGATCAGCTTTATGGAAGGCACCTGCTAGGCGGAACAGCAGTTTTTAGAACCAACTTTTATTTCCACCAGAAGTTGTTCATTGTTTTTCCCCCCAGTCCTACACACCCCGGCAACCTGCCTTGCTGTATTTTCCCTCTACCCTCCCAAAAGAGCTTCTGGCGTAGAGTCCTGGTAATATTTTCCCTAGTTCAAAGGTTAGAGCGCTTGCCCCTCGGCCAGTTCCCCCCTCTTTTAAAACCACAGCCTGGGACTTAGTGGTCACACATTCTCGAAAGTCCACAAGAAAAGCGATTGTAGGTGGCGACGAACAAAGCTGGAACAGTAGGAAAGATCGACAGCATTCAGGCCCCAGGTAGCCCTAGAAATCGGCCAAAAAAAGAAAAAAGAAAGGCTCGGCCGGGCCCGAAGAACCTGCCGCCCGGAAGCAACAACTCCCATCAAAAGGCAAAGAAAAGTTGCACAGCAGAGCTCGGCCCGGCGAGCAGCCTGCGCCGGTGCCTGCCTATGAACAGGGGGCCCGGGCTGCGCAGGCCCGGCCGCGGGCGGTGGCTGGGGAGTCCGCCGGGCCGACCGTAGCTCCGGAAGGCGCGGGTCCGGGGGTGCGCCGCCGCTTCGGGCGGAGCGGGCTCTGCGCCCGGGTCCGCACCCCTCCCAGCACCGCGGGCAGTGGGCGGAGAGACGCGGCCAAGGACCGCGGACAATGCCCGGCCCGGCCGGCAACCTCGGCGCGCTGCGCGGGCCCGCCGCCTTTCCACCCGAGGCCGCCTGCCGGCGCGCTCAGCCCGGTCGGGAGCGCGACACTGCAGCAGCGCCTGCCGCCACCTCCCCGCCGCCCGCTTCCCCTCCGGGCGGTTCCCGGGCCCCAGTGAAGCCGCGGCGTGCGAACGAAGCCGGCGCACCAAGAAGCGCAGGGCGCGCGCTCAGGGCAGCCGGGCGCGCGGGAAGAGAGGAGCGCGCGTGGAGACGGCGGCGCGCGCCCAGGGCAGCCGGCCGCGCGGGCAGAGCCGGGCACGGGCCGGGAAGGAGGCGCGCAGCAGAGCGGGGCGCGCGGTGCTCCCCACGGGTCCGCCGGAGCTCCGACGGGCTTTCGGTTAACCCCGGCTCTATGCCGCGCCCGCGTCCGTTAGGAGCCTCCCTAGCCTCAGCCGCAGCCGCCCACCTCAGTCCGCCTCCCTTGCGGCTCGCAGCAAGAAGGGCAGCCGGGCCAGGGCCGGGGACCCCGGATTCCACGGCCGACGGCCGGCCGGCATCCCCGCGCTTGCCACCGCGCTGGAAGAGAAAGTGAAATGAAGCGCCTTTCCCCAGGCAGCACCTACCAGGTCCCCAGTCCCGTGCAGCTGCCTCGCTCCTCCAGCGCCGCTGGTCCCCGCCCTCGGGCCCCAGGCTTCGTTCTCTTTGACAATGGCGAGTCCCCTTTAAGGAATAATCCGATCGGGACCGAGCCGTGGTTAAACCTCCCTCCGACTCTGATTTTAACCGGATTTCTGTCTCTCCCAGAGCCCGACGGGCGCCCGGCGGTGCTGCGAGCTCTGCCCACCCCTTCCCTGCCCCGCCCACCCCCTCGCCTTCCTGATTGGCGAGGGACACTACACCAGGAACAGTGGTCCTCGCCCTCCACTGGCCGGCCCCCCCGCCGCTCAGAGTTTCCCCACCTTCGCCCCGCCCCCTTCCCCGGGTTGGACCTACCTCTAATCACTCTCTGTCCTCGCCTCCAACGTTGCTTTGGAGAACTGGCAGTCAAGGCTCACCCTCCCGCCTCCGGAAAGCGAACTTTATTTTTATTGGTAGAAAGACATCTTCCTGTGTACCTGATTGGGCAAGAAAGGGCAAGTCTGCACGCCCCTTACCTATTATCACTCTCCCTGGACGGCTGAGAGAAAGACAGCCAGAAAGTCTTCCCTACTTTGGCTTTCTCTCAGCGCCTTTCCCTTTAAATGTTGGTAGGGGTCGAGCACAAACAGCCCATACTGAAGAAAGCGGGAAAGGGAGACGGGAAGGATGCAAAAATCTTCAGATGGGGAAGGAGCACTTCGCACTAGCTGTGGGATCCTGAGAACCCAATCCGGCTGTCTCCTGAACGGCGTGAGCACACCTGAAATCCTAGTACTGACTCCTGAGAATTTATCAAGTTCGCTCTCGCTGTCCACTCTGCTCACATCCTTGAATCTCTGGCTTTGAGCACCCGGAAGAGTTTATGAGAAAGTGTCTGAAAACCTTGAGGTTTCCGTGTTTATCTTGCAATCGGACGTTCAGAAAAAGCGTTTGAGTCCTTCCCAACAGAAGTTCCGTTTAGGTCACGTCCTGTGTGTCATACTGGAGTTTGCGCGGGAGCTACGTTAATTTTTGGAAAGATTGTCCTCTCTGGTGATAGTCTCAAAGTCCTTCTTGCTACAAATAGGGAAAAGCACGTCTACCCAAAGGAAAGGGGAGAAGTCTGTCCGGAAAAGACGGCCTTGTGGCAGACCCCCGCTCACTGAAGGAGAGGGGAGCCAGCGACAGCCTCGGGGTCTGCCTTAGGTTCCCACCCCAGATGCAAGACGCAAATCATTATTTCCAGAAAAACTTGAGTATGGTTATGCCTTTGGGCCCCGCCCAGAAGTGGTCATCAGGGCATCCGTACAGTTGCAGCGACCCCCCCAGTAGGATCCAGGCATGCCAAGAAAGTGTCTGTGCCCAGCGGCACCCTAGAAGCCAGTCAGTCCAGCTCAGAAAGAGGGAAATAAGTGTAGACAGTTGACAGAAAAGGCTTTTTCTGAGCTCAGGAGACAAAGCCATTAATAGCAAGAAGCAGTGAGAGAGGAGGACACGATTGGGGTTTGCTGGTGGTTTTGAGTTTGTACATTTTTACAGTCTTGGGGATTGAGTTTAGGGACTCCTGCCTGCAAGGTAAGCCCTCTGCCACTGAGCTAAAGTTTCAGCCATCTTGTCACAAGCCGAGCCAAGAGACAGGAAATTAGCTGGTTTACAAGGGCCTTCTCAAATGCAAATGCCTAATAAATACGTTTAAGGAAGCCCTCTGTCCAACCTATTGCTCTAGATACAGTGTTCCTCCTTTCATATCTGCAAGGGGATTGCTCTGAGTACCCTCAAGGACACCCTCATCTTCCAGTATCCAAGTCTCAAATAAATTCACTTACCATTGCAGCCTGCTGCATCTTCTCACATATTGTAAATAATCTCTGGAGTGCTGCTCATACCTAATATAACGTCGGCGCTATGATAATCATTCTCCTGAATCACTCAGTGAATGATGACATGTCTGTAAATGTTCAGTACAGACACAACCATGGTGGGATTTATTACACAATACATAACAGCAAAAATTCAAATCCCCCACCCACCGCCCAATATTTTCCATCCAATTCTAACTGAAGCTGAGTGAAACTAAGGAACCTGAAGTTAGAGTCAACTTGTACACATGTGTACACATGTGCATGTGTGTATTGACTGTATTTATGTGTATGAATACATCTTTTTCAGGATCCTCATTTATTACTCAAACTTTGCTTTTGGTTATGTGCTGGGTTTTTCTTTTGTTTTTCAGTGCTGGGATGGAATTCAGGGCCTTGCACACGTTAAGACACATCCTGCTACTTAGTTATACTCCCAGCTCTTAATCCACCCCAAGCTTTGAGACTACGTCTAGTTTCTAGCAGTCCACTAGACTATAATAAGACGGTTTCTTGTGGGCCACTAGACTATAAGACGATTGTGGTGTGGTGTTCGGGAGATAATGGCACCTGGTATTTCAAGTGTATACACACCTGCAGCTCTTGTTCCAGTCTAGGTGACATCTTCCGTTGTGTGTAAAGCACCTGCTTAGTGAGGTCCAGCTTACCATCGCTGTTTGCGCCAGCACACGGGGCTGTGACCTCAGAGGGCAGCTACATTCACGCCTAGGCTTTCTTCCTTTTATTTAACTGACCGTGCAAAGTCGGCCTCCTTTCTTCTATTTCTTAAGTATTCTGTGTTTGTCCACCACATTTCAGTCCTCACACATGGCATAGAGGCTGGTCTCAAACTCTCCATATGCCTGAAGATGACCTTAAACTCCCCACCCTCCTATTTCCATCACCCCAAGTGCTGGGATACAGGCATATGCCACCATATCTGCCTCGAAGAGTGATTCTTAATGTTCAATAGCACAACTGGGTAGATAAAGTTGCCAAAAAAACCCTCAGTCAATTGACTACTTCAGAAAGCGAATAGAATTGTTTTTATGTTCTCAACACAAAGAAAGGATATATGTATGAGGGGACGGAAATGTGCCAATCACGTTAGGTGGACCCTAGTATAGTATAAACACAACTGAGCTGAAGAATAAGTGTAGTTACTATCTTTACATTTAAAATTAAAATACATGTTTTGAAAACAACACAAGAACAAAACTTCTAGGAATATTTCCTTGGTTTCTCGGAAAAGGCCCAAGTTCTCCACCTTCCATATCTAAATGTGTCTCCCTGTAAAATAGCTGACATTCATGGAGAGCATTGTTGAAACACGACACTCATCGGTTTAAAAACAGTTCAGTCTATTTTTCTTACTGAGACAAAAAAGGCAGGATTGGCCTTTGTAGAAGGCTGCCCAGCCCCGTCCTACTTACAATACTGTAGGGCTTTCTTTAGGCACGCACTGAGCATCACCTAGGCACCTTGACAAAACAAAGAAGCCCCTTCAAAACCTGACTCCTAGCCACCTCTCAGGTTTCTTCCCTGGGCGCTCCTCATTTGACAGTCAAGCCTCAATGCCTTTAGCCATATGGTACCCTGTGTGGGTCTTACCTTCCCTCCGTTCCTTCCTGAAGGACTCTCCTAGTCATCCATCAAGCGGACGGCCCCATACAGGTGTTCACTTTCCTCGGGAGGCTCATCCAGGTTGCACCCCTTCCTTGATTTAGTCTTTGTGCTACTTTCCTGCCCAGTGCGTACTACTCTGATGACAGGCATCACACTGAAGACAGAAGCGAGACATTTCTTTTCTGTCTCTTGCACGATCTGTGTTTGCTCTGGAAGAGCAAGGCCACACTCATGTGTCTTCACTTCCACGCCAGTCTGGCTTCACTGAAGGCTTTCAGGGAATGCACAGCAAACTGAAATAGTGACCAAGAAAAGTCCGGCCACAAGTGAAACACCTTCTCAGCCTGAGTACCATTCTAAGAGCATTGCAATTTTGTAGTATTTTGTTGCAAATCCATCTTTTGTAGAGAGATGGCATCTCAATGTGTTAACCAGGCTGTCCTCAAACTCTTGAGTGTAAGCAATCCTCCTGCCTCACCTTGCTACGTCACTGAGACTCCAGAAACACACCGCCAGACTCAGTTTGTAGGTTTCCCTTGTCAGCTACTCCAGGTCACTGGCCCCACATACTTTCATTTCATTCACTTGCAAAATACCCAGAGATATTAGGGAACTGACATATAGCATATCAACTCTTTGTTTTATAAAAAAAAAAAATAAAAAAAAAAAACACATAAAAGATCTCTGCCACACTCACAATATCACACAAAAAAACTTTTTTTTTCAAGTCAGGGTTTCTCTATGTAGCCCTATATGTCCTGAAACTTGCTCCATAGACCAGGTTGGCTTCAAACTCAGCGATCTGCCCACCTCTACCTTTTGAGTGCTAGGATTAAAGTCTTGTGCCACCAGGCCTGGGAATAAGAACATCTTGAAAGCAGAAATTAAGAAAGTTGTTTCTTCAGAATCAGTGAGTTTTTAATTGAACACTTTAATATTGTGAAGAACTTCCAGGAACCTCTGGGTGAGTCTAGAATATTCTCTGCACTTTACATTACTTGATCTGAGGCTCCTTTTTACCTGGTTTTGTGCCTGTGTGCTGTGTTCATATGTGTACAAGTTCATGTACATGTACGTATGTGCAGGTGCATGCATGTGCACACGGAGGCCAGAGGCTGAAGTTGAATGTGATTGTTCCTCTATCTCTCGCCACCTCGTTTTTGAAACAAAGTTTCTCTGGACCCAGAACTTCCTGATTTAGCTAGACTGGCTGGCCAGTGAGCCCCAGAGATCCTCCTGGGTGCTAGGGTTACCAGTGTGCACCTGGATTTTTATACGGATGTGAAATATCCTAACTCAGGTTCCTCAGACTGCACGAAAATCTTTTTGTTTTAAAGACAAGGTCTCACTTTGTCGCCCTGGCTGACCTGGAACTCACTGTGAAAATCGTCCATCCTCGAACGCAGAGATCCCTCAGCTTCTGCCTGCTGCATGCTGGATTGAAGGTGTGAGCCACCATGCCCAGCACAAACAGCACTCCGAACCTGAGCGGCTTCCATGGCCCTTTTGGCCTATCTCAAAAGGTAGTTTTAATATAGTTTTAGCATTTCCCCCATAATATTGAGGAGAAAAATTTATTTAAACTAATATAAGAAAAACTGACATACATAATATTCATAAGGAGAAAAAAAACGTAATTTTTTTGTCCTATTGTAAGTAAATATTACTGAATCATC
This sequence comes from Microtus ochrogaster, assembly GCF_000317375.1. Lineage (NCBI taxonomy): Eukaryota > Metazoa > Chordata > Mammalia > Rodentia > Cricetidae > Microtus > Microtus ochrogaster. Next base: position 29,062,079 of record NC_022027.1, read on the forward strand.
ATTTATCCTGTTTGCTTCCTGTAAGAATATCTGAGAAAAAAATTGTATTTATGAAACTTTTTTGTTTATTTGTGTGTGTGTATGTGTGTGTGTCTGTGTGTGTGTAGGAACTAAGGGAGGTCAGAAGACTCCCCTTGGATTCATGGAACTGGAGTTATAGATGGTTGGTGCTGCCATGTGGGTGCTGAGAACTGAACCCAGGTCCTCTGCAAGAGCAGCCAGCTCTCCTAACTGCTGAGCCATCTCTCCAGCCCTGCTCCTGAGGCTTTTTCAGGTAACTCTTGAATCCCCTTTTCATGTTTCATGGAGTTCTTTCTCTTCTCTTGGGAAGCCCCCAGCACTCAGGAGGCAGA
>NC_022027.1:29063147-29066796 GCF_000317375.1 Microtus ochrogaster
ACACACACACACAAATAAAAAATAAATACCGTCTTCCTCAGTCTTCCTCATATGGCACATGCATTTCTCTTGAACATTTAATAACATAGGTTAACAGCCCAATGTCTGTCTATCCCATGTGACAGAGTATGGCAGGGTATGTATGCCAATACAAGCCACACTGAAGCATGTGGAGCAATGTTTGGGTGATATAAATACAAACTAGTTTGCAATAGCACAAAGCAATCAGATAAAAGTTTTCCATGATGGGATAGCTTACAAAGGCTTAACCACCCTGTAAGGAAAGCTTCCAACACTGTGGTAAAGTCTGGAAACATTATACTGTAACCTGGATTAAATGAATAATATAGATAAGACCATCTCCAATTACTAAAATAACATTTATTTTGTCCCACTTCAGCTCCCATATTTTATTTTCATTTTTTATAATTTATTTAAATTTATTTTACGTGCATTGGTGTGAAGGTGTCAGATCCCCTGGAACTGGAGTTATAGACAGTTGTTCGCTGTCATGTGGGTGCTGGGAACTGAATCTCTAGAAGAACAGCGAGTGTTAACTGTTGAGCCGTCACTCCAACCCTCCTATATTTTCTTAAAATCATTTATAAATTTTAATGCCCTTTCCAAAGTCAAATTCCAGTACTCTGATGGTGAGGGCAGGAAGATGAGGTATTCAAGGTTATCTTGTCTACCTGGTAAGTTGGGACCAGCCTGGGCTATAAGAGACCCTATGTGAGACAAAACCAGCCAGCCAAACAAACAAAAATATTGTCCCAGCATGGTGGTGATGTATGCCTTTAATCCCAGCAACTGAGGAAGAGGCAGACATCTCTTAGTTTGAGGTCAGCCTAGACTACAGAGTGAGTTCCAGAACAGCCAAGGCTACAGAGAGAAACTCTGTCTCAAAAAACCAGCACTGTTCCCCCCACCAAAAACACGTCTATTATCTGAGATGCCTTTACCAATAATGCTGTAACTTTAGCCAAAGTATCTTACTGTTGGCTGTTAATATTTTGTGATTTTTCTTTCTTTCTTCTTCTTTTTTTTATCTCAGTGAGAATTACATTCTAAAGAAAGCCACTGTGTGAAAATGCTAATAGAAAAAAGAAATAAATCATATATTCCTTATTAGCGGTCTGGCTGAATATCCAAGATGGAATTCTGAGATAATCATTTAACTTGGAGATGCAAACAGTAACATACAAAGAACGCCTGAGCCCAATTCAGTCCCTTTTGTCTACCCTGGCATGAAAGTATCCCTCAATCCAGCACCTCAATGCCTATGCAGTAGGTAAGTTTTGGACTTTTAAAATTAAATTACTTGAAAGACTGAATGATTTGTTTTCCTGTGACTAGTTTTTGTTGTTGTTTATTTGCTTTTCTTTTTGGCAGGCAGGACAGAGGACTGAACTTCCGATCTCACGCATTAGGGCAAGTGCTATACCACCGGCTCACATTCCTGGACCACCCACCACACTTTTGGTGGGGATAAGGTTTTCTGATGATGACCTGGAACTTGATGTCCTTCTCCCTTTAGCTCCTGAAGCTGTAAGTCCCACACCTGTCTCCTTTGTCACCACATTGATGGTCATTGGTACTCATCGGAAACCAGCTTAAAATCTTGCTAGACTTCAAGGTGTACTTTCAAGCATCCTGCTTGGCATGAATTTGCACCTGAGATAGAATACTTTAAAGAGGGCAGAAAGCAATATTCAAAATTAATATTCAATCTGATCCCAGTGTATTAATTAAAGGAGAGTCAATAAAAATATAGGCATTTATTTAAAGGCATTGCCACCATCTATCAAGTCTTTTATTTTGAATAGATTTCATGGATTATTCAGAGAACTAGGAAATATTCTGGGGGTGGGGGGGAGTAGATAGTTACATGACCAAAACACTGCTCTCCTTTGTGTGTGTGTGTGGTGGTGGTGGGAGCTGTCTGTTGATAGAGAAGAAAAACAAAGGACAAAGGAAACTCTCTTTAATTAATCCTACCAACTAAGCAAAAATAAATGGAACACTTGTTTCAGCAACAGAAGCAAACAGTTGACAACTGAGCGAAGCCACCTGCAAGAGACTTTTGGACACAGGCTGCCCAGAGATCCCAAATAGTTTTGTCTCGCACTGGGATTGACAGTCTTCCATGGAAGATCAGAGTGTAAACATGTTGATATTTCTGGGCTGTACAGCCTCTGCTGCAGCTACACTCTGCTGCCGGAGCAAAAAAGTGGCCAAAAACGATACAGTAGACTGGACTGCAGGGTTTTGTTACAAGAAAAATTTATCAATACCAAAATTAAATTTTCATATGAAATCTCAAAATTTCATATGAAAATTTTAAAATGCTAAAATCACTTCTATTCTTAGCATAGCATCCTTACAAACTCAAGTGATGGACTTGATTGGGCTCATGAACCATAGTATTGCTGTCCTTCATCTAACTAGTTTATTTTTTAAAAAACAGTATTTTCCAATACTTTGGAGGTGGAAGCAGAAAGTTGGGGGTCCAAAGTCATTGTTGGCCCCATAACAAGTTAAGGTCAGTCGGTGCTACAGGAAGCATGCTTCTAAGCAAAGAAAACTATCAAAATTAACCTATCTGGGGACTAGAGTTTGGCCTCAGCAGTTAGGAGCAAGAATGTACTTCCAGAGGACCAGGGTTCACTTCCCAGCATGCACACTGGGCATCTCACAACTGTGTGTCACTCTAGCTCCAAAGATCCAAATGATCTAACATCTTCTTCAGGGCGTCATAGGCTGCACTCTCGTGTACCCACAAACAAACAACCATGCACATGTACATTCTCTAAAATAAAAATACATTTCTTTTTAGACCTTTGTTTTGCTTGTTTTGTATTATGGTGGTCTGAGTAAGAATGGCTCTTATATTTGATGCTTGGTCATCAGGGAATGGCACTACTTGAGAAGGGTTAGGAGGTGTGGATTAGGAATTGGTGTTGCCTTGTTTGAAGAAATGAGTCACTGGAGGTGGATTTTGAGGTTTCAAAAGCACAAGCCAGGCCCAGTGTCTTTCTCTTCCTGCTGCCTATGGACCCAGATAGAGAACTCTTAGCTACTTTTTCAGCATCATGACTGCCTGCATGCTGCCACATTCCCTGCCATAATGACAATGGACTAAACCTCTAAAACTGTAAGTCAGCCCCAATTAGATGGTTTCTTTTATAAGACTTGCTATGATCATGTTTTCTCTTCACAGCAATAGAACAATGACCAAGACAAGCAACTATAGATCTGGGACTATCAGGCCTAATAAGAGAAACATGAGCCCTGTCCTCATGGAGCTTACAGTGCAATGGTCAGACAAACATCTAATTATACACATAATAAATGGCTGTGGAGGAGAAGTAGAGGTCTAAACTCTGAATGCAATCTAGACCAGGAGGCCAGGATTGGCCTGTCTGAGAAAGGCGTCTTTGACACAGACCGAAAGCTGAGACCCCACTGACATGGTGCAGAGGCGGGAGCAGGAAGAAAATAGGTGGGAGGTCTAGCAGCTGTGGTCCCTTGGAGGCCCCAGAAGGCCTGTGTGCCCGGAAAAAACAGCACGAAGGGAAGAGGGGCAAGCAGAGTTGTGGCAGTGGGTAAAAGAAACACATTTCAGGCCCTGCAGATTTATTCAGAGCAG
>NC_022027.1:29066954-29076454 GCF_000317375.1 Microtus ochrogaster
GGTTTTGGAGCCTGTCCTGGAACTAGCTCTTGTAGACCAGGCTGGCCTCGAACTCACAGAGATCTGCCTGCCTCTGCCTCCTGAGTACTGGGATTAAAGGCGTGCGCCACCACCGCCCGGCTGCCATTGAAAGCTTTAAGTCAAGGGTCAGATTTTCAGGGTTAAATGTTTCCAAGGAGGCTGGATCTGGAGAAGATGGGGGTATGGACAGGATCAAAACACACTGAACATGCACACGCATGCACATGAGATCATGAGTTAGTGACAGAAGTGGCTACAGTGGTCAAATTGTCCCAAAGACATCTAGACCCTAGAATCTGCACTGTACTGTACTTGGTAGACCTAGGTGTTACTATTTTACCTATACCAGGTACTGTTGTTTTATTAATTACTTACTTTGTACATGCATGCACATTTGTGCCACAGTGCATTGGAAAACTTGCATGAACTAGCAGTTCTCTTGTTCACCCATGTGGATGCTGAGGAGCAAACTCAGGTCACTGGCTCGGTGGCAGGTGCTCCTACTGTCTGAGCCATCTTCTGGCCCCTCCCAGTACTATTCACAATGACTTACCTCTACCAACTCACTGACGTTTCACATGGCTCCTTCGAGGGTCATAGGACTGTTACCTGCCCTTAAAAGAAGTTAAACTCACATAATCATCTTACAGGGTGGGGGAGGGGATAATTTCAAGGAGAAGAAAATGACAGAGATGCATTCTATAGGACCTGCAGTCTGGCTAGACTTCAGTGGGAACTTACATTGTTTTCTGGAAATGAGGCCCAAATGCAGCAAGACCGCCTTGGGCATCTGTGGAAGCTCTTAGGAGAGAAATCATTACAATACAAATATACCCAGTGTAATATTTAAGATATATTTATACTCTAAAGCTCCCTCTGTTTATCTAAGCTTCAGAATTCAGTGGGCATCCTCCTGTGTTTTATCTGGCAATCTCAAAGAAACAAACAATCCTTCCCATAAATCGCTGGATGCCAGCTGGAGACACCTGGCCTCTTGAGAATCAGAAACTCAGGGTGACTAGAGTAAACAAGCCTAAGAAGCCCGCTGGAAGAATCTAGAAACCACCAGCACAAAATGGAGGAGTCAGTTCTCACCTTTGCCTCCAGACTCACTCTCTCACCCTTAAGACTTGCTTCTCCAACTCTCCCACCCAGCAAAAAACTAACGGGCTTACAGACACAGAGTGGGTGGGGTGGGCTTCACAGGGGAGCTAGGAGTTGAAGGGAACTTGTCCCCCCTGCCTTCCAGACAGCTCAAAGAAGACCCCTCAATCTGTGAGTGAGACACCCACAGATTCAACCAGGAATCAAACATCCAGGAAAGGGCTCACCTAGCATGGGGCTGGTCCTAGCGCTGCATCAGCTGATGTGCCTGTCACCACAGCACTGGGGAGGATCACTGTTGACTTTCCAAGTAGGAGGCCAGCCTAGGCTTATGACATTTTCTCTCCTAATAACTATTTGTATAACATTTATATTATGCCAGGTATTAAATAATAACCTGGAAAAGTATGTTAGGTTATATGCATATACCATACTATTCTATTTTATTTATTTCTTTAGTACTGGAGATTGAACACAGGACCGCTTACAAGCTTAGCACAATCGATACAACTGAACTATGCCCTAGTTCACTTTGCTGTTTTATTAAAAGGGACTTGAGCACTCTAAGATCATGGTACTCTAGGGAAGGAGCCTAGAACTAACCCTGGTGACTGAGGGATGACCATATTTTGTTCGTTTGCATCTGTTGAGTCCTTTCATGAGCAGTGGTTTCTTGTGGCACTCTGCCATGTCCCCTGGGCTTGGCTCACTCTGTTGACACATCCTTTTCTCTCCTCCGTCTTCTCAACATTCTCTCAGTGGCCAAGAATTTCTCCCCTCTAGAGCAAATTCCCAAGGTCAGCAGTTTTGAGTCCCTCTCAGAAGCTTTTCATCAGTTGACATCTAAGACCTCATGGCCTCAACTGCTTATCGAAGCATTCTTCCGAACAAAAACAACCTGAGAGTGTACCAAAGAGGAATGTAGATGCCAGGTGTTTAAGGAAAAACAATTGTTAAGTTTGGCAGTGGTAGCACTGGGTGGCAGGGAAGCGGGATGTCAGAAGGAAAAAAAAAAAGGTAATAGCCAGGTATAGTTGTGAATGCCAGCATTCACAAGCAGAGACAACAGTTCTATGTAAGTTCAAAGTCAGCCTGGTCCACATAGCAAGTTCCAAGACAGCCAGAGTATCTTTTTAGGTTATATCTACCATACCCAGTTTTACTAGTGACATTATCATTATACTGCACCCCCTTTTTCTGCTTATTATACAGAATAATTGGGGTTTATTGTGACATGTTCGTGATGATATATATCAGCATACTCCTCTTTTAAGATTTATAATCATTTTTATATTTATTCAGCTTATTATTTTATGTGTATGTTTTGCATGCATGTCTGTGTACCATATGCACGCCCGGAGCCCTCACAGGTCAGAAGAGGTCTTTGAACTCCTTGGAACTAGGGCTGTAGACAGTTGTGAGATGCCTAGTGGGTGCTCTGGAAGAGCAACAAGTACTCCTAATCACAGAGCCAATTCTGCAGCCCTATTTTTATTATTTTAATTATGTGTATGTGTGTATCTATATGTGAGCCTCAGTCGATGTGTATGTGTGTATCTATGTGTATCTATGTGTGAGCCTGAGTCTATGTGTATGTGTGTATCTATGTGTATCTATGTGTGAGCCTGAGTCTATGCACATGAATATGAGCACTTCAAGAGGCTGGAGCTCTCAGGTGCCCTGCTTGTCAACCATCAGATGTGGGTAATGGAAATCTAACTCAGTTCCTCGTAGGAAGCAGCAAGCGCTCTTAACTGCTGAGCCATCTCTACAGCTTCCATCAGCACATTATTTTGTCCCCCAGAGATAGTTTTCTGTGTAGTCCTGGCTGTTCTAGAACTTGCTCTGTAGAGCAGGGTGGCCTCAAACTCAGAGATCACATTCATTGTATGCCACTTGAGTGCTGGAATTAAAGTAAGTGTGCCACCAAGCCAGGTGTCTATCGGTTTGTTTGTTTGTTTGTTTATTTATTATGTATACAATATTCTGTCTGTTTATATGCCAGCAGGCCAGAAGAGGGCACCAGACCTCATTACAGATGGTTGTGAGCATGTGGTTGCTGGGAATTGAACTCAGGACCTTCTGAAGAGCAGGCAATGCTCTTAACCTCTGAGCCATCTCTCCAGCCCCCTATCGGTTTATTCTTAAGGGAATTTCCCTATAAAAAGTGATGCTAACAGTTCAAGAATAATACTAAGCCGGGCGGTGGTGGTGCACGCCTCTAATCCCAGCACTCAGGAGGCAGAGGCAGGCGGATCTCTGTGAGTTCTAGGCCAGCCTGGTCTACAAGAGCTACTCCCAGGACAGGCTCCAAAACTACAGAGAAACCCTGTCTCGAAAAAAACCAAAAAAAAAAAAAAAAAGAATAATACTAATAGGCACTATTTTGGATTATTAATTACAGATAAATCTACTGCTTTATTTTTCTGCCTTTAAATCTAGCTTGAAATTTAAGGTGATTGTATTTGTAGAGTAAGGAGAAAGGTTTTGGTGAACAGTGGGACTCATAGCTCATAGATAGAGGCATTGCTATTCTTTAAGACAGTAATAATAGTAAGCCCTGGAAGTGCTTACCTAGCATGGCAGAAGTCTTGGGTTTCATCTCCAGCAACAGAAAATAATAAATAGGGCCAGGAATATGGCTCAGTGAATAAAAGCACTGGCCAAGCAAAGCCTGATGAGCCGAGTTTGATCCCCAGAACCCATGTGAAAAGCCAGATGTGATGGCAGCCATCTGTAATCTTAGTTTTCCTACCACAAAGACGGGAGGCAGGACAGGGGCACCAGCTCAACATGTAGGAGCAAGAGGCACAGACAGAAGAGAGATCCCACCTCAGCAAGGCAGAAAGTGACAACTGACTCTTGAAAGTTGTCTTTTGACCTTTACACAAGCACTACAACATGCCCATGCCCACAGTCCCATATCCTCACACACACTAAATAAAAAAATAAACGAACAGCTCCTGAGGTGAGAGTGAAGAAGGCAGAAAGGCATGGAGAGCTGGGCTCTGCAGGGCCCTCGCCCACTGCCTTTCGTTTATCCTACAAATCTACCTCAAATAACTAAAATACATTCAGGATTATTCACCTTTCCAGGTAGTTCTTGTTTAAACTTGTGCCTTTAAGTCTAGCTCAAAACTGAAGCTCATTACTCTTTTCAAGGTTAGGAAAAAAGTTGAGGTGAAGATGCCATAGTTGAAGTACTGTGCAGAAGGTACGTCTGGTCTTGCCATGAGCCCATGAGGGTAATCACAATAGAAACAGGATCGCTGAGCAACTCCTGTGCAAAGTGAGCTATATCGCAAAGCGGAAAAGGGAATTTCATTAGTCATTTCGGTCCAGATACTCTTTAAAAATATCTTTCCATAATTATGTCAAAATTCTTAGTAATAGGTTCATTTGTTGACTAGTGTTTCTTTACTTTGAAATAAATAAAAACCCTTCATATTTGGACCAATGAGCTGGTTCATCAGTTAATGCCTGCCATCAAGCCTGACGGCCTGAGTTCAGTCCCTGAGACCCACAAGGTAGAATGAGAGAACCAACTTCTACGAGTTTGTCCTCTGACCTCTACATGCATGCTATGGCATGCTTTCAAGTGCACATACACACACATACACACACAAATAATAAAATGAATAAATTTAATAAAAAATAAAACCTTCATGCTTACCTTTTCATGTAAGTATAAACCTGAACCATGTATACATACTGCAAATATTAATTATGTAGATAATAAACATATTAGCAACATAGTACCAACTCCAGTGACATGCTAAAGACAGAGTTCAATTAACAAAACCGCATGGAATTGTTTTATCGTTTTCCAGATGTTTACCACATCAAAAATTGTTTATCTGCTACATATGTTGGAGTTTCAACATAGCAAATATTTTATTAAACAATTGAAAGATAGAAAAAAAATCCCCTTTCAGTAAACCATCCCTTGACACAGGATGAGGAAAAATGATCACAATGACCGAACAGTGATCTAAATTGTCCTTCAAAGAGATACATCGCCTTTGGGAAATTATTATCCTTCAGTCCATTGGTGAGGCAATTAAATGCCTATCTGAAAGGTTTGCTGGTTGATTTGTTTTGTTTTGGGTCTCCTCTGAGAACTCTTTCTCTTTGGGCCTCCCAGGACCTTAACAGGCCACATTTTCCATAGACAAACTTTACCACCGTATGCAGATAGCTGGCGGCTGTTGTAAAGTCCCACTCAACAGAATTTGGTATTTTGGATCTATTTTTAGAAGTTCTGCTATGTGAACATTTTTAGCCTGTACGATGTCAGCCTGGTAATTTTCATGCAAGGAAGAAAACAATTTGTTCTAGCCTCCAAAACGGTATTGACATCAGAAGTGTCCTTCACACTGAAGAACTTGTGACTAAAGAGCTTCCAGTAAAAAGCAATGAAAATGTCACAACACCAAGAAAATGCCACCTAAGTGGCACTGCCAATAGGAAAGCAGTGGCTCTTGGTGGCCAGCAGAATGGAGACAGAAGTCACTGCTGAGTTCTTGCAAGGGGCTTCAAGCAAAACTTCCCTTCCTGCTTCTTCCAACCCCAGAGAGTCTGGGGAGTCATGGTCCTGGTGTTGGTGTTGTTTGATGGGAATTACACCGCAAACCCCAGCCTACTCCTAGCACAATCCTCCACTATTTTCTGGTATTTTAATCAAACTGGTCCAAATGCTATTCCCTAATGCCCTTGCCTGCCTCAGAAGTCTCAGCGGAGTGGGATCCAAGAAGGTTAATGGAGAATTCAAGAAAGTAAGGTAGTAGTATTTAACAACAGTAGCTCTGAGGGTAACTGGGGAGATAGAGAAGTCTGCTTGCAACCCGGTGAATGGCCCTGTGAGTCTCAGAATGAAGTCAAGGACAGTAAGAGTAGGACACAGAGCTCTTGGCATCCTGAGTGCATGGGGCAACTGTACCATAACCGCTTTCATGGTATAAGGATTATACTGGAGTGTCTTTAAGGGTTATGGGAATGAGAGGTCGAAAGATCATCTTAGATTTATTGTAAAGCCAGCACGGGGAAATCCAGTCACCACAGAGACAGATCGCTCCCCACCTTGTGTCTGAAAAGCATGCTGCTGTATCAGAAGGCAGTTATGTCCATCAAAAAGGAGATGATTAACCAGTTAGGCAGAGATTCTTTTTTAAAGTCACAGAATGCTTCTGGTCACCTTCATGCAAACCCTTAGGGGCCCTTAAGATGTCTTGATTGAAAATGTCAATCAATCATCCCAGTACCAGGAAGACTATCACCTGTGTTCCAAATGTGTTGCTTGTGTTCTATGGGTATCACCTGTGTTCTATAGGTGTCACTTGTCTTCTAAAGGTATCACCTGTGTTCAATAGCCATCTATTAACTTTAAAATACCATATAGGGGGCTGGGGAGATAGCTCAGCGGTTAAGAGCATTGCCTGCTCTTCCAAAGGTCCTGAGTTCAATTCCCAGCAACTACATGGTGGCTCACAAACATCTGTAATGAGGTCTGGTGCCCTCCTCTGGCCTGCAGACATACAGACAGAATACTATATACATAATAAATAAATAAATATTAAAAAATAAATAAATAAAATACCATATAGGGCTGTTGTCCAAAGCTCTTGTTTTGAAAATGCCAAAAAACTGAGCGTGGTTAGCTTAAGTAAGAAGGGACACTTCATGCAAGAACACAGAGATGTCTCAAGAGGGAAACTGATGAGCCTCTGAAGGGCTTGGAACAGGATTGGTGACAGGTGCTAACCAAGCTGTCTCTCCCGTTGCCATGGTCTCAGTCTCTGCTGATCTGGATGATTCTGTTTCATTGATCTCTCTTCTTCTCTGCCAACCCAGCCTCAAATAAATGGAAGTTCCTGGATGGGTATCATTTCTCTGCAGAGACAACCGCTGGCCCCAAGCTCCCATCAACTTATCTAGGCAAACAGACGAGGCTGAATTGTTTCTAAATTTTAAGCTCTGGGTTTGCAGTCTAGCTCAGTGGTAGAGCCCTTCTTAAGATGAGTGAGACCCCAAATTCAATCCCCAGCACTGAAAAGTAAATTTAATTAACTAATTAAAACCAAATAAACAAATCACAAACTCCTGTGAAAGAGGATCTGATGGCTCCTACATAAATTAGGGGTCTAGCCTTAGCTCAACTTGTAAATGGTAGTGCAATATAAATATAAATAATATAATATAAAACAGGGACACCAGATTTGCAGGAAAGAGAGAAGCAGGGAAGGTAGTTATTCTTAGAGTCAAACTTGTGTGGCCTCAGATGCATCCCCAAAGCCACCTGCCACAAGTTGGGACTATTATTACTCCCATTTTACAGGAAGTCAGTGGCAGACTCAGGAATCTGAAGTTAGGTCTGCCTGTATCTTAATCACCGTGCTGTAGTATGTTTCCAATCCCTACTTAGCAAGCACCTCGATTATCTGATTTAGCTTCTTATAAAGCCTACCTACAGGCAGGGACTAATTATACAGACTTCACACATGCCGATTCCTGGGAGGATTTGGGTTCTCATTATAAACCAATAACTTGGCATTCTGGTTTACACACCATTATTCCAAATTCCAGTTCATCAAGACAGTCCTAAGAACTGGATCTTCTGTTATTAGCATGATGATAAACACATGTGAGACCTGTAAAGTTAAAGCCAAGACCCACAGCAATGGACAGGATGGTGGTAAATTCTACCTCTAACATATTGCCCACCACTGGGATGCTTCCTAAGGAGAGTTACTGGACTTACTTGACAAAACAACCCTTCCTTATGGCATGAGTCTATTTCTACAAAGATTGGGTTTTCCTTATTAAGTCTTAAGATTCTGATAGCCATTCTGGGAATTTTACTTGTCATTTATGTTCTTATTCCACATTTGTTTTTCAGTATCAATTCTTGCCAACAAATGTTCTAGTTTCTGTGAACGGAGCCATCACTCCACCCCCAGGTCATTTAGAGTCTTAGTAGACTGGAAGCACAGGCATTTAGGTTTTGGAGGAGTGAGAATAAGAGAAGTAAGAGAGTGGGGGAAGGATGCATGGAGTCTTCTTTTGTCCACAAAAGAGATAAAGAAGTAGAATCCGGGGTTTATTACAAAATACCCAAAGCCAGGTGGTGGTGGTGCACGCCTTTAATCCCAGCACTTGGAAGACAAAAGCAGGCAGATTTCTGAGTCCGAGGCCAGCCTGGTGATAGTGCTTGTTAATATATTAATCATAAGAACAATGTCTTCCTCATACAACCTGAGGGAGAAAAAGAAACACATTGTGGCATAATTAACCCAAACCAGAGCAGACTGGATGAAAGATAACTAGAGCCAGCAACAAACAAAGAATTATACATACAATGTGAGATTCTGCCATGTCCGTAGAATTCACATCCTTCTCACAGCCAATCCACAAAGAGAGAAGTATCAACCATAATAAATTCAATTTGATTAAACTGATAGACCCACTGGAGCCAGGTCACTATGTTTTTGCTTATGCTAAAAGCATACTCAGATTCTTTAAAAGCCCCATTTTTCCACTGTGGTTGGAACTTAAGCTTAAGTCAGACTAAGGAGCGAAAGAGGTGTGGTGATGAGGTCGGAAGAACGGGCCAGCTCACTGGAGCCTTGAAAATATAGGCAAAAACTTGGTTTGTATTTGCAATACAGTAGGAAACTATTGTAGAGATTTCCTCTGCTGCATGAGAAGATATGACTTAGCAATTTAATAAGATCATTCTGGCTTCTCAGTGGGGAATGAACACTATGAACCAGACAAACCAGTGAGAACAATAACACAAAAGACGGGAGAAAGCATTGCTCTCCTGGAGGTGATCTGTCACAATGAAGGAGGTGACATTTTAATGGCTTCTGGATACATTAATCTAACAGGACATGTGGGTGGATTGAGGGGAAGAGAGGAGTACAGTGATTCCCAGGCCAATAGAGTAGAATGTGAGTCCAAATCACTGAGAATGCATGGGAAGGAACAATTTGTGGAAGAAAATCAATAGTCAAGTTTGAAAGTGCCAAACAGACATAGCCTACAAATGATCAAGTAGGAGCTGGACCTTGAGTCCAAAGCTCTGAGGAATGGTTTATGCCAGAAATAATATAACCTGGGAGGCTTCAGTGTGTATATATGGCACCGGAAATATAACCTGGGAGGCTTCAGTGTATGTATATATGGCACCGGAAGCCATGGCAGTTAGACGAGAGCATCATGGGAACAAACATAAGCGGCTCAGATAAAGAAAAGGCTCAAGCTAGGGGTGGAGCTCAGTTGGTAGGATGTCTGTCTTGCATGAACAAAGCCCTGGGTTTGATCCTAAATACCATATAAAATGGGCGTGGCAGTACACACCTGTAACCCCAGATCTC
>NC_022027.1:29076721-29085492 GCF_000317375.1 Microtus ochrogaster
AGGAGGCAGAAGAGGGAGGGAGGGAAAGAGATTGTAAGCCAAAGACCGAGACTACTGCATTCTAACATTTAAGGGTCTGGAAAGACTGGCCATGAAGTACAAGAAGCAAAGAAGAGCAAGGATCTAGAAGTAAAATGGTTTGGGAAGAAACAATGATCCAATTGGCTGCTGCTAAGAGGCCAAGCAGGATGAGAGCTGATACTTGGCCATCCTCATTCAGCCAAGACAGGCTTCTGTTGGAGCTTAATAGGAGTGGTCTTGGAGAAATAGTCCATTCCTGCATTCAACTGCTGTGGTGATGCAATGACCTGAATAAGAACAAATGCTGGAAGGCTGAAGATGAAGTCAACTGAGCTGAGGCAGAAACAATAGACAGTTTAATATACTGTTTCAATAAAAAGGAGTAGCAAAATGATGCACTGAATAAAGAGCCCCACGGATAATTTATCTACAGGAAGCATCATATAAACCAGGACATTGCTGGGTTGTAGCAGGGGTGGAGCCAAAGGGACAGATGTGATGCCCACATACAGATGCTGGCTTCAGGGATAGCACTGAGGGTGTATGCAAAGACAAGAGAAAATATGCATAGTATCAGATGCCAGGAGACTGGGAAATCACAGGAAAGATGATACCGTTTCCTTCTAGACACTCTGCTTCCTTAAATGAGAAGGAAGGCCATTATCGAAAATAATGACCGGAGGTAGGAATAGCTGAATTTGAAGAAAGTTAAGAATCTGTGAAATCTCAGACAGTGGAAAAGAACAGGGCTAAATCATTTTTGCCCCTAATCCTCCGGCCATGTCCAACTGCTCAGTGCTTCTGGGAAACAAGTGGGAATTATATTTTACTCAGGGTCATATTTCTAAATTAGTAAGAGGGAAATTGAGAGGGTGAGGTGGTTAAGGAGGTGTGAAAAGAAATGACTGGTTGCAATGAACTCAAAAGGACAAAGACAGCAACATACTGCACAGGTCCCTGCATGCTGTCAGGAAGAACCAGTAGGACACTGGATTAGCTGCGTCAAAGGAGTTGGTCAGGGGTGGTGATGGTGGGGCTAGAGAAAGAAGGGGTGGTCCATCAAGAGAATGTGGGACTCTAGAAATCAAGATTTTTGCTGGCAATACGGTTATGTGGTAGGAAGTTCTCTAAGATGCATGACCATGGAGGTGTCTAGCTGAAATGGAATGGGTAAAAGCAATAGCAGACATAAGACTGAGGGGCTGAGGGGCTACGGTGCCTAAAAGGATAAATTTTGTGGATGCTGAAGTCACCAAGTGTTGTGTGAAAAACTTTTTCCGGACAGATGCAAATCTACTCACCCCAGATAGGGAACCCATGACAGACCAAAGTATAGATACCACCAAAGAGGTGAAACAATGAGTTTTATTGAGGTTACTTACAGGAGCATGGGTGATGGGTTACTTACAGGAGCAGAAAAGACTCAAAGGCAGCTGCATTACTAAAGCCATCCCAGCATGGGTGGCTGCCCACACAGCTGGGAGCCTGGAGTACACTGCACAGCCTGCAGGCAGCTGCACAGTTTGGAGAGGGTCCTTTCCAGGTGCTTCAGCCTTCCAGGTGGTCCTAAGCCTCTTCCAGGAGTCGCGGCTGGTTTCTGCTTCTTCCAGGCAGCTGGTCTGCTCTCAGAGTCCCTTTGCAGTTCTCTCCTCTGAAGTCTTTGCAGCTCCCCTGCCAACTGAGTCTTCTTTGTGGCTCAGATTTCTTCCTTCCAAGAGGAAGCTTTTATTGTTTACAGTTGCAGGGAGAAGCCTAGTGAATTTGTTCAGTTTCAGGGACTTTCTGAGGCTATCTTGAGTTGTTTACCTTTGTTCAAGGAGCTTCCCTGATTGAGAGAATGGTTAGAATGTCTCAGTCTCAGAGGAAACTAAGCACAGCATCTTCAAGAGTAGGAGGATGGGGGTAGAAGTGAGGAGAGAGGGAAGCCTTGATGCTAAAACTGCGGCCAAACAAGACTAGTTAGCAGGAGATTGATGAGTCATAAAGAAGAGTAGCGGAGAGGTGGGTGTGGTGGTGCTGTGCCTGAAACTAGAGGGAAGTGGAGGCAGAAGGATCAGGAGTTCAAATCTAGCCTCATTACATTCAAGCAGCAAGTTTGAGGCCAGACTGGGATACATGACAAACAATACTAAAGATTTAAAGACTCATGTCTGATGCAAGATGTGTCTCAAAGAAGTTGAGGAGTTTGTTTGTTACTTTGTTTTCTTTTCCTAAGTCATTTTTACTATTTTTTTTTCTTGAGACAAGATCTTGCTAGCCTGGAATTTGTAATTCTCCTACTCTAATTTCTCAAGTATTGGGATTGTAGGTGTTCACCACAATACCTGGCATTTTCTTTTTAAGAAGGAAGAATTATAGATGCAGCAAGGAGAAGCAAGGACAGCACCTTTAGTCCTGTGTAAATAGGATGTTTGAGACAGCATGACTACAATTTGAAAGAACCTGGGAAAGGGTGTAACCACAGATTCCAAAGCATGGAGTGGATGAGAGTCTTCAGTAGCTTGGACTTCTGCTTGCCCTGAGTCATATAAAGCTTTGACCTAATGGAACTCATCACGGTGGTCACTTAGGAGAAGGTGGGGCCCAGTCTCCACTATGAGCTTCTGCACTATGGCTGATTTCTTAGCACCTTATAGAAAGGGCCAGGTGGCATAGTGTGCTTGGCTGCTGGCAGCCTGGCTGGCCACCCAACTCTCCCTCTCCCTCTGCTGTGAGGGGTATGACAGCAGAGAGAGGACTGATTTTACCCAGGCCAGTGGAGTTCTCGGGGCCTTGTTTCAGTCTTTCTCAGCCTCTAGACAATTGCATTTAGTCATCAAGGACACAGTTCCTGGGGAAAGTCTTCGCTTCGGGGTCTGGAGGCACGATCTGTGGCTGCCAGGCACTCCACCCAGTGGCTAGCTTCTTCCCTAGAAAACCTCAGTTGGGATGAGAAAGCAGGAATCTTGAGATGATTTTTTTTTTCTGCATGACACCAGTGAAAACTGACACGATAATGGCTCTGCCCCTAAAGGACCAAAGTCACTATTTAAAAGAGAAAGAAAGTAAAAAGGTCTCACACTTGATGTATTGATGTTTGTTTGTTAAATTTCTTAAATTCCATGATTTAAAAAAAGCAAGCATAAAAATAACTGTGTGTGTGTGTGTGTATTATTTTCTTCTTGACAGTTGCCATCTTAATTCCCAGCATTGCTGTCAAATACATATTAACATTCACATTTTGTCCAGATATAGTTTTAAAAACACAAAGCAGCCAGTAGAGATGAAATTAGCAACAGCTTCAAAACACAAAACAAAACACAAAGGAGAGAAAATTTGCAGACTACTAGGTGTTTATCCAACAATGAACTGTGCTGGGTAAACATTGGGAGGAGTAGGGCTCAAAGGACCGAAACTCGCGTTCCCACAAGCTTAATGCTATTCAGAAAGCCTGAGTGAGAGCCTTATACCACCCCAACCTTCTACCATACACTCACGACACAGAATGACATCAGGAACAATGGCTGCTTTATTTTACCCTTTCAAGCTCAAGGTGTGACCGATCTTACTGGAGTTCGGAATGCCCAGACCTTACACTTGAAAACTGATCAGCTCCCCTCAAGTCTTGTCCAACCCAGAGTAAGGCCCTTACAGGTGGTGAAAGCAGTCACTCTTACAACACGCTCTTGGCAGCATGATAACCAGTAAGTCTGGATGAAGGCTGAACTCAAAACCCAGTGGGAAGACAGCTGAAAACAGGGCTTGATGAAGAGGAAAACAACTCTTGTACGCTCAGTCTTCTGTTGCTGCGACCCCACCTAAGTGTGTTGTACAGACTTGTCTCCTCTTGGGAAAAGCCTCCTTTCTACATTTTCCCTCCTCAAGTCCTTCCCAAGCCTGCTGCCAAAATCAACTTCCTCTGTTGCCATTCTAACAATGTCCTCCCTCCCAAAAATTCTCTGTAACAGCCTCTGCTGCTCTCTGTGCTGGAGGCAGCCTGCTTGCCCTGCCTTTAGGACAAACACACAATTCCTGCCCGTGTATACTGACAGCTGTCTGTTGTCCATCTCTGCAGCTCCACAGGCCTTGTCCTTCTCTGTGTAGACAAGACCCCCTCTCAGCTTCTTCACAGCTTTCTCCTATTGATGTTTCAGTCATAAATATTTTCATTCAGTCTTCATCAATAAGAATTCTTCATTTCCTTTCCACCCCAAACAAATAATAATAATAATAATAATAAAGTCATATGTGAATCTGGAGCTGTCTTACTTATAATTCTTCTGAATTCTGATTACTTTTAAAGAACCACGCAAGTATTCACCACATTTAAATTTTCTGTCTAATAAAAACTGAACAACATCAAAAATGAAATACTCCTAAAGGTCAACAATAATACTGTGGGATTTCCCTAAGGAATAAAAAGACTTCAGAATGAGTCACAGAAAAAAACATCTAATATTATTACCATGGGCAACTTCTAGGAAAGGGTCTGTGCATTCAGGATAGGAGTGAAGCCATGGGTTTTTGTTTTGTTTCGGTTTGGTTCAGTTTGCTCATTTTGGTTTGCGTTTTTGTTTGCTTTTTTTTGTTGTTGTTGTTGTTTTTTCTTTTAGCAGAGTCCCATCTTATAGCCTGGGCTTTGAGCTCATTTTATAGCCCAATGCGGGCCTTGAACCTGAGATCCTCCTGTGTTGGGGGATGCTTGGGTTACTATTATTGACCATCACACCCAGTTCTTCTCTTTTATTTCCTTTTTTAAATTAAAATAAAAATGTAATGAACTTCACTGTGGCACTTTCATTTATATAAGCCATGATACTCGGGTCGTATTTGTTCTCCCCCATTGCCCGCCTACCCCCTCTTTCTGCTCACTTCCCTACCCCCAAAGTAATTCCCTCTCCTTTCATGGCTCCCCCAACACATTTCATGCCCAAGTTTGGTTATTAGCAAATTCTGTGGGTTTTTTTTTTTACCTGTTTTCTTTTAACTGTTCTTTAATCTCCTTAAGCATGATCTTGTTTGGAAAGAGGTGACAGTCATACCCATGAGTTATGACAATCCAGCAGCACCCATAAAGAAGTGCTATCTGGATACAGGACATTGATGTTTCTATTTTAAAATGATCCGTTCCTCTGCGTGCTTGCTCAGCATTTCCCCTGTTCCATATATGGTAGCATTGGTTGAGAAAGCAGGACTGTCTCTAACAGGCCCAATTACTTGAACACTTGGTCCTCATTTGGCGATGCTGTTTGGGAAGGGGGTGCGGCCTAGTTGGAGGAAGTCCGTCACTGGGAGCAGGCTTTGAGAGTTCACAGCCTCATCCCACTTCCAGTTTGCCCTTTCTGTTTCACGTTTGGAGTTAAAGATGTGACGCTTCAGTTTCCCACTACGGCTGCTGGTTACTACGCCTCCTGACACCCTGAGGACTGTCGTTCTGGAACCATAAACCAAACACTCTTCCATAAGGTGCTTTCAGTCACGGTATTAGTCAAGGTTCTCCAGAGGAGAACTGATATAATCTACACATATATATCAAAAGGGGATTTATTAAAGTGGCTTACAGGTTATGGTCTGCTAATCCAACAATGGTTATTGACTAACAGAAAGGCCAAGAATCAAGTAGCTTCCAGTACATGAAACTTGATGTCTCATCTGGTCTTCAGTTTTTGTTGAGATTCCAAAGGAGGTTCTAATGCCAGTTAAGGAATGCCTCAGCAGCAGGAGAGAGGAACTGCCCTCAGGAGGAGCACAGGGTAGCAAATTTTCCTCTTTCTGTCCTTTTATGTGGGTTGCCAACATAAGGTTTGGCCCAGATTTAGGGTGGGTCTTCGACTTCAAATGATCCGATCAATACTAATCCTTCACAGGTATATCCAGCTGCTTGGGTTTTCCTTGAATCCATATGTGCTCAGGTTGACTAGCAAGATTAGCCATTAGCCATCAGTCAGTGTTTCAACACAGCAACAGAAAAGTAACTAATGCATAGTGCACTAAAATTGTTTATTAACAGCATGAGAATGGTTGGGGGTTCATGAGTCATGGTATGCACACGGGAGTCAGGGATCTCTGTCCACCTGGCCTTGAGGTAGGGTCTCTCTTGTTTGTGTTGCTAAGCTGCATAGTCCTGGCCAGCTAGCCCACAAGCTTAGGGGATTCTTCTGTCTCCACCTTCCATTTTACTCCAGCAGTGTGGGGATCACAGATCACACTTTTTTTGTGGGTTCTGGGGGTTTAAATCAGGTCATGAGGCTTACATGACAAGCACTTCACACACGGAGCCCTCTTTCTGGTTCCCATGCATTCTATCTGGTACATCTGATAGCATTGGTAGAGGGGCTTCTCAATGTGAAATGCTAAGACCCCTAGAGATCTTGAACATTATTGCTGAATTCATCATCACAGTCATCCCTTGATATCTGTATAGGACCTTGGCTCCAGGATATCTTCCTGGATACCAAAATTCATGGGGGCTCAAAGAGCCTTATTTATATAACAGTGTAGCATTTGCCTCCTGTATACTTAAATATCTCTAGATTATTCGTAATGCTGGATAAGATGTAAAATTTATACATTCGTTATACTGTATTATGTAGGGGAGGATGGTAACAAAAGGTCTATACATATTTAGGGCCTTAAAAAATTATTTCCACCCATGTTGTGTCCACAGATAAAGAATCTTCCAGGATTGTTTCTTGTTTTTACTTTTCACTCAAAGGAAGGAAGGAAAGAAGGGAGGGAAGAAGGGAGGAAGGAAGGAAGAGAGGGAGGGAGGGATGGAAAGAAGGAAGGAGGAAGAGAGGAAGGTAGGTTGACAAGATGGCTCAGCAGGTAAAGGTACTTGAGAATAGAATTAGAGTCCTCCTCCATATAAAACAAAAATAACAAAGAAAAGTGAAGACATTGCTACCAAAATAAGAAGGAAATGGGGCTGGCAAATGGAACAGCATGAATGTTTGCTATGGCATGGTAGATCATCTCGGGGTATGTGATAGCTTTTTTTTAAAATTTGGGATTAGTATATTTTATGCTTATACTATATATGAACTTCTTTAATTTTAACATCTTTAGTGTTCAACTGGTTCCTAATTTGCGAAGTGACCTCTCACAACATCGTTTTATTATTTCCAGTTCTGCATGCTTTCTCATTCATCTGGCAGTGCCTCTCATGAAAATAAATATGCTATCGCTTATGGGTTGAACTGAAACTTCCAAAGGCCTCAGCATATGACCTTATTTGGACATGATGTCTTTATAGAGGTAATCAAACTAAAATTAAATCATTAGGGTATGTTCTAATCTAATAAACCTGACATCCTCATTTTTTTTTTTTTAAAAAAAAGGAATTTGGACCAGAGATGGATAGACAAAGAGCAGCTCAAGACTGCTCCAGGCCTACAGGGGGAAATATGGAAACATACCCACAAAGCCTTTGATACTCTTTCCTTCTCAGTAGTAGGCAACTCATGCTTGCTACTGCATGGGCCTAGATGAGAGCTACTATTGCCACTTTTCTAAACCAATAAAACTCCTAACTACATTCTACATACTTATCCGTATACCCACAGAGAAATTTAGCTCTGACCCTCATCCAAGAAGCTTCTTTTTGTAGCAGATAGAGACAGTGACAGAATCACAGAACTGGTCCAAATGCAGAGGACAACTTGACTGGGGGGTAACTAGCCCCGACTGACAATGCCTAAGGTTTGGGGAGCATCTTGAAAGAAGAGGCTGAAAGATTCTAAGAGCCAGAGGAACTCTGTTGTAAGATTGTATCTTCTATATAGGACAGGGAAGCTGCACACATGAAATCTCAACAGTCCTAAACAAGACCTGAATACCATCACCAGTTGACATGCCAACAAGGATGGGGGAAAACTCACAAGGCCCCACCCCTAGATGGAGCTACAGGTCATTCATTAGTGACTACCGAGAAAGGAGAATTAGTCTTCCCCAGGAATGAGCCCTCTAAATAATTATCCAATACCAAGTGATCAGCCCTAAATACCAAACAGACTTAGCATGTTTTATGTGCATGTTTATATACATGCATTAAAAAATTATTACATATATGTGTAATAACAATAATATTTATTATTTTTGTATCATTATATTGTATTATAGGACAAAGTTGGGAGGAGTAGGAAGGTCCCTCTATGAGGAGCTGGGGTGCATATGACCAAAATACATAGTATGACAACAACAACCTTTTTTAAAGAGAAAAAGGAGAAACTTGAAGCCCTTCCTCCCTTCTGAGTGCGGCTGGACTTAGTGACTGACTCTGATGATATGAAGTGACCTCTACTAGCCGGTTGTAAGGCTCATACATGGTTTCTCCTCCGCTCTCTGTACACTCACTGTCTATGCTTCATCAGGAGAACTATTAAGCGTCTTTCAGGGAGGGACTCCAACTCGGTCAGGATCTTGTGAGCAGCTGCCCTAAAAGAGGACCACACAGTTCGAAAGGTGCTTTTAGATGATTGCAACCCCAGCCCACATCTCTATACAGCCTCCTAGGAGACCCTGAGCCTGGACCATATACCTAGCTAACTCCACAATCCTGGCCATACAAATGTGGGAGAAAATAAAATGTCCTTAATTACTTTTCTACTGCTGTGATAAAATACCATGACCAAGGCAACTTAAGAAAGAAAGCATTTCATTTGGGACTCATGATTCTAGAGGGTGAGCCCATGACCATCATATCATGGCAGGGAGCATAGTAGCAGGCAGGGAGGCATGGCGCTAGAGAGCTGGGAGCATAGTAGCAGGCA
>NC_022027.1:29085592-29128423 GCF_000317375.1 Microtus ochrogaster
GGCTTCTGAAACCTCAAAGTCCTCCACCATCTTGCCCGTGACACACTTCCTCCACACACCTCCCAATCCTTCCCAAACTGTTCCACTACTTGAGGACAAAGCATTCAAATAGATGCACCTTTAGGGGCCATCTCATTCACCACATGAGAGCATGTTATTTTAAGCTGTTAAAGGCCGGGATAATTTCTGACACAATAGACAGCTAATGTGGGGACAGCACAGCTCACAAGCACCTTGAATCCTTGTCAAGCTACCTCTTTAGCTTACATTGCATTTGTTTGAGAAAGACGTAGACATTTTATGAAGGCGAATTTAATTAATCCAGGCCAGTGGGTACAAGAAGACAATTTTAATATAAAAGCACACTCACACACCCGGAGTTCAGCGATCCACCGTCAAACCGGAAACAGGAAGCGCTCCAGTCTCGCGTTCCAATTCATTAGTAAAAACATTCGCCCGAGGCTGTCCCGCCCCAAAAGGCGGGGTCTCTCTACAATTTTACTACAAAGTTTCCTGTCCATTTAAAAAAAAAATCCCATCTAACAAAGTCTACGTAGTTCTGATTCTTTTGGAAAAAATAATCATTGAGCCAGTAAGATGGCTCAGCCAGTAAAGGAGCCTGCCACCAAGCCTGATGACTCTGGGTGGGTCCCCAGGACTCGTGGGGTAGATGGAGAGAAAACTGTCTCCCTGTCTCCACATGTGCGCTGTGGTATGTACCACCTCCCCACACAATACACACCTGTACCATCACACAAAAATTTTTAAAAGAGTAAGTTAAATTTTTTCCATATGTTACTGAAGGAGAGAAGAGAGGAGAGAAGAGAGGGAAAAGTGAAAGTAGGATATTTTGGGACCATATGAAAAAAATGTTTTAAGAGGGACTGAGCAACTCTTTTCAAGGCTTTACCCTGGATAAATAGCACACATGCAGAGAACTGAGCAAGGGGCTTAGCAGAGACTTTTTGGGGGGGGGGGGAGGTTCGGTGTAGGCCCAGAAGGACTGGGAAGAGTGCCTGAGCACAGGAAGTATGAAGGATTCTTTGAATGAATTTTAACATAGAAAAAGCTAATAAGTAAAACTAGAGGAGTCCAAAAAGATTGGGGGGTTTCTGGTAAGAGGACTGGGGAGATGGAACAGTGGCTAATAGCACTTGTTGCTCTTGCAGAGGACCCAGGTTCAGTTCCCAGCACCCACAATCGCTCACACCCTTCTGTGACTCCGGTTCCAGAGGACCCAACACCCTCATCTAACCTCCAGAGCACCAAGCATGCACGTGGTGCACAGAAATATATGTAGGTAAAATACATAAAATATATCTTTTTTGACGTGTATAAATATGGATCATGTATAAGCTGATGGGAATTTTCCGACAGTGAAAAGAGATTAAAAAAAAAAAAAACAGGGACAGAGTGGGTAGAAGTTGAGTAACTGGGAGAAGCTGGGCTCCATCCCTCACTTGTGGGAGAGCTACACACAATAACAGGAAAAAAGGCAATAAACAGCTCAGGTAAAGAGGTAGATGCTGTGACGAGAGCCAACGACTCTCGACTATGTCTGACAGAGGTTGTTTAATTACATGCTATGACTTTTCATTTAACTGAACAGTGTTTAATCGTCAAACACACATGCTACGATTGATATAAACACAATGGGGAAAGTCCCTTTGCTGGCAAAAACCAAGTAAATAAATATTTGTGGTTTGGTAAGTGTTATCATGAAGGCACATGAAAAAGCTACGGAAGCTAATTCTGAGAAGAGTGGAACTTTGCCCGTGTGAGCTTGCAGCCAGAACTAGTGACCTTGAGTCAGAGCTCTCGGTCATTAGCTTTTAAATTCTATGCAATCAGATGATAGCAACGTGAGAAGCTCCATTGCCCTCAGACAGAAAAGTAAATGCTATATTTGGCCTTTGGTTAGCTTGAGGTTTATATAGAGAAACTCGCCTGAGGGTATTAATATTTTAGATCTCTGGTCCCAGGCTCTGCATGTCACATCTCTGAAGCAGGCAACAAACTTGCTTCCAGAAAGATCTTAGCTCTTGAATTGAAGTTTTACAAATCTGTTTTGTGTGGATTTTATCCCTTCCCTTCTTTCTCTTCTCCTAATTTTTAAGTTTTATTTTTTTTATTTTTATTTTATTTTTTTTGGTTTTTCGAGACAGGGTTTCTCTGTGGTTTTGGAGCCTGTCCTAGAGCTCTTGTAGACCAGGCTGGTCTCGAACTCACAGAGATCTGCCTGCCTCTGCCTCCCGAGTGCTGGTATTAAAGGCGTGCGCCACCACCGCCCTGCTAAGTTTTATTTTTTTATCTTATTGTGCATAAGTGTTTTCCCGCATTTGTGTATTCGCACCACGTGTGTCTAGAATTAGAGTTAGACAATTATGAGCCAGTTGTGGATAGACAGTTGTGGGTACTGGGAATTGAACCTGGGTCTTCTGTAAAGGCAGCAAGTGCTCTTAAACACTGAGCCATCTCTTCAGCCCTCCTTTCTTCTGAGACAGGGTTCCGTGTTATCTGAAGCTAGGCTCCAACTTGCTGTTTTGGCAAGGGATACCTTGAACTTGTGATGCCCTGCATCTACTTCCCAAGTACTGGGATTGGAAGCCTCTGCCACCATGTACAGCTGGAGACAGATCTTCACACATGCTTGGTAAGCACTGGGTTCAGGCTCCAAGCCCGAGATTTTTTTTTTCTCAGAACAAACTAGCTCAATGGTATAGCACTTTTATAGGATACATAATACCCTGGGTTGAATTTGTACAAAAAAAATGAAATCCAAATTTTTAAGACAGGTGTGATGGTACATGCCTATAAACTCAGCATTTGAGAGGTGGAAGTAGGAGACTAGAAGTTCGAGGCTAGCCTTGGCTACATAGTGAGTTCTATGTCAGCCTGAGCTATATGAGATCCTGTCTCAAAAATCAAAATAGCACTTCTTTCTGACATCTTTCCACGCTGCCACCATGGTGCGCATGCATGTCCTGGCTGATGCCCTCAAGAGCATCAACAATGCTGAGAAGAGAGGCAAACGCCAGGTCCTCATCAGGTCCTGCTCCAAAGTCATTGTTCAGCTCCTACCTGATGATGAAGCATGGTTACACTGGTGAGAATTTGAAATCACTGACGGCCACAGAGCTGGGAAGACCATTGGGAACCTCACACGCAGGTTGAACAAGTGTGGAGTGATAAGCCCTAGATTTGATGTACAACTCAAAGACCTAGAAAAATGGGAGAACAATCTGCTCCCATCCCGTCAGTTTGGCTTATTCCTCCATAGTTCTATTGTCTATTGTACTGACAACCTCAGCTGGCATCATGGACCATGAAGAAGAAAGATGAAAACACACAGGAGGGAAAATCCTGGGATTCTTTTTCTAGAGATACAAAACATAAATAAAAAGCCTTCATGGACTGTGAAATAAAATCAAAACAGCAATAATAATGAAACAAAAACGAGGAACTCGTGAATGACAACTTGAATTTTAAACATTGTTATAGTTTGTGAATACATGCATCTCCCTAATCTTTCAGAAACACGAAGATCCAGTCTCTCACACCTTAGAGTTATGACGTGAACCATTCACTTGGTGGCTCTAGTCTCAGTGTCTCCCCGTGAACTGAGACGGACCCAGCTTCAGCTTCATGCAGCTTACTCTGGCTCTCCTGTTCATCTCACAGCTTCCGGCAGGTTCTACACGTGACGTTAGAAGAGCACAGCAGATGTGCTTGGTGGCTCCAGAAATCTAAAGTGGGCCAGATGGTTCCCCGGCTGATTGACAGCAGAAGGAGCACTGCAGCCAGGGGCACCTCCTGGGGAGGATTTTTTTTTTCTTTCCTCCCTCTCCTTGTTTTTGCCTGAACTGTTACACAGGAAGAGTGAGAGATGGCTATTCAGGAGAGCTTTCTTCTCAATTATGCATTAGAGTGAAACAGTTCTCTGAGACTCGCTTCCATGTGGAAGAAATTCTCTTTCCCTAACACTTGACAAAGAGTTGACCCCTCACAGTTACAACAAAGTGGACAAGTTCATGTTTGACCAAAATATCCCACATGCTGAAGATAAAGTAAAAACAAGGAAATATCAGCAAACAATATTGATAAAAACTGAAATACTTTTAACATTAGATGACTTACATTGCCCTTTTAAAGTGGCTTCTTTTTAAAGCATGTGCATGTGTGGTGTTCGTGCTCATGTGCATTAGAGTTCACAGTATGCACACTCCTACACAGACACATCCATATGTGGGTCTAGGTGATTCTATATTCCAACAAACTGTTTCTCAAGTTTCCTGACTAATAGTACTCATAATGGCATCTGATTTCTCCAGAAATGCTGAATGCAATAATCATCTAATATTTAAAATGGCAATTTGCCAACATTTACAAACTCAAAAGTCTTTCTTCTTATCAGCAAGCATAAGTATCATGAAAACCCAATGATTATGAATCCATATAAACTTTATATTTCAGGAATGGCAAAATAATAATGGAGCTCTACATCGCCTTGTTAGAGCCCCCCACCCCCGCCCCGGCTATTCAATATGAAGACTGAGGCTTAAGTTCTCCAGGATATTCCTTGCAGCTGCAGCAGCAGCTTCCATGAAGCCCCCTCTTGCTTCCACAAAGCAGTTCTTGGGGGCAGTTCACGTAACCAGGACATCTAGAATGTGGCATATTTTTCTAGTTGCCTTGTAAGCTCCTTTTCAATAGTGGGTACCAATATACTCTTTGAATTTTCTGCAACTGAGGACTCAAATAAAACTGAATCTCCCCACCCCCAACATCACCTGGAGAGTATAACATGCAGAAACATGCGTTAGTTTTTGTTTCCTTCTGGCAACACTTAGAAGTCCCCTCCCCAAAAGTTACTGAAGATGCCGCCACAGGTGTCCCGCCCAAAGGCGGGGTGAGGGCACAGAAGCTTGTAGAGTAATAGGGACACACCCCTGCAGCCCTATTACCTCCTGTTTCCCCTGCTCCATACTTCAATCCTCTTTATTTGTTGTTTATATTTGTTAATAGAACCAAATCTGTACAGAATTATAAAACAATACCCAACTTTCACCTCTTTCTTGCATTCTCCCTCAGCTACCATTTATGTCTGCTTTCTCCAAGCAGCTAAAGAGCAAACTATATTTTTCCACACATCAACCCCAGCCATTCTTTTCCCAGTCCACTGTAATCCGGATTTTTTTGTCCCACCCTGTAATTTAGATTTTTGAATGAAATGATACTTGTAAAAGTTATTGATAACCTTATTGATACAGTTCATGTGTGATTCCTGGTCCTCATCAGCATTTGCTATCTCTGACTGAACACCCTCCTTTTTGGAATATTCTTTCCTTCTGGCTTCTACAACACTGCATTTTTTTTGACAATGAAAATCTCCAAGGCTCATTAATAGGCAAATAAAAACCAGATCTTGCATTAGCATAAAGCTCACTCCAAAGGACTTCTAATTCTTTTCTTTCTTCTTTTCCAGGGAAAAGAACACACCAAGTTTATCATATACCAAAGGCATGGAAATAGCAGACTTCTATCTTGTAATTGGACACTGCGTAGTCTATGAACTAAGAAAGAATACCTGTCCTCATAGAACACAAACGCAAACACACATTGAATAATTGTTATTACATAAGGTGAAGTGTATAGAGAAAAACACACTTAGTCAATCTCTGGCCTCTAAACATGTATGCACACACAAATGTGCCCCTCCACATACACATACATACACACACATAAACCACACACACAAATTCAACACTAATAATTTCAATTTTAAATTTCAAAAGACCATCCAGTGATGGTAAGATTATCTAACAAGTCAAAGTGCTTGTCACCCAAGTATGACAACATGAGTTTGATCCCCTGACCCCAAGGTGGAAGGAGAGCTGACTCCCAAAAGTTGTCCTCTGACCTCTGAAAAGTGCTGCAGCACACACCATACACACAAAAATAATAGAAATTAAAATAGAGTTCAGCTAAAAAGAGAAACTTATGTCACTGAAGTCAAGAAGCAATTTACTAGTTTGGCTTCATTTATATGAATTAAGGAATCCTCTGAATTGTTCCTTTATAATCATTTCAAGCTGATGTCTCACCGGCTAACAGGGCTGGTGAGATGGCTCAGAGACTAAGAGCATTTACTGTTCTTTCAGAATACCTGGGTTCAATTCCCAGCACTCACATCAGGCAGCTTACAACTGCCTGTAACTCCAGTTCCTGCACACATGTGGTACACATCAATTCACGCAGCCACACACATAAATAAAAATAAATATTTACAAACAAGCAAACAAAGTGTGGTCTGAAAACAAAAAGTAACGTCTAACAGGTAAAAATAGGGTGACCTCTCTTGGATGCTCACTCAGTGGAGGTGTCTGGAAGAGTGTTTGTTAAGTGACTATCCCAGGGGTGTGTCTTCCTATTCATCTCAGAATGTCATGGCAGATGGAAGAAATGATTCCACTCAAGTCTAGCTAGGTGAACTAATAAGCTTACTTAAAGTGACTTTCAAAATCATGGGCAGTTGGCCAGCAGCTATACCACTGGATTATAGCACTTTTGCCCTGAGCATATAAAGCCAATCATGTATCTTTGAGGAAGTGAGGTGCCTCCTGAGCTCTCTGCATTTCTAGGAGGGCCCTTGAGTAGAACCAGCCTTCTGAGGGTATCCAATGGGTAAACCACAGCACTCTGACTTTAAGGCTAGAACCCAAGGCTTTTGTGCCTGAGCACAGAGCTCCACATCAGTAGTGCTTTAACTTAATCTAAGAAGCATGCTTTCTGGTGCTTTCCAAGTTTAAGGTGAGTGTACTAAGGGTCTCAGACGGCTGACAAGTCCTGTAGCCTTTCTCCATCAAAAGAGCATCAACTTCCAGGAAAACTTTGGGTCTTAATTTATGCTTGAATTATTCTAGTGTATCAAGACAAATTATCCAAAGGCCCAATGCCTTTAAATGTCAGCACAACTACAAAGTAACAGTTTACCCAATATAAAATTTTAGTTTGAAAAATAAAGCCGGGTGGTAGTGGGGCATGCCTTTAATTCCAGTTCTCAGGAGGCAGAGGCAGGCAGATCTCTGTGAATTCAAGGCCAGTCTGGTCTACAAGAATGAATTTCATGGTAGGCTCCAAAGCTATATATGGCCAAGGTTATACAGAGAAACCATGTCTCAACAAAACAAAACAAAACCAAATCAATCAAACAAACAAACAAAAAAAAAAAAAAAAGAAAAGAAAAATAAA
Organism: Microtus ochrogaster; assembly: GCF_000317375.1. Classification (NCBI taxonomy): domain Eukaryota; kingdom Metazoa; phylum Chordata; class Mammalia; order Rodentia; family Cricetidae; genus Microtus; species Microtus ochrogaster. Next base: position 29,092,844 of record NC_022027.1, read on the forward strand.
GGAAATGGAAGTATAATTTGAATGTTTGGGAATTTATTTCCAAAGAAAAAGCTCTTTTGTCTTCTAATTTTCTTATATTTGTTTTTATATTATAAAAACACACCCAATAAATCCACTAAAAGTTAATATTGTTAATTTTATACTATACGATAATAAGTTTGATGCTTTACTATCATGGTTCGTTTCTTTCATGGACCTTTCATTTCAGTGAGGAGGGGAAAGAGAGAAACATAGCACACAAACAATTTTAGGCCACAGGAAATGCCATAAAAAGAAAAAACAAAGTCACACACAAGGTGACTGGAGAGTCACTTTAGGCAGCGAGGAAAGCATCTTTGACGGACAGCAGTGACACGTCTTGAGAGAACGGAAGCTGCAGACGTCCTAGGCTCAGAATAACTCATCGCAAGAAAAGTGGATATTTATACAGATTATCTTCAAGTATGTGGGAGTATACATACTTGTAAAGCTGTTTCTAAATGGTCTCAGTGAAAGAAATAAACAACAACAACAAAATACCGTATTGCCAGAGCTACCCTGTGGTGCTAGAAGTTTGTACAACGTGAACACTAAGGAACTGCGACTGTCTGGTGTTTTCAGGTTTCACAGAGGAGGTGGCATAAGGCAGGGTTTTGAAACCTGTGCGATCTACAAGGGTGTCTCTGTGTATGTATTGGTGGAGACAGTACAGCAAACAGTGGAACGCAAAGAAAACAGGCTGTTTCTCATTGGTGTGAGGCTCAAGAGGCACAAAAGCCTAGCCATGACTGCTGATCAGCACTTACATGGCTGTCTTTGTTAAACACACTCACAGCACAGGTTTGTGGCCACTCTAGAGGCAGTGAAAATAGATGACAAGAGGAAAGAAAAGAGAAATCTGACGTTCATCGGAGTTCATAACTCGGTGGGGCTGTGCCTTGTCAGTCAACGATAAACTTTCTGCACTTGGTTCAGAATAGGCACTCTGCGACCATTTCTAGGGCAAATGAAAGAAAATGAATTGTTGGTGGTTGGGGGTGGCGGCCTGACGTCTGAGGGACAAAAGTCAGTCTCCCTACATTAAAATACACTGTCCTGTTCATAGCGCCTGAACTCCTTTTCATATTTGTTTTTATCCAAACGATGAAATACGCATTATTTACTCCGTTGTGCAAATTCCGAGTCTCCGAGTGGGAATGTACTCCGACTCCGGTTCTAGAATGGGTCAGCCACTAGCCCGGAGTTTCTGACAGTTAACTGGGTGTTCACCCTTAAAATCCACTCCCTAGACTAGAGGCCTGAAGAATAAAATGATTTCGGTAAAGCTTAAGAGTTAGGGGAAGCCAAGGAAAGTCAAAGGGATGAGCTGGGGCGAGGAGGGGAGGTTCCAGAACGTCCCTACCGGCCGGTCACAGCACAATCACTGGGGTACTTCACAAGAGCATGGAACCTCGGGGCAGGGCGGAGGAGCAGTGCCAAACCCCACACCCCGCGCAGCCGCAGTGCAGCTCCGGAGCCTGGGGGTGCGAAGGGGCGGGGCCAACACCGAGAAGGTTGAGAGGCGGCTCCGGCAGTTACCCCCAGAGCGGCCCAACGTCATTTCCTGCCGAAGGCAAAGCTTCCGGGTCGCGATCCGCGGGGACTTGTGTCTGGGTGACTTCTCGGCGTTGTCCGAGGTCCCTGCCTCCGGGGTCCTCCGCCGGCCTCTGCCCGGGCTCGTGCTCGCCGCGTTGCCACCTCCATCGTGAGGAGGTGGGTGTGCTGGCTCAGCGGTCCCCAGCTTGTCTGCCAGTCTCCCGCCCTCGCCCGCCATCGCCTCGCACCTTCCGCCATCTTCCTGCCTGGAGGCGTCGGGTAGTGCTGCGGGCCTCGGCTCGGCTGCAGCGCGGGGGGACCCGGGCGGCGAGGGCCTGCAGGGAGGGGTGGGGAAGGTGGGGTGACAGGTGCGGGGCAGGAGTGCTGGAGTCTGCGGCCACGGCCAGGCTTCGCCTGAGCCTTTTTTTATTTTGTAATTATTTTGTACGATGTAGTGTTGAGACTGATCTCACGGCTCTCCAACCTTTCTGGGGAAGATGTTTCTTTCTTTCTTTTTTTTTTTTTTAAGAGTACGTTTTGCAATTTGAGAAGCATTCCTCGGAATGCTTCATCCCAGCAAGAAACCTTTTATGAAACCATTTCCTCTGACGGATGGAGTGTTTTCTTAGTCGCTAAACGAATTACCGAAAGGCACTTTGCTGTTGGCATCGTGCATCTCATACCACGTTTTTATGCTATTGTTTAAACGTGGAGATTACTCGTTATCTGAAATCCTTAGGTCTGCAAGACGAAGGAAATATCAGTATATGTTCCTGGAATGCGCTTGGATATAAAATCGCATTTATTTGAAGATTATTTTCGGCCGGTGCAGGGACAATTAGAAGATTAGTAGTTTGCTGTTAGGAAGCAGCTACCTATAGAGAGACTGTGACGTCGTTGTTTTTTGACTGCTGAGTTATGGGAGACGATGCAGGCTTTTTTTTTTTTTTTGATTAATTGAAAGCCTAGAAATGGCGTGGGTTTTTTTCTCAACCATTTGGACATAGTTGTGTGCGTGGGGGGGGCGTTGTTTGTCTATTTTTTTTTGAACCATGGTACAGAATAATGTGAAATAACCTCGCCTTAGAAGAGAAATTTTGTCTGTTTTTGTATACCTGTTTTTCAATTAAAGGGCCGAATTGAATAATTAGTTTAAATAGTAGGTTTATGACCATTTTCCTCATGAAGTTATGTCAGGTAGCGGTTTGAAGCAGGGTCTGAAGACCTGGCTCAGCAATGAAGAGCACTGGCTCTTCCAGGGTACCTGGTTCCGCTCCCAGCCCCCACATTATCACAGTATGGCAACCATCTGCAGCTCCAGCACCTTCTGGCCTCCTCAGGCACCGGGCGTGCAAACAAAACATCCATGCACATGAAACAAGTTTTTCAAAGTTTAATGTTTTAAAGTAAATATCTGTTGACTGGCAGGTAGACCGATTATAGATATTGAACCTATTCTAATACCTTATAATGTTTGGATATGAATGTCTTTGATGCAGGAACTATGAACGGGAGGGCTGAGTTTCGAGAGCCGAATGCTGAAGTTCCAAGACCGATTCCCCGTAACTATCGTATTAAATATTTATAATTAGTAGCGCTTTCGGTGTAAGGAAATTTTAGTTGCTTGAGTAACAGTAGCAGCTGGGCTGGCTTTACGGGTGTGATGTCTGCCTGCGCAGCCACAGGGCTTCATCCTTGCTTTGACGGGGTCTTGTTGCGGTCGTAAAATTCCTCATTATCTGAGCGGGGCGGGGGTTGGTTTTCTGTATTTTCATTTATCAGTGTGTTCAGCCTGTCTTAACAGGTAGTAAGAATAAATTCTGTTGGAGGTCAGCGTTTTTTAAAAAGCTGACCAGCCAGTTACTTCATCGCTTTATTTGTCTATTTATTTATCTGTTTTTAGATGTTCTTATTACTAGTAGACAAAGCTAACTTTCAGGCTTTTAAGAAAATGACTTCCAGTTTTTCTCCAAAAGACATAGGGGCTGATTACATACCGACAGAGGAAGAAAGGAGAGTCTTTGCGGAGTGCAATGAAGAAAGCTTCTGGTTCAGATGTGAGTTATCCTTTTTGTGAACTTAAAAAAAAGTCCCTGTGTATATTTGTGTGGGTGTGCATGTGTGTGGAGGGCAGTGGTCGGCGTCCTTCTCGGCGCCTCTTCCTCTTATTTTTTGAGACAGGATTTCTCACTGAACCTAGACTAATTGGCCATCCAGCGAGTTCCACATCTTCCTGTCTCGGCTTCCCTGTGCTGGGGTGCGCATGCTGGCTGTTAGATGAGCATCAGGGGTCGGAACTCAGGTCCTGGGCTTTGCATCGCCAGCCATCTCTTCTGCCCTGGTCCTCGGTTTTCCATCAGCATAAGCCTACCTTCACCTACAAACGTGACTTAAATTTATGTTTGAAATGATAGTTACATGGAGAACATATTGGGGGCACTTTTGGCATAGTATGGTTATTTATTACTGAAAGAGATTAAAGAAATAGAATTGTGCCATGTGATGGTAGCGCATGTCTTTAATCCCCGCACTTGGAACACAGAAGCAAGCATATCTCTGTGAGTTCAAGGCCAGCCTGATCTACAGAGTACCAAAACAGCCAGGTCTACACAGGGAAACCCTGTCATGGAAAAAAAAAAAATGAAAGAAATAGAATTGAAGGAATTAAGGTTAAGAGGTGTTGAACATGTTCACCTGAGTTACACGTTAGTGAGTGAATCACTGTGCCTTGGAATCAGGTCTGCCTGAACCACAGCCTTTTGTTCTGGGGTTTACTCTTACATTTATGACTGTTGTGACAATTGTAGTGAGGAGTCACTGTACTATCAACTCTGAATTTCTGACTACAGATCTTAAGATCAGGATTCTTGTGTTGCTGCTTGTCTGTTTGTTGTAGCTCTGGCTGGTCTGGAACTTGCTGTGTAGACCAGGTTTAGTGTTGGAGTCTATCCAGTGGTAGAGCTCATGAGGCCCTGGGTTTCATTCCTAGCACCAGGAATTAGTGGTAGTGGAGGAATCACAGAAGACCAAAAAAACAAGCAAACAACCAATTCCGCAAAGGAACTAGACCAGGCTAGCCTTGCATATGTGATTATTCTGCTTCTTTTCTGCTAGGAGTTCATGTGTTTTCAAGTCTTAATGACACAGAATTAAGAAAAAGGAAACCCTGTAATCCCAGTCCACAGAAGGATCTTGAATTTGGACTGGCCCTGAGCTATATAGTTGAAGATCTCCCTGTGCTATACAGCAATAGTCTACATGAAAAAGACTAGGCTTGGTATGTAGGGTTCAAAAGATAATGCATTAAGCTAATGGATACTATTGGATCCAGATTTATTTTTAACTGATTAAATTTATGCTTTGTGTGTCACTTGAAATAGCTGTAATATTATGCCTAAATTGTATAGAAGGGAAGTGATCTATAGGCAGGATTTCATATATAGGAAAGTGATATATGAATAATAAAATACATTTTTATTACAGTAAATGTATTACAGCCCCAAGTTAGAGAGAGAAATAAGGACAGGTGGAAAATAGCTTGCTACTGAACTTCTAGGTGGACTACTAGACAAAAGATTAATAGGTAACATTAGACTTTGTTTTTTTGCTGGTTTATGGGCTAGAACCCTAGATGTCCCCAGACCTCACTAAGTGGATCAGGTTGGCCTTGAACTCACAGAGATCTCTCTCTGCCTTCCTAATGGGATTGCTTTAGACTCTTAAAACAGATATGAACTAAGTGTTCTCTGTAATAACACCAAACTTTCGAACTATGTAACCAGATGATAGGAAATTAAACATGTAATTACCAAGAGAATTTAATAGTTATATAATAGGAAATTTTGTACTTTAACATTTGTTTTCTCAGATATAAAATGCCGTATGTGACATGCATATTTATGCAAATGAGTAATGGAATTTATTTTACTAAGGAAAGTATTGGCTTGTGACTGTTGATCAGAACAGAATGTTAAAGTAATTAGAACACCTTGGAAATGTAATTTTTGTACCTTTTGACATCTGTAAACTATATTCCTCCTGGTTTAAAAGCAGGCTCATTGATCTGAAGACTGCTTCATTAAGGTAACTGTTACCTTAGAAAGCAATCCCTTGCGGAATTGGTTGTTTGCTTGTTTTTTTTGGTCTTCTGTGATTCCTCCACTACCACTAATTCCTGGTGCTAGGAATGAAACCCAGGGCCTCATGAGCTCTACCACTGGATAGTCTCCAACACTAAACCTGGTCTACACAGCAAGTTCCAGACCAGCCAAAGCTACAGCAAACAGACAAGCAGCAACACAAGAATCCTGATCTTAAGAAGGCTCTGTACATAAAGTTTTACTGTGTTGCATCTTGTATACTACAGCAGCTCCCAACCTTTAGAATTACTGAATGATGTATGAATTCACATTTGCATCAGATATAGATTGCATGAGTTGTATTTTATGTGTGTGTGTTAGTAGTGTTCTATGATTTTCCATGGAGAGACTTAAACACCTGATTACCCTAGATTGGGATAACACTGATAGAATAAAGAAAGGATTCCATTGAAATCTTGCTTGGTGAACCATAGAGTTAGTTTCTTGAGATTGCTTCCAGGAACATGGTAGAGCTTTGGGCAGCTGCATCATTGAAGAGTCTCATGTGTCCAATACATGGTAGGCCACATTGAATTATTCACCTTTACAGCCTCCAGGAAAAGAGGCCTCTTGATGGTCTCTTGTGGCTGGCAGTGGTCTTCTCCAACTCAGAGGAAACAGCCAGCTACACTGCATCTTTCTGACTCTTAACATTCTTTCTGGCTTTCTTCTTTTGATGTCAGCTCCTTGGAGGGTATAATGAAAGATATTTTTCTGAGCGATGAGCCTCTGTGTCATAGCAACAGTCTCATCAGTTCATCTTCCACAGAAATCACTATTATTGTAAAAGAAGTTTCTTTTTAATATGGTCCCCAGTAGCAGCAGTCTATAGCGTGAATACAAATGTTTAGGAAGCAATTTTACCATGCATGTTTAACAAAACAATAGTCATAGTCTCCCTACTGGGGGCTATGATATTCTTAGTTACAATTGTGCCCAGCTAACAGTATCAAACATAGTCCTGTAGAGTAGGTTTAAATTAACCTGTAAAGGGCTGGAGAGATGCCTCAGTGGTTAAGAGCACTGCCTGCTCTTCCAAAGGTCCTGAGTTCAATTCCCGGCAACCACATGGTGGCTCACAACCATCTGTAATGAGGTCTGGTGCCCTCTTCTGGCCTGCAGACATACACACAGACAGAATATTGTATGCATAATAAATAAATATAAAAAAAAAATAAATTAACCTGCAAAGTTGTTGGTTGCACCCATATTAGTTATACCAGTATTATAGCAGCAATTATATCTTGCTTGCATAGCCACCAGGACTGTTGAGCTATAATTCTTTCTCATCCTCTGGCATAAAGCTGACTGGCACTACAAATGTTAGCCATTAGGGGAGGACATTGCCAGCTTGATTTCTTTGTGATGCAACCAGAGTTCCACATTAGGAACTTGATATCTACTTGTGTTGTGTAACCAACATCAATGGCAATAGCCTGGATAAAGTCAAGGGGATTTCTTGATAGTGTTGCTGCTCAAAAGTTGCTGATGGGAGTCAGTGAGTCAACCATATTGCTGGTGGCATGCTATTGTTCAGGGGACTTCCTGATGGTTTGGCTACCTTTTGAGTCACTCATGCCCCTATAAAGAGCTCTCAGTCGTAGGGTAAAAGGGCCAGCCAAAGAAACCCACCCAGCTCTGAAACCAGAGCCAGTGAAAGAAACAGCTTGATTCTGAGACCTGAACCTGTGAAAGAAATACTTTAGCCCTGAACCCAGAACCAAAGTAATGCACCCTGACTCTGAAACCAATGCCAAAGAAATATACCTTGTCCCTAGAATCAATCAGAGCCAGTGAAAGAAATATGCCCTGGTCCCAAAACTAGAGCCAAAAAGCTTTCAAAAAGGCTAGTGAAAGAAACACAGTTTGGCTCTGAAATCAGCTATCTCTGATTTCAACTAAACTAACCAATCCCTCTTCTCTCTGGGAATACTCTGCTCCTAAGAAGCCCTGCCTAAACCCTGTGCCTGTTCAGGTTTCAGCTGCTCTTCTTTCATACCAGTAGAGGCAGCCACTCTCCTGGATTCTTCCCTCCCAATAATCTCTTGAACAAGGTTTGGGTGAAGACACCCTTCCTGGAAGCGGAGTGGGACTGTTAACACTGTAACACTGGGGGAGCCTTCCCTTAGCAGCACCAGTTGTTATAACTTTGTGGGAGAAGTCAGGAACAGGCTGTAACACTGTCACTGGGGAAACCTTCACCTAGCAGAGCAGAGTTGCTACACTCCTGAGCACTGGAGTCAAGCTGTAAGAACGTTGCTGGGGAAAGCCCTCTCCTGCTAGATGTGGTTATACTGGGGAAGCCTTTCCCTAGAGCAGGGCTGTAAACTGTTATGCTTGCTGTGGCCTGTGCTCAATTGCCAGAGGGCTCTTCTACCCGAGCCCTAACGCTCATTTTCCTTGACTGTCTCCTGCTAGGATCCCTTTCCATCTAAGCTGTGATACTTATACCAGTAACTACACTGGTTCACAAACTGAACTTGGATGAAACCTTTCTTTGATGTATGAATGCTCACTCTGGGATGTAGATACCCTTTTTACTTCTCTTTATGAAGAGTCCTGTTATAGCCATATATTTCCAAATTAGAAAACATGATCAATGACAAAAGCATAGATTCTTGTTCTTACCTTACTATTTAGATTCAAGTCCCAAGTATATACCCCCCCCTCCCCCAAGACAGAGTTTCTCTGTGAAACAGTCCTACTGTCCTGAAACTCACTATGTAGACCAGGCTGGGCTCGAATTCACAGAGATATAATCTGCCTCTGCCTCCCCAGTGTTGGAAATAAAGGCATGAGCTACCACCACCTGGCCCCAAGTATCTACTTTAAGAGCTGTGAAATTTGGGCAAGTTTCTCTTTATGTCCTTGTTTGCTTATCTGCAAAATGGGGATGATAGCTATCTATCTCATGGAACTGTTGTGGGAATTAATTCAATTCTAATTTTACAAATGGTGATTATCTATTAAGTGGCTCTCTTCCCCCCCCCTCGCTATTTATCCATTTATATACATTCTGACTAATGCATTAAATTTTCTGGTGAAAACTGCTGCAGATTTAGAGCAGTAGTAGCATTTTGCAATTGTAAGGAGAAAAAAGCTCAAGGAACTGTGGGAATGCTTTTGATAGATATGATATGGACAGTGGCTGTCAGTAATACTGATTTACTTCAAGAAGAAACCGATTGTTTACAGACTAGAGTAGTTTCTCATAGTACTGTGGTAAAGGCCATTGACCTGGGAGCCGGAGAACTTGCGTTCTGATTCAGGTCAGCCATAATTACCTGTGTTGTTTTGGGCATGTAAGTTGTCCATTCTGGATACCAGTGCACTGTGATTAGGATAAAGACCAGGTAACTGCCAAAGCCCCTTTCAGCTGACTATTTTTGTGACATAAAATAGATCTTGTCAGTTGGGCAGAACTTAAGCCTAGTCCATTATCCCCTCATGGCATGAGAGGAAACGCCTGCTGGCATGGTGGTACATGGGATAGTAACGCCAGCACCCCTTCCCAGGATTGTTACTCTGTGTCAGCCAGGAAAGTACTGTCCATTACAGTCCTTGAACCAAGATGAGCTGATGCTGTAATTTCAAAGAGATTTGTTCTTTGAAAACCCTTAGATTATAATGCACGAAGGCATTCTAACCAGCATTAAAGAAAGCGTTTTCCAGCAAAGGTAAAACCTGTCAGTAAGTAGAATAGTAAACCACCAAGGCCTACTTAGGATGGCTGCGAATTATGTTTGATGATAAAGTCGATGTCTGATTGCAGAGTTAGAAATCTTGATCATAAAATTTCTGTGGTAGTTAAAATATTTAATTATTTTTGTTTTTTAATTGCCACATACTTTAGACAGGAGTCGAGCTGACCACAGACATGAACCAAATGTGGTTTTGTATTTAATATGCTAAAAAATTTTTATACTAAAATGATTGGGAGAAAAAGGCTGGTTTGATTACATATGCAAATTAATTGTTAATATTTTGTGTCCATAAGTAGCATTTTATTAGAAAAGGCTAAGTTTGTTTTTTTTTTCATGTTTTATCTTAGGGTACTTCTGCCTTAGACAGCAGTTAAATAGTTGGTATATACTCTCTGGATGTTATAGAGTGTGCCAATCACCAGGTGCATGTTATTTTAACTCAAAATAATTTACAGCTAAAATATAAAAAGAAAAATTAGGTAAAGGAGCATTGGTGGAATTAAGAGGAAGCTGGACACTTGCATCTGAGAATCTATCATGTATGCTCATTAGAAACAGAGCCAGGTTTTTATTGGGGACTGATCACAGAGGCACGTTAGGCTGGCTGATACTGAAACTGCAGACTCCCAGACAGGAAGTGGGTATTCAGTCTAAACTCTTTGTACAAACAGGCGAGAACTTATTTAGGTCAATTTATTGTCAGTCTAGGGAACTGTTTACGGTCAGGTTACCAGATCTAGTTTCTTGCCAAGGTAGTGAGTCTAGGACCAACTGCCATGCTTGCAGAGAACCTAGGGCTGATGTGGAGAGCAATGATTCATAGCTGTTTCTAAGTTACAAATTGTTTTGAATTATAGGTTAATATGCATCTTTTATATATTTTCATATGCTTTTAAGAAATATTTTTAGCCGGGCAGTGGTGGCGCACGCCTTTAATCCCAGCACTTGGGAGGCAGAGGCAGGCGGATCTCTGTGAGTTTGAGGCCAGCCTGGTCTACAAAGGGAGTTCCAGGAGAGGCTCCAAAACCACAGAGAAACCCTGTCTTGAAAAACCAAAAAAAAAAAAAAAAAAAGAAAGAAATATTTTTAATGCATGATTTCATTCTTCCAGCTACCATTTAATCACATGATCAAATATATTTTGTGTCTTGGTTCACACAGTGTAATTTAGAGGCTGAAATCTTAGGATCTTTTATTAGTCATATTTCATTAGGTGTGAGACCTAACGTTGATGTTGATGGTCTCATATGGTTTTAGGTAAGTAAGGTTCTTAACATCTCCAAGCTTCCTTTGTAAATGGTAGCAATACGAGCTTCCTGTGAAGACCTGATGATGATGTAAATGTAAAGATGTACATTTATAAAGCTTCCTGTAAAGATGTGCTATCTGATATGAAGGAGGTCATTCACTTGAGGCACCTAGACTGTGGAATTTGGTTGTCACTTAGTACTGAGTGGCTCTTGTAGTGTGCTTCTGAAGCATGCCTTTTTCCCTTTTACTTCAGAAGTGATTTCTAGTCGTTTTACTTCATTGTTTTCGTTGATTATTTTATTTAGTTGATTATTTTAATGACTTGCTAGTAGAACCTAAACCTAGGTGGTTTCTTGAATTAAAATATTTTCTGAAAATACTCCTTTATTTTCACTGTGTGTGCATAGTGCAGCTTTAGAGATCTTGGTTGTTGAATCTTCATCTTGAGGGTTGTGCTGTTACTGATACTAATTTATCTCCTGGTGTACTCAATAGTATTTTCCTTTTGTTGATATTTATAACTTCTTTTTCTTCCCATAGCTGTGCCATTGGCGGCCACAAGTATGTTGATTACTCAAGGATTAATTAGTAAAGGTAAGCATTTAAATTTTACATTTATTTAGCATTTTGGATAGCTTGCTTTATCTTATTATATTGATTTTTAAATAAGGAAACATTATCTTCGTAAGCATGGTCATTGATAAATTTATACAGTATTAGAAGAATTTTGTCTGGACCCACTCACTTGATTATATTGATTTGACATTTGATGGCATTGGGGCTGGGTATGTATTTTAATTGTTATAGTACATGTCTATGTACAGGAAACCCTCAGGTTTAAACTAGTGGCACATACACGTAATCCCAGCACTTGGGAAACAAGCAGAAAGTTCAGAAGTTAAAGGGCAACCTGGGCTACTTGAGACCCTGCCTCAAAAACAAACAAACAAACAAACAAACAATCCCAACCAACCAGAGAATTTGATGTTAACAATCTACAAAAGCAGGAAAGTACTTTAACATTTGTTGATAGGTCTGAAGAGATAGTTCAGTGGTTAAGAATACTTACTACTCTTCCAAAAGACCTGCGTTTAGTTCCTATATAAACTTCAGCTTTAGGAAACATATATGGCTTACACTCACACAGACGTACATTAAAAACTAACCAGCCAATCCTTGTGGCTAGTTTGCAAGGAGAATATCAAACCTGGTCTAGCTGAGCAGTGTGCTTACTTAGAGATTGTTAGAATGCAGATTTTAGGCTCTTACCCGTCATACGAGTCAACGTCACGGTCTGTTTTACAAGTTTAATGTGACTCCTGTGCACTGGCTTACATACCTGTAGTTCCCTAGTTCCCTGAACTAGCTTTGTCTTCTCATCTTGGGGAATAGGGAAGAATGAGTTAACATTTAAAAAAAGTTTAGAAGATGGCTCAGCAGTTAAGAGAACTTGTGTGTGCAGAACACTCAGGTTCAGTTCCAAACACCCTTATTTATGATGATTGACAACTATTTGTGACTCATGTTCCAGAGGCCTTACTCCGTCTTCTGGCCTCTGCAGGCACCTTGTGTGCAGGTGATACACAGGCAAAGCACTGTTTAAATAGCTTAGATATTCAAGGGTCTCTAATATGTCTATATGTGCACACAGGTGCAACCTTGTCTGTCATTCTCCAAGCATTCCACACATGATCTCACTGGCCTAGAATTCGCCTGGGTAGGCAGGAGGGCCAGCAAGCCCCAGTTCTAGGATTACAAACTGAGCTATGTCTCTAGCCCATGGTAATCTTTTGTTAGTAGTCCCCAAAGAGGCTAAATTCGGTTGGCTTACATAGGACAGTTATCTGTGTGGGATTGAGTTTAGGTTAAATATTAATGTATCAGTGGTGCAGCCAGCAGATTGCTTGTTAAATATACTTCATGAATTACTGGCCTGTTGTATCCTCTACCTGCATGTTTGGCAGAGAAGCAGTCCAGAAAGTTGTGGTAATGTTAATATGACTCCAGACAATTTTTAAAAATCTGTTGACTAGCTCCTCTGTAAATGTGAATATGACAGAATGTGTTTGAGATTTTTTTAAATTTACTGTCAGAAAGCAGAATGTGATGTAACTCAGGCTGACCTTTAACTCAGTATATAAGAATTACCTTGAACTTTTAAGCCCTCTGCCTCCGCCTCTCAGGTGTGGGAATACAGACATGTTTCTACCTGTTTCTGGGATTCTGGGAGTCAGGCCCAGGCTTTGTGCATGGTGGGCATGCATGCGTTCTCTCAGCTGAATTACCTGCTCAACCCCATTTTAACTTTAACTAGATTATAGTGCTTTGACTGTTCATTTGGTCATAGAAAAATAAAACTGGTTTTAGTGTTGGAGGTGTAACACAGTGATAGAGTTCTTGCCTAGTACTCAATCTCTGTTACCATTTATAAAATGGATTAGGGCAGGATCTGGGGCTTGGTGGATTAAGTTCTTATCATATAACTGAGAACCTGAGATGAATCCCCAGGACCCATGCAAAGCTGCGAGCCATAGTACATGGCTGTAATCCCATGGGTTCTGCAGTGAGATGGACAGAGACAGGATAATCCTGGAAGCTCACAAGTTAGCCTGTCATATGCAGGGATAAACAGAGAGATACCCTGTCTCAAACAAACAAGGTGGAAGATGAGGACTGATCCTCAGGGTTGTCACCATGCCCAGTACACACAAAGTGGATTTAGATTAAAATGGAGGGATCTGAGGAGCAGGGTAATAAAAGTATTGGAAGAATCTGCAAATAATTTCAGTGTAATGTATTATATGATCAAAATCTTAAACATGGAAACAACATGGAATATACATTTATATGCACTCCAAACTAAGTTGTTTCCTTCCTAAGATAGGCTCTGTATTGGGGGAAACAATTTAGTCACATTAATTTAAAGAAAAAACTGGCAAAGGGGTCAACAGAGAAATCAGTGTCAGTTTGTCATGTAATATGTGGCACTCCAGCATGCCGCTTAACTAAGAATAAACAGAATTAGGTGTGGACTTGTACAAAAGAAATTTAAGAGCTGTAGTAATCATCCTAAGAAACATGCATGTGAACATGGGCTGTAGCAGGTAGTCATCCTAAGGAACATGCATGTGAACATGGGCTGCAGCAAAGAAACATTATGTCGTGAAATGCTCAGATGTAGGTGTTCAAAGAAGGTAGCTGTCAATCTTTAAAAGAAGTGATTCAGGGTAAAAGCAAAGGAAGCATGTATCAGGAAGGAGGAACATGACTGATGGGAAGGCGTATGTGTGAGGCCAGTGCCCCTTCTTCCACCCCAGCACTCCACTCCAAAAGGGTATTGGTAGGTGTAGGGGCAAAATCAGGAACACAATTAAATAGATAAGTTAGAACTAGAAGAAGGAATAATTACCTTTTTGGTTTATGGTGTGTAGAGGAAAATGTTTTAGATCCCCCCCCCCCCCAACACACACACACCGTGGTAACATGAAATCCTAGGCAGTTGAGATAAGGTAGAAAGGACAGGCTTTTGGGAAAGGAGTCAGACAAGATCTTCAAAGACATATATTTTAATAGCATCTTTTCCGTAGTACATTATGCTTGACGTGCTATACTGGCTGTTCCCCTTTGTTCTTGATCTAATAAGAAAGGATAGAGAACATAAAAGGAAAAGCCTCCTTTCATGTTTCTCTGACTGTTTTCTACTGTTTCAAATCTGATTTCATGAATGAGCGCTTGGCTATTTATGTGTTTTAATCCATTGTAGTCTGTGTCATTCATTTTCATATGTTTATCATTGTTAGAAATGTCAAAGGTCATCACTATAACCTCTGTGATGCTCGAACTTGATGGGCAGTTTTTATCTTTGACCAATGTCACTCATTAGTACCAATTTTTCTTTTAGGGGTGGTGGCATTCCAACTGGGTTTCACTGTGTAGCCCTTGGGTGCCTTGGAACTCAGAGATGAAGCTGTCTTCTGCCTCCCACGCACTGGGGGTAAAGGCATGTGCCTACGCACCTCACTCACTCCATTAACCAGTTCTTGAAGCGTTCTTTTTATTCATTTCCACAGTGACATACCCAGCCTTGCTCAATTTTTTTTCATGCTTTTGGAAAGCTGTTACATATGGTGCTGTTTTAATGCTATGCAGCACAAAAGGACTAATTTTTACTGTCTTATGCTCACGTTATTAACGTTGGTTTTCTTCATTTGTCTTAGAAATGTTAAAGTTCGGTTTTGGCTTTTTGTATGTGCACATTTTTTTTGTAAGTGGACCTGGAAATTGAACCCAGACCTTTGCTAAATACGTGCTCTGTCACTGAGCTACACCCCAGTTCAAGTCTGTGTACTACTAAGGCGCAATGACATGGGTTTTAGTGACAGTGCTTACAGCTAAATCCCCATGATTGGGTCAGCGAAGTGGCTTTGAGAGTACATGTGCTTACTGCTAAGCCTAGCAGCCCGAGTTCTGTCCTCAGAAGCCCCTTTTGCCAGTTGTCTTCTGTGCTTGCCATGCCATGCAACCACAAACACATGCATACAATGAGCAAATAAAGTCCCCATGGTTATCTCTAGCCCATCATTGATGAACTACTTCTTGTATTCTAGGTATTTAAAATCTTTGTCTACCTGGATAAGAAGGTGATCGCTTACACTTTTTTTCCATAAGCTTTTTCTTTCTTAATTAAAATTGGAAGCCGCCCGGACTCAAGGTCCATGCCACTGACCGCACTGTTCTGAAAGGACGGTTTTTATTCACTGCACTGCACTGGTGCTTTTTTTCTTAGAAGACAGATTATGTATGAGACCATTCTGAGTTCTTGGCTTTGTTCATCTTATTCTTGCATCTAAATGACTGTCTTAATTACTATTACTTTATCAGTAGGTCTTGGTACCTGATGATAGTTTATTCTTCAATGTTACCTTGGCTGTTTGTGTCAGCATGCAGTTTTTAAAATAAGGAAAGCATATTTTGATTTTATGTGGAACCTTGAGTTTGTAGGTGAATTTATAGAGAACTGCCTTCTTCACAGTGTTCAACATTTCACTTCTTGAACATGAAGTATTTCTTCATATTCATATGAATTCCTTGGTCAGTTTTCTAGTTTTTAGTGTAGACCTGGTTTTATATGTTTGATTAGAGTTCTTTCTGACTCTGGGATAATTTTTAGTCCTGTAATTGATTAAATCTTTTAAGTGTTTGTTATTGTTGATCTTGGTAGGTAGAAATATTTATAGTCTCTTGACTGTGACAAGTGGTCATTTCTGAATTTACCTATTGCAGTAGACTATAGTGTTTTGACATTTAGAACATTTTCTGTTGACACTGAATTCACAACACAGAGTTGCTGTTGGCAGTTGCTGTTTTAAGATAGACGAAACTGGTTTTTCCTTCTCTGACAGTGTTACTCAGAAATACTTCACTCTTCTTTAGGAATCCTGTCAAGTCATCCAAAATACGGCTCCATTCCTAAACTTATATGTAAGTATGAACAATGCTGTGTTTTTCCTTCCATTTTTACAAATGATTAAATTTAAATCAGATATTTCAAGTTACTAATATTACATGTTTATATACTGCCACAAATCAAGTTGTTTGAGCTTTTCAATAAGTTCACTGCTTGACAATCTTAATGTCAGCATTGAAAGTCCTGTGTTAGTTAAAAGACTCTTCTCCCCCTTTTGTAATATAAAATTGCTTTTCATTTGATTTTACTTTATACACAGTTCTTGAAATAAATTCTTTTTATTTATTTATTTTTGTTTTTTTGAGACAGGGTTTCTCTATAGCTTAGGAGCCTGTCCTGGAACTAGCTCTTGCAGACCAGGCTGGCCTAGAACTCACAGAGATCCACCTGCCTCTGCCTCCTGAGTGCTGGGATTAAAGGTGTACACCATCACTGCCTGGTGAAAATAAGTTCTTGCTTTTTTTTATAGTAAAAGGGGAGTTACCTAGATATTCTGCTAATCCAGATTATTATGTCTGGAATTGGCTTTTTCCCTCTTTAATTTATGTTCCACTTTGTGGTTGATAAAAAGAAACTAAATTGTTCTTTTGAAAATGGATATGATCTTTATGAAACTTTTTGGGGTAGCTTCTCTTTTATTGGAAACATACATGATACAGCAATGTCATAATTACTAATGAATTTGTAATTCTTTATTTTAATGGACTTGTTATACTGAGTTTTGTTTTTAAAGCAATCTTTTGAAATTGTTGGGGCTTGTAACACAGTTCCAATTTACAATAAAACAAATGCCCAGGTCCCCATGACTAGAACCTATTTGTTTACTTGTCCATCTCTCTCTGTCTTGCTCCTGTATATGAAGTGTGGTGTGTTGGGATTGTTTTTGTCAATGCTGCTTTACTTGGACTGAGTTACTTTGGGGAAAGCGAATTATATCATAGACTTTTTTGTTTGAATTTTATCTTTTATCATCATCTTAAGTTAATCTTAATGTTTCTAAAACCTTAGAGATATTTGAGATGTACTTTTTAAAAATGTTGTTTCAGAAAAAATTGCCTAAAAAGGCCCATTCAGTGACATAATTTTCTGTTTGTTTTTGCAAATCAGTTGCATGTATCATGGGGTACTTTGCTGGGAAGCTTTCTTATGTGAAAACCTGCCAAGAAAAGTTCAAGAATCTTGAAAACTCCCCCCTTGGAGAAGCTCTGCGGTCAGGCCAAGCAAGGCGCTCTTCCCCACCTGGGTAGGTCAGTTCTCGGCTCCACTTAGGGTTTTGGTTTTTAAGAAACAGAATGCAAGACCTGGAGCTCTGCCTGTGGAATGGCCATTTGCTCCAGTCTAGAAGTGTTTTGCCTTATGAAGTAGAACAAGATTTGGCTTCTTTATGACCTGTCCAAGAATTAAAGGACTTTTGTTTTGATTCAATTTGGCAAGTTCTTTTGCTAACTTATTTGCATTTTGGACTTCTTTCAAGTTACCAGATTCTGTTAATCTCTCCCAATGGATAGCCATTTTGTTGTTGTTGTTGTTGTTGTTGCTTATTAGGGAAATAAACTTAGCATAAAGTTCATTTTTCTTGAAACTTGGAATACATGTTTGCTTTGATTGTCTCATACCAAGAACCAGAGAGAATTCTTAAGGTATATACTTACAAAATGAACTGGTGCCTAAATAAATTTTTGGTGTAAATTGATACAGGTATTTTGAAGTTTTTGTTTATTTGTTATTTACAAAGCTGTAAATCAGATAAAAAGGAAAAGCAAACCCCATAGGCTCTAGGTTGTTTACAACCTTAAGTAGAGGAAAATCTAAAATCAGCGTTCTGTCCAGAGGAGGTAATGAATGAGATTATGTTATGTATAATCGTGAGTATTGTGAGGTACTTTATAACTGCAAAGTCTGTGAAGCATCTGAGTGAAATGTTTTTTATAAACTAAAAGATAAAAGTATAAAATAATGTATATATAAGTTTATGCCAATAAAAATAGTATAAGAGATTAGTAGTGCTGGTTGTGATTGTCACATTTTATCCTCGTACTCAAACTTCTGCAGTGTGGTTTTGAAAATGAAACAACTACAATAAAAATCTTGCAGAATGATAACATGGCAAGGTTTCCACTTGGAAAGTTGAGGCAGGAGAATTAAGTGTCAGGCCAGCCTGGGCTACATCTTTACATCCTGTCCCCCAAAACAAAGCACTTTGAAATGTTAAAAATTTTAGAGTTCTAAAGCTAGATGTAATTGCACATGGCATTAATCCCAGCACTTGGGAGGCAGGAGCAAGCGGAGCTGTGTTTCAAGGCCAGCCTGGTGTACAAAGAGATATCTCAAAACAACAACAACAAAAATATTTCAGACTTCTAAATCTCATAAAGCAGTGTTTAACCCATTGCTGAGATTCTTCAGATTGTGGTTTAGATTTTGTATTGTGAAAATATAAATAACTGTATGGGTAGGTAAATAGGTAAGTAGTAAGATCATTAATCAGACTGATGAATTATTTCATAGTGGAAACAATGTAAATTTTATGAGAAATTTACCTGTGAGAATTATGAGACTAATACCTGTGTCTATATCGTCAAGTCATGGTTTCTATGGACTACAGCTGTGGAATAAGCTCTGCATTAAATGGATGCATAGACACATTGATTGAAACCTCATCTGAAAGATGTTTTTCTTTGTAAGAGCCTTAACACACACAATGAAATTACCCTCCAAAGCTAAATACTTAGAAATTGAATATATGTTTTTCTATTTCCCTTCATTCAATGACTGTTTACTTTTGAGGCAGTTATGCTATGGCCCAGTCTGGCCTCCAACTCAGGATCCTCCATCTGAGCTTTCCCAGGACTGGGATTTCCATGTTTTCCATCATATTTAGTTAGTGACCATTTTTTAGTTGCTAAAGTGGAACAGGACATAGCTTGGCTGCTTTTATGGATAATTTATAAATAATTTAAAATTATTAATTTTATAGTTTAAAATTATGATACTAGAAACTCATTGCTTATTTTTATACATTAATCTAAAGTCCTTGTTCTTACGTATTATGATGTTCTTTTACAGGCATTATGCTCAAAGATCAAGATATGACTCAAATATGAGTGGTCAGTCCTCCTTTGTGACATCTCCTGCAGCAGACAGCATAGAAAAGGAGGCGCTTCCTCGTTACGAGCCAATTCCATTTAGTGCGTCTATGAATGAATCCACTCCCACTGGTATTACTGACCATATTGCCCAAGGTAGAAACTTCTCTTGAAATGAATTTCAGCATTTATTGGTCCAACGTATGTATACACTTTATTTGATGCTCTTTTCTGCTGGATATCTCTTCTGTGTGCTACCGTTAGCTGTCAGCCTAGCTTCATCCATCAGCCTGACTCAACATGTTTGTTCTTTTCACCTGATTCTTCACTCATCCAGCTACTCTTGCTAGGGATGGAAAAGATAAAGATGAGCAAGGCCTGGTTCTTATCCTTAAGAAACTCAGTTATTTAGAGGATACGGAAATAGATGGATAAACTTAGCCATAGGTTTTTGCAGTGGTTGAAAATGTTCCAGATGTAGAGGAACAGCAAATAAGAGGTTACTGTCTGTGGGCAGTGGAGACTCCAGGAAGGTATAGGTTATATTTGGTAGGCTGGTCTTAAAGGCTTTCAGTGTCCTGCCTGTAATTATAAGAAAAAAAATTCTTACCTGCTTTATAGAATTGTTGCATGGGGAAATCCACTGGAAAGTGCATTGTGAAGTTTGTGTCAATACTAAGTTCAGAGTGCAGTGTGTGTGAAGTAAAAATTTTGGATTAAGGCCAGGATGTAAGTTATGTTTAAAATTTGATATGATCTTGTAGTCGTTGTCAACTAATTTGTATTTCTTCATCTTGAATGGAGACAGCACTGTTGGGATTAGATGAAATAGCCGGACAATGCTGGCAGAGAGTAAATTGAACAAACAGATGTTAGATTCTTCCTGTCATTCTACTCTACAGTGGAAGATAGGGGTTAGAAACAGAAGGACAGACCCGCTCTTTTTTGTCTAAAAACCCTAAAACATCAAGAGCCATGGAAACTAGAAGTTAGGACTGGAACACATTTGGCAGCAAATTGTGATCTTTATTTGCTTTATTTAAAATGATTTTTCCTATACTTTGTTATAGAACTATTGATATGTTTATTTAGGCATTCTTGTCCTGACCTGGCTGAAGATACTATATATGTTAATATATTTCTCAAGTTTGTGACATCTCTAACTCAAAGGACTTAGATAAGAAATTGTGGACCTATGTAAAGTATGCTTCGAGAATCATTTTGAAGGCTAACTTAACAACAGTTAGGGGCTTGGCTTTGTTTTTGTCCTTTTGAATCTAGAGTGAATCTCCATATAGGTTAAAGAGAGGGAGGAAGAGAAGGGTGCATTGAAAAAGAGAAACTGATGATAAGTTAAGGGATGTTTAAGAGGGTCCAAAAAGGGACTTAGATAGCTTTAATAAATAAAGTATCCACAAGCCAAGTGTGGCTATGTAAGTTAGTTAGAACTAAATGAAATGTAAAGTTAGTTTCTGTGGCCTTGGTAGCACTTCAGTTGCTCAGTATCCTTGCGTGCATGTGGTACCTGATTTGGATGTGGCAGTGTAGAATACTGTCACTGAAGATTTACTGGATACAAAGCTTTATAGTGGAAGTTTGGGCGGAAGGGAAGTGACAGTTGCAGAAGATAAAAGGCTTGAGTTCAGGAGAATGTTGTTGAATACTTTAATCCTAAGGCCTCCGGCTTTCTCTGGTTGGCACCAGATACCACATGAGAACAGAAGAGAGACAGGCAGAGTAAAGATACCGCTGTAGCTCTGACAGCAGCTGTTCTTGTCCTTCACTGTGTTTCATTTTTTCAGTTGTGTTCTGATCCATTCTTCCTGTAGCCTAGGCATGCACCAGCTCTTTCCTTGCAGTGTTGTGCATCCTTCCTACCATTTTCATCAACAAAATCTTGTGTTCTAATTTTTTCCCCATATAAGAGCAGATAAAAGTTATTTTGATCTTTACCCACAAGTGAGCATGATCCATATTTAATATCATTTTAATGCCCTCCATACCATCCACTTCTGGGTTTTGTATGTATGTTGTCATCCTTCCTTCTAGGTCAAACTTAACACTGTTATCATTGTTCCCCTTGTGGGTCCTGGAGCTGCCTTGCTTTGCCCAGCTGCTGCCCTTCCTTCCAGGGCACCTTCTTTTGCCTTTTGTCTTGTTTGACCACTTTTTAGCTTTCTTTTTCTAGAATCCCAAAAACTTAGTGATCTTTTTAAAGTAGAAGGCATTCTGCCATATCTGTTAGAAAACTTGCCACGGGTAGTTGGTTAGTTTTGGGCAGTGCTTTGCTCCTTTCGTTTTCCTTCCAGGTCTTACTCACATTCACAAAGCAGTAAAGTACATTCTCAGTGCAGAGCCAGAACATTTCCATTGGAGAAAATACCTATCAGTCTTCTCTTTGGTCGTGATTTCATTTATCACAGAACAGTGGAATAATAAAGTGTTTCTTTTTTGCCTAAGAAAAAAGTTAGACCTGGAAGGAATTGTAGAGATCAGTATTCAAGTTTTTCACCACTGGGAAAAGCTAGACTCAGAGATGCTTAGTGATTTGCCCAAGGACTCGTGCTGATGGCTATATGAGCGAGGATGCAGACCCAGCAGTGTCCCGTAAAGTTCCAGCTGCCTTGGCACTTTAGAAATGCAAGTTCACTGGTTGCTTACCGCCGATGTAATACAAGTGTTTAAAATCGATGTAAGATTATTCTTAAGTTAATGTAAGATCCAGGAAAAATGAGTTTCTAATCATGGCATATTAGAACAAATTATAAATTGAACTCTTGTTTCTTTTTGTTGATGCAGTATACATTTACCAAGATAAAAGATTAGAGTTGAAAATGCTATTTATTATTTGCTACTTAGAAGATTCTGATTATTCACTGGAGTTTTAAATAAATTTGTGAAAATTGATTCAAAATTTAGTTAGTTTTTTACTAAAATAACATGCACTGTTTTTGTCCCTTGCTGGCCAGTACTTTCAGTGAGGTGTATAGAACGTGAGTAGGTGAGCTCTGAAGGTATCATCAGTTATCCTTTTGAAGTGCTCTTGTGAATCTTTGCTATTTATATACTTAAACTGTGTTGTGTATTTGAGCTCGTCAGCTGTAGAGAGGCCACTCTACAACGTGCGTATTTGACCCTGATGCTGCTCACACATAGATTCTCTCGTATGGAAGAGAACACATAGCTAACATGGACCTTGTCTTCCCCCTCAGTACTGGGTGTCAGACCAGTGGACTCAGGCCCACTTTGTTTCATACCATGGAATGGTTATTTCAAATATTTTTGTTTAACTACCCTAAACATAGTAAAAAAAAATTTAGGTAGTATGTGCCCATAGAAATATTAATATGATTTACTGTAAAACTTTGTTTAGTTGTGACCAGTAGACTCTAATTCTATACACAGTATAATGACTCTAGCATTTAGTAAATGTAAGGCACACTGTTAGATCTTAGCATTTTTATCTTTTTCTGGCTGTGGCTGAGTTTATAAAAATTTTGATACTAATTGTAAATCTCAGAAGAACAAGGAGGAGAGATTGTACTTCCGCAATTGTCTTAGAGGAAGTCAGTGCCTTTGGAGTGATAGTAATATTTAATTTTTCTGTTTCGGTTTTAGGTAAAAAGCATTTGCAAAATTTAGTCACTTTAGACGTATCTACCTCTTATCACCACTTCTTAACTGTTTGTTGTTTTAGGACCTGATCCCAACTTTGAAGAAAGTCCCAAAAGAAAAAGTATTACATATGAGGAATTAAGGAGTAAGAACAGAGAGTCCTATGAAGTAACTTTAACACACAAGACTGACCCCTCAGTCAGGCCTGTGCAGGAAAGAGTGCCCAAAAAAGAAGGTATGCTAGTAGTTTAATCACGGGACTCTGGAGCGGAAGCTGAAGTGTCAGCTTAAAATGTTACGATATTGATGTGTCTTTAGCTCTTCAAGCTACTCACTAAAATAATTTGTTTTTAAAAGAATAGTTATTTCAGAGTGGGCGAAATGGGTCATCAGGTAAAGGTGCCTATCACCAAGCCTGATAACCTGACTTCAATCCCTGGAGATGTATGTGATGGAGAGAAAAGAACCAGCTTCAGAAAGATGGCCTCTGGCATGATGCAACACACACATGCACACAAAAATAATAAATTGATTTAATTTTTAAAAACTTTACTTATTTCGTAGTTACCACTTCTCCTGTTTTAAGGTGTTTCAGAGGGTGTTTAAAAAAAAAAAAAAGCCTAAACAGTAAGACACAAAACAAGGAAGCCAGCTCTCTAGTACAGTGTTTCTCCTTAGAAGGAAACACCGTGGGAATTGATAGCTTTTCCTAACAATTCAATGTGTCTGTTACATAATCACATTTAGTGACCAGAGACTGATAGCTGGTCATTAGTCATACTTTTGGCAAAATCATGGAGTCGTAATTGAGTAATAAGACACTTTAAGGCATTTCTAGAGGAGGAATTTGACTTTTTCTCTATAACTAATAAATGTAAGTTATAATTTAATCTTTTTTGGACAACAGTATGTTACAAAAGTAAAAGTGTAGACATTTTTCATATAAAGGAAGGAGACATTTTTACTAGGTTTTGTAACTGATTACTTTGATGGGATGTCAAGGATGGGCTTAAAGGTTTTCTCTGCACTCATTTAAAAGTTAAGTGTACAAGACCCTGGTTTCTATTCATAGCACAACAATGTCATGGGTAAATACTGTCCTCATAAGAATAGGTCTTAGTGCCTTCTCTAGGGCCATATGTAAAATACGGAGCAATCCTTAGTAGTATTGTAATGATTTTAGAACTGATTTGATGTCTAGTTGTTAATAGTTGATTTATTTACAACTGCTTTTATAATCACAAGGCATCAATTTTGTTGTAAATTCTTTACCTTTGAGCTAGATTTGTGATCTAGAACACTAAACTCTGTTGCTGGCCATCCTTTGTGCTGATAGACCGTGGCTCAGACTGTAAGCTCCTTGAGGCCAGGAAGCTGTCCCCCCTTTTTCTGCTCCTTTACTCCATGTTTCCCAGCACAGCATTTGTACTCGTGTCAGGAAGGAGCTGTTGCCTTGATTTTTACCTGTTCATCTCAGTCTGCTAGGCGAGGGAAAGAGTTCTGTGCACTTGACCTGGAGCTCTAGCTGGATGCTCTTGAAATGCTAGTACGTGACACACTAGTAAATCACAGCCCTTTTCTTGCTAGAAGAAAACTGAGGTTTTCCTTATGTTTCATACTACAATGTAAAGAAAAGGCCTGCTATGAAATTGTGATTTTTGTTTTTCTAAAATGTTCTTGAGTCTAGGCAGAAATTTGGACATTGGTACATTGGTATAAATTCAAAATTTCTGAAAAGAAAAGTGTTTTGAGCTTGAGCTTATATGGATTATATTTATAATATTTATCTCACTGGAAATTAAGATAGAAAGCATATATTATCAGAGCAGTATTACCACACGTCACGGATGTTTGGAAAACTGCTGTGTGGTTACAAAGGAGCAAAGAGAAATGTGAGGAGAACGGGCAGTGTAGTGATTGTAGTGTCATAATAAAAAGGCAGCTTTGACTTCTAGATTCTCAGAAGAGCCGCACTGCAGTCATTGCTTCTTTACGTTAGAATGACCTCTTTGCTGCGGGTGTTAATTCACAGATGAGAAGCGAAAGAATGGAGGAAATAGGGACTGAGTGCAGCTCAGTGCGCTTTCCCAGTGTGTCTGGGCCCTGGGCTCCATCAGCACTGCCAAAGGAGGCAGAGGAGCAAGTTTCACATTTTAATATGGAAGGTGCGGAATATGGGAAGTAATTATAATTTCTCCTTGTCCTTTGGCAGCTGATAGGAAAGATTGAATTAACTACATTTCTGTTATTTAATTTTTGTGAAAAGCAAAATTCAAGTTTATTAGTGGTGCTTTTTTTTTGGATTCCTGGTAACTTTGTTTTCGTATGTGCTATCATATGCAACCACATGCTCTTTGAGGTAAACTTGTAAAGGCAAGCGCCCAGACTTAGGACTAAAACAGGTCTCCAAATCTTAGGGTTTTTTTTAAGGCTTTATACCTTGGGCAAGTTACTAATCCGCTCTCTGGCCTTTAAGGTGGGCATTGTGCGGGGCTATGTAAAGTTCTTGATAAAGGACATTTGTAGTCAGCCTGTATAGTTGACTCGCAGGTACTTTGTTCGCACTGTGCAAGCACAGCTTCTCATCCTCATAACAGACTTAATGTGGTGTCCTTTACTGTTTGGAATCATCATTGTTTGTGCTTTTTTCCTAGTCAAAGTAAACAAATACGGAGATACTTGGGATGAGTGAGAGACCCCGTCATTGGACCTACTGAAGGCCTTCCATACCCAGCTTCATCCAGGTGGTGCACGCCCTGCATGCCTGGACTCCGCAGCAGTCTTCATAAACACATTGAAAACGAAATCCTGGTTTGTGTGATTTAACATTTGATGCTTTACAAACACAGATTTTAGTGTTTACTGTTGTGTAAATGTTGTGACCCAGGGCACTCAGAATGATGGTATTAGGCCATGGCTTGTACACTTGGTGACAGGGAAAGACTCGTGAAATTTGACTGTGACTCTGGATAAAGCTATGTGAAGACAAGTGATAGTGCATGCCGCGGGGGAAGGGGGAGCACACATCTGGGGTTCAGCTTTATATCAGTTCTTAAAAGGCCTTTCTTCAGCATTTGCTCTAGCATCTTAATGTTTATGGTGAATAAAATGTAAAACACGCATCAGCTGTCATTCTCGTTTTTATGGCTTGGTTTAAAATTTGCTAATGTGTTTTCGTGTATGGGTCTAAGCGCTTGGTATTTAAAGCAAAAGAAACTAAATCTGTGATGCAGTAGACACTAATATACAGTAAATCGCTAAATATCTTTAAACACAGTGCTCCTTGTGTCAGCCTTTTGTCACTAGAATCAGATCTCTGGGACAATAAAAAGAAAACCTTACTTTGTCTGGTTCCAGGCCCTGTGAAGCCGTGCACTGTTAGGAAGCACATGACAGGTAAAGGTCACTTAAAATGCCAGCAGGGGAACCAGAAGCTGTCGTCCCTCAGTCCCCTTCCAGGGCCTGCCCTCAGTGCTCTGAACTTCCCACAAGGTCTCACCCGTGGCTCAAAGGTTCAACTACAGCCCACTAGTACCACTCTAGGGACCAAGCCTTTAACACATTAACTTCAAACTAGCATAGCTATGTTTCCAAATTTTGCTATAGTTTCGTTATTGATGAAAAGTTTATTTCTGGTTCAGGTAAATTGAAAAATGTGGTCTTAGACCAGAAACATGTTTTAACTGTTAGAAAATAGCCCCAGATTTGGTGGCTTATGGCTGAGCTTAGTGCTACTGTTAACCCTGGCATTTGTGAAGCTGGGGCAGGAGGGTTCAAGGTTGAGGCCAGGTTGGGACTACCTTAATAGTAACTTCTAGACTAGCCTAATATGTGCTAGATAGTAGGATTCTGTCTCAGAAAACAAACCAGAACGGAGCATCTCACTTTGCTCTGAGTCGGGATTCAGCTGAGGCAGTTGACTGTGGGTATATTAGTGCTGCAGTGGGCGCTAGACAGCTAAACCTGGGGAGTCCAGTGCTGGGTCTGCCTTGGTGGGTTGAGTTTTAGGGTGTTGCTGTGTTTATGTGGATTAGATTAGACTGTGGCAGGCCTGAGGATCTTGAAGGATTGGAACTTGTGTGTCAGCGTGAAGAGAGAGCGTCGCCAAAGCTACTTGCCTGTTGGCAGTATCAGCACCAGCGTGTTTTCTAGCGGCTGGGTCTGTAGACGCGGCTGATGTGTTTGGTAGCCCTTCCACCCCTGGCCTGACTTGGAAATTGCAGTTCTGCCTCAGCCTTGTGGGCAGTGGGATTAAGGCATGAGCCACCACACCCAGCTTTTGCTCACATTTTAGAACAGTCATGGTGGTGTCTCAGTCTGCTCTTGGGCCCCATCCATACCTACACTAGTCAAGCCCACACCTTCCTAGGACCCAACAGCTCCAGTGTGGGAGCTCATACAGTCTGTTCTGGGTGGATTACTGTGGGTAAAGCTCACAGTCTGGAGACCTGGGAACTCAGTATTACCTGCCCTGTTTACCCTCAATGGGAATCTTATGCATAATGTCACTAGTTAGCTATTGCTGTTGAAGAAGCCAAACACAGTCTCTTGTCCATAGCCACCCTGAGGTCCAGCCAGTGTCATACAGTTTCTTATGAATGAGAGAGAGTTTATGTTGGGGTCTGGTCTAGAGAGATAATTTATGGTCCGGGCTGGAACCATCCCCGACATTAGGCATATTCCCTGGGGTTGTTGCCCCCTTAATCTTCCTTTCCCTAAATGTCTCGTATTTGCTTCTATGGAGTTTTCTCAACTGACTCCCACTCACAGGGAGGAACCAAAGGCCTCATGCCGTCCTGCTGGAACCAGCTTAATCCTTTCTAAAACCTGGACCTTTCATGGATCAACGTATGAGTCACTTTATTACGCAAGCCTCCTGTGTCTGTTGGGCTACATATAAAAATAAGATTCAGTGACACCTTGGGCTGGTTCTACAAGGCCAAGAAACCTTCCCATGGTTTCCATTTTGTAGCTGAAATGCCTTTTTAAGGTTTGCATATGTGTACCACATGCATGCCTGGTTTCCATGGAGGTCGGAAGAAGGCATCAGATCTCATGGGACGAGTTAGGAATGGTTGTGAGCCACCATTTGGCTACCATGAACCCAATCTGTGTCCTCAGGAAGAGCAAAAGTACTCCCACCTGCTGAGCCATCTTAACTTGTCCCTTTTGAAATGTATTAAACACTGTCTTTCTGAGACCTTGAACACTTGCTGTGGTGTGTGTTTTTCCTTCCAGCTGGAGATTGAACCCAGAGCCTTGCAAGAGCTTTCTCACTAAACTATGTTCCCCAGCCTTTTTGAATGAAACATCATGTCCCACTTCAGGTTCAGCTTTATTTGGCCACCGTCTCTGAACACACGGAGGTTGAGAGCGGTAGTAAGGATGGTTCAGAGCTCTTCTTTTTTTAATTTCCAGTTTGAGGTGGAGTAAGTTGTTTATGTCTCCTCCTGGCTTGCTGCTGCCTGGGAATGTGAGCAAGACTGTCAAGTTCATCACACACGTCCTGTTGAACTTCGCTGCTTTAAGGGTCTTGTCTCCAGCTTCTAAGAACTCTTCCTTAACCCTTCATGGATCACCCACACACACCCTCCCTGTTCCGCGTCCCATCTCTCCTGCCAGCTTCTACCTGCTGCTCAATCCTAAAATAAACGCAGGGCCTTCTTGCAGCTTGGGTTTGATATAAAAGCAGGGCTGTTAGGAGTGCTGCAGAGTAAGAGATTGGCAGTGGGAACTAGACCTTGACGGCTAGGAAGCTGACATCACAGCCCCCAGGCTGCTACTGCCTCTGAATCTAATACAGACCACTTATCCTCTTGTGGCCATGGAGATAAATGGACACACAGAAAGCCTCTTGTTTTGAAAATGATATAGGTGTGCCCTGCTCACAGTAGGAAGGAAATTGCTCAATGACTGGCAAAAGGCAGCCATGTAGGGAGAGGAAAAGAGCTGGTGAGAATCAAACAGGCTGCTGATGGGAAGCCCTGCCCTGAACTCGAGTGACAGCTGTAACTAGTGGGTCTGTATTACACCCTTCGTTTGCGTCTTCCTCTACTTCCTCCTTGAAGGTTGGACTGCCCGTTATCAGTGGACCCCTATTTTTCATACGTTGCCGTATGTATCATAGGTACTGGGAAACCTTGTTAATGAATGAGTCTGAGCTTGACCATGAGGACTGTGGCAATGTTCTTGACTTACAAAACATCAGAAAACAAGACTTGGGGTTTTTGTTTTGTTACTGTTGTTTTGTTTGTTTTTTTGCTTTTTTTTTTTTTGTTTTCTTCTGAGACAAGGTTTCTCTCACAGAGATCTGCCTGCTTCTGCTACCTGAGTGTGCATTAAAGGCATACCACCACCACCCAGTGAGAGACTTGTTTTTAAAATTTAATTTTATATGTGTGAGTGTTTTTCTGCATATATGTCTGAAGACCAGAAAGTCAGATCTCCCGTTACTGGAGTATGTTGATCGTGAGCTGCCGTGAGGGAGCTGGAAACTGAACCCAGTGCTCTTAACCCCTGAGCCATCCCTCCAGTCTGTTTAAAAATATTCTTTATCCTGCTTTGTTTTGCTTTTATGAAACAGGTCTCAAGGAGCTGGGATTGGTTTGAAACTCACTCTTAGTGGAGGATGACCCTGAACTCCTGATCCTCCCCACCTCAGAAATGCTAGGGTTGCTGACCCTGCTGAACTGGATAAACCTTGCTCATTTCACTTCCCAGGTCCACTCTCCTTTGCCATCTGTCCCTAAACCCCTTTTCTTTCCCATCCACGTGTGGAGGTGAGAGAATATCTCTTAATAAACCATGGCGCTGTTTGAAGTATTTATTAGAATGTATTCAGAAAGGACTCCAGACAAAACTCACACCCAGAAGGTTATCTGTTCCAAAGTGCTGGGGAAGTTCCTTAGTCCTATAACACGTTCTTCCCATAAGAATGAGGCACCTACCAGGAACACCATATATTCAGATACCAGAATGGAAACAATGGGGCCGGAGAGATGGCTTTTCCAGAGGATTGGGGTTCAACTCCAAGCACCCACATGGTGGCTCACAACCATTCCTAATTCCAGTTTCAGGGCATATGACACCCTTTTCTGACCTTCAAGGACACCAGGCACACGTGTGGTGCACATAAGTAGATGCATGCAAAACACTCATCTAGAAAACAAAAAAGACTTTGATAGTGCACCCACCTACCTACCTGCCTAACCAGAGACTTTGGAAAAAACAAATCGAAAATAGTACTGAGACATATATAGGTCAAATACATAGTTCAGAGTGACCAATTGCATGTACACAAAATGAGAAGACCTTAAAAGTAGGCGACGTGCAAAAGCCTCGCCCAAAGCATGACACTATGGCGTGTCTTAGACCACACTAATAGCAGTGACAGTAGAAACAAGGGACTTCCATTGATTGGCTCCTCAGCCTTCACTGTTCTAAACATTTTGTGATTATCAGCTCATTTGATATTCATGAACAACTTGCCATAAGGACATCAGCCTAGTATGATTTTCATTTCTAATGAGAAAACTGGGGCCCAGAATAGATAACTAATAACCCAAAGTCAAGAAGTGGGAACCCAGATTCGATAGGGTCTTTGCTAATAGTTTCAGTGCCCGAAGCAGAATCGTCCTTGTTGCGTTGCCACCAAATTGCTCTCTGAACTTCTCACTGCGCTGTGGAGTCTTCGTGTGTGAGGACACCAGACGGAACGGTCTCCCCAGACCAGGCTATGGAGGGCCTGGAAAGCCACTCCAATGCTTGAAAAGACTGAGGCCCCTTAACCGGAAGTTTAAGAGCTGTCCGGTGAAAGTGCAGCTTCTGGGGAATCACCACCTGAGATGGACATACTTAGAACACACCTACGTCTGCCTCTGCATGGGGAGTCTGAGAGACTCCAAAGGCACACAGCCTGTCCTCAAGGAGTTTCTGGCCTGGATGCAGTGAGGGGCAAAGCAGGGCTCTTTCGCGGAACAGAACGGAGCTGCTGAGCTAGGGGCTGGACCAAAGCAAGGGCCCCAGATGGTCTTCCCCTGGAAGTTCACATGGCGGTCCCGTAGTCTCCTGGGCCAGCAGCACGTAGAGGTGACCTCCTCCACGTGAAACCAGGCAGCAGTCCGTGGATCTAAGAGCGGGGAGAGGGGAGAGGGAAGCCTCGGGAAGCTGGAGTGTCATTGGTTGATTTCAGTGTTCTCCCACACTGTGGGCGGGGTCACGGCACAGAGAACACAAATTCCGTGTTTCAGTGTCTGACTGAGTCCCGGTACAACCCTGTGTACTGCCCAGCAGATTCTCCAGGAAGGTCTGGAAACAATCCAAAACCGTTCGGATAAAACAAGCGAAACAGAAGATTTGGGCGGTAATGTAGCTCAGGAGTGTGCTTGCCATGAATGATGCCCCTGCACCGCATCAACAGGGTGGTGCACACACCTGTAATCCCAGCGAAGAAGGGAAAAAAATGAAAAACTGAATTGTTTATGTGGAGGGAGAGAAGCAAGGAAGATGCTGGTGTTTGACATGCTTCTTGCCTGTCTTGAGTGTGTAATCTGGCCGATCCCGAACTTTGCAGTTTCTGGATCAGTCTTTGAAATCGCTGCCAAACTTGAGATACACAAAATTACATTTTCTTGTTGGAGAAGCTTTTGCTGATCAGCAGTTTGTACCAAATGAGTATTGTAGGAATGACATATTTGCATTACATTTTATTAAATAATAATTCATTACTCTGTAGCACTAACAGAAAATGCATAGTCTCGATTGTGACAGCGTGAGAAGGATATCTTTGTTTAAATGAGAGTGTTAAAGCATTATAAGCAGTATGTCATATTATAAATAATGTGTATATACAACGAGTGTGTATCACATATACAATAATTCTTTTGGGAGTTATGATTATTTAGACAAAGTGCATAAACACAAGGTAATCAACCTGCTAATTTTTTATTAAGAAATAACATTTTATGCAGGATACACTTCAACTCCTGCTTTGAACTCCAGGGTCACACAAATGAGGGCAAATCTGAGAGATAAATGTCTGTCTTATTAACAGGGCACGGTGGGATGCTCGATCAGCGGCTGTCCAGCAGTTACTCACTCTGTAGACCAGGCTGGCTTCAAACTCACAGATCCACCTGCCTCTACCTCCCGAGTGCTGGGATTAAAGGTGTACACAACCATACCCTGCTTGAAATCTTTAAATATCCTTTCTAGCCATGTGACAAATGAGCCAAGAAATAAACACACTTTCCCCCAAATATAACAAGACTTTACTCTTCTTACTTTAAAAAACTTCGTACGTGCTCACTTTTTGACTCTGTGCTTGTGCCTTCAACATTTTCACAATAATTTTCTCCTCATCAAGGAAAACACTGGATTCTGTCACCAATGTGTTCAGCACACACACACACATGAGAGAGAGAGAGAGAGAGAGAGAGAGACCGCATGAGAACATAACCCATGCTGATTGGAGCCTTGCTAGCCTTTCTGGTATTGTGGTAAGCAATTCTATTACCAGGGTTTTGAGAGAGCCTAGTATTGTCACGAGCTGTAGTAGGGGAGCCTACGATGGTGTGCAAATGCTGGACCATCCCGGGCGCCTCTAAGATTGGTCCTGGAAGATTATGACTGCACTCCAGATGTCCCTAGAGTGCTCCAAGGAGATGCCACATTAAATCATTTTCATGCTTTGTTGCTGAACAAGGATCGTCCCTCAGTGTCAGTCTCTGCTGAGAACATTTCATTAGATTGTCTAGACAAAGTCCAAATGTGTGAGACAGGCTTGCCAATTTAGATAGCAAATTTGTCTCTTTAGGTACATCCAGGGTAAAGTAAATTAACAACACATTTTAATTTCCATTAATTGTAGCAGGCTTTTAGGACTGCCTGCCCCCAAATCATGATAAAGAGACTTATTACTAATTACGAAAGCTTGCCCTTATCTTAGGCTTGTTTCTAACTAGTTCTATAACTTAAATCAATCTGTTGCTATTAATCTATGTGCTGTCACATGGCTTGTGGCTTTTACCTCTCCTCTTGCATTCCTCGGTATCTGGCTGGGGACTCTGCCTTTCTTCTTCCCCAAGAGCACTCTGTCCCCAGAAGTCCTGCTTAGCCTCTTCCTGCCTAGCTATTGGCCATTCAGCTCTTTATTAAACCAATCACAGTGTCACATCTTCACACAGTGTAAAGGAATATTTCACAGCAATTAATTATCTTTAATATACATGTGCTCCCCAAGATATGATGATTCAACTTGGTTTCTTTGAAAGAAAGCACCCATACAACATCTTGTTTCTCAACCCATTTCAGAGTTCAGCAGATCCTATGAGACAGATTTACAGAGTGGAGACTATCATAAAACAGGCCTTCTGTTAGACTTCTATCCAACTGTAGACCATGTTCTTAGCACCTTTAGAGTGGAAAAGGTCTATTTATGCTGTTATGTAGGCCAGGTTTACTAAATGTAGTTTTAAGACATTTTCATCATGCAATAGCTTTATCAGGGCACAGAGGGCTGAGTGGCATCAATAATGGGTCTCATGTTCTGCTCATGCTCTGAATCTCCCATATGGACGACTCTGGATGAGGCTGGCTATAGACAACGCTTACCACTTTGTTCCATTGATTTTTGCTTTCCTGCAAGCTCATCCGCAGTTTTAACCTGCTGTCCTGTGCTAAGGCTTTTGCCCCCCCCCCCACATCTTGCGAGTTTTTTTCACAAGTCTACAGCCCACTTGATGGTGAGGGCTGGTGACTGCTCGATGTGAGGAACAGACCCTGATCCTGACACATCACGGCAGACTTCTGCCCCACATGCCTGCTTCCTGGTGGGTCCTGAGGACCCACAACAGAACGGTCAAAACCTGCCAGACAACCTTCCAGTTTTCTCCTTGTTAACTTGTTCTTACACCAAGGCAGATCACTGTATAAACCACTTCAAGGGATACGTTATCCACTTAATGAAAAGCAGAGAGCCCAAGCAGCAAACCCAGTTTGACTAAGAACTCTAAAGATGTGAACAATTAAAGTTTGTATTTGATGGTGGCGACACTCACGTTTCTCCCCGGTAGCCAGAGACTGATTTGTAACATTGATTGGCTCGCTTAGCAATGTGACAGTGCTCTCGTTCCTGAGCGATATCTTCTGGCACGGCGGAAGTGATGGTGCTGAATTCTAAACTGTGGCCAAGAGCTGAGTTAGCTGAATCACCAGCTTTTTCTTGTCAGAGCCAAAGTTAGACTGTATGCAAGAAGCCAGGGGCTGGACTGTAGTTTATTGGTAGAGCACTTGTCTGCAGTGTGTGTGTGTGTGTGTGTGCGTGTGTGTGTGTGTGTGGCAGGGGAAGCATCTCCACCACAGCCAGCAGAGTAACGATCTGAAGGAGGGAAGACAGTTGTTCGGTTCAACACAACTAGGTAGCCATTGTTTGTTCAAACTTCAGGAGTCTGGCCCCAAGTAGTTTATTTTAGGGGTATTTAAGCACAGCACATTTTGGTGGAAACTTTCCTGGGGATCATTAACTCAGCCCTGGGCACAGCACAGCACGCGTGAATCTCCTTGAGGAACAAAGCTAAAGAAAGATCAGAGGTAACTGCATTGAAATTCTTTGTAAAGTACATGTGACACCTTCCACAAAGATGGGCTTATAGATTGATGGCAAAGCCTTATGATAAGGGTTTGAGGGAGGATCTGGTGTGGTCCTGGCCACACAGTGCAAAGGTCACCAGGCTGTTAACCACGTCCCTTCCCAGACTTCTGGGTGGATGACTGGTTCTGCATCCCCCGGCTTCCCCCTTTGAAAGAGCAACCCCATGTTCTTTCCAGGTTCCTTCCAGCTTTATCTGTGAGCACAAAGACCTCAGTGCCTTGTCTAGCATTCACCAAGCCCCAGACTCAACTCCCAACACAATGAAAGAAGAAAAAGCTAGCATACTGGCTCTGTCTTTTAATTTTCAGAAATAGAATTTTATTGACTGTCAAACAGGATACGTCGTATAAAAATCAACTCTGTCACACCCCTCCATTTCATTCATTTAATGTTCACATAAAAATAAGCCTCCACATGTTTTAATGATTAAAGTGAAATGATTTCACATCAATAGTAACCTCTGATGAAATTTTCTTTTTAACTCCAGGCTTG
Source organism: Microtus ochrogaster (assembly GCF_000317375.1). Classification (NCBI taxonomy): domain Eukaryota; kingdom Metazoa; phylum Chordata; class Mammalia; order Rodentia; family Cricetidae; genus Microtus; species Microtus ochrogaster. The sequence goes on from NC_022027.1 coordinate 29,127,802, forward strand.
TAGATACATTGAGTATAAGCAGCCCCCACCCCACACGCATACCCTATATTTAAATGGTGACTTGTGGACAGAACATTTTCCTGAGAAGCAAGGAAAGCAAAGATGCAAAGGGAGCTTATCCATGGGGCTCAGCCAACGTGCCATAAAGCAAGAGGTTCCAAAAAGGAAGAACCACACTTCCCATGTAACAAGTTGTCTGGAGAAGAAACACAACTCATGCCATTGCGTTGGCTGCCTCTGAGCTCCCGCAAGTCCCAAGAGTTTCTCATTTTTGGAATTAATTCAGTCCTCTGGTTCTCCTTCCAGTAAGCTGCTCCCTGGGAGAGCAGGTTAGGAAGTTGTCTTTCTTCTCTGAACCGTCTATTGAGTGTTGACTATGAGAATGCATCCACGAGCCAAGCAGGTCACCCACAGGTGACGGCCACTTTCACAGCTCCTGATCATACAAGCTGGTTAGTATGGTCACCCTTTCACGGGAAATGTTTCCCACCGAGTTACAGATCTCAGTCCCTAGACTTTAGGATGGACTTCTAGTACTAAAACACAATCTCTCCTGGATTTCTAGATCCATATACATAGGTTTTCTTTGGGTCGTGGCTTCCCGACTAACTTCCACGTCATT